>NC_133344.1:14175751-14775751 GCF_030506205.2 Paramisgurnus dabryanus
AAATATGTACCTTTAATTTACTTATATGGACTTTTTGGTACAGTACTAGTACCTTTGATATACTAATGTTATGTCTTTAAGTGCAAAGGTGTACTTTTTAAAGGTACCAAATATTTATATTTATTTTGATCTTTACAGTGATAATAACTTTTGGTTTAATTGTAAAGGGTCATGTTTTTATTCATCTGCCCAAAGCCCTCCATAATTTCTGACCCTGAGACGCGAGCGGACCATCCATCATTAATCCAGCTAACAACTTTTGGTTCCCAGAATGTTCTGGGAACATTAGTGTTTTTGTTCCTGGTAGGTTTCCAGAACGTTCCTGTTAGGTTCCCAGAACATTCCCGGAACCTAAAGGGAACGTGCTCTTTACATTAACGAAAACTTTCCAGGTTAACCAGCAGGAAACGTTCCCAGAATGTTCCCAGAAAGTTCTCTGAAGGTTCACAGGTTCCCCTAACCTCTACATTTTGATGTCTGTGCATAAATAATAAATCAACAAACCATTTTCTCTACATTGTTTATTGTTTAATTTAATAAACCATGAATTTAATTATATTAAAAATAAATATAAAAATCACAAAAATAATCAATGATATCTGAAATAAAACATGAACATGTTTTAAAAACATCTAATAAAGTTTACATTCATTTACATTAATACAATTTTTACACCGTTTATTAAACAATAATTTGAAGAGTGGTTCCAAAAGGCGCTAAACTTTATTTTTTTTTAAGCATTACCACCAAAATCAGTTTAGTACCAAGTTGGCCTACTTTTATATTTTTATCATTATGAGAGCGAACTCCTGATCTTTGAGAATCTAATCTAATGCTATACCAACTGAGCCAGAGAAACATTTAGGCATTTGTTGTCCATATACATTAAATAAACACAAAAACAGTTACAAGTAACTTCTCAGTTAGGACTAAATTTTGAGATTTGTTTTTGCTTAATATTTTTGAGATTAATGTAAGAGTCATCTAATCCACATCATGTTTAAAGGGTAAGCATCAGGACCAAAGTGGCCACAATGAAAGGCACATTGACACATTGGTTTTGACTATCATTTTTTTTTCAAAATGTTTGCATTTGTGATATTTTCTTGAAATTAAGTGATTTTCTATTAGTGCTACTAGGGCAGAAATGTTTATATTGGTTTGGCTTTAACCAGGGTTTTTTTAAAGTGTGAAAGTACACATTTTGCACTATGCTACTGTATGATGTAGGGCTAACCCTTTTTCTGACATACCCCAAAGACTTTTGACACACAAACTGTTTCTCTTCTTTCTTTTTTTTTTCTTTTTTTGCAAGTGAAGAACTGACTCTCATTTCCTTTTTGACATCTGAACAGGGTCTCCGTGTTATTTATGAGAATTATACTGTTTTTATGTTTCAAACATAAGCTTTACTAAACAATTATGTATTTATTCACAATGCATTAAAAGTGTATTTTTATAATTGTCTACTTGTATGCATCACAATTAATTTATGCTATGGTCATAAATGAGACATAAAAAACTTCTTTAGCAGAAATGACCAGTTCACTGATCCTGGTGGATGATAAAACGGGAAAAAAAGCAACCTGAGCGATGTTCAATTTCCCTCATTCAAGCAAACTATGTCCAGGATTTGCTTTATAATCTTATATTATTAGACTATAGATTTGACATATTATGTACACTTAGGATGCTTAAGAGGCCGTTGTGAACATACATATACAGTAAATTAAATATTCACAGCACAACAACAAAGAAACTATTGTCAAGGTGACTCTATAGGAGGTGATTTTGATCTTACTAAGACAAATGTCATGCATGTGTCAGAAAGGAAGTTCTTACTGTAACTAAACTCCTCACATCTTCTGTATATCAGCTAATGCACTGTTTGAGGACACACTTACGTAAGTGACAAGATTTTTTTTACTTATTTTATGAAACCAAGGCATGTATTTATGAAATTTCTTAGTGCAAAGAGTTGCTCCTAGTGACAAAATTCTTTGAAATAGGCATTCAAAGAGAATTAAAGAGAAGATTGATAGTAAAGATGAAAGTTAATAACAAAGCATCTTAAGACTTATAAGAGCTCTTAAGGTCAAAAAGTGTTAGGAGTAGTGATCATGACTTTTACAGTAGGGTTTAGAGTTTCTTTATAAAAGAGCAAATGGATTCTAGATGAAGAGGGGGACAAAATGTGTTGCAGACAATAGATGACAGTGAGTTAATAAGACGCTACAGATTAGATTGTGCAGTGGTGCTTATGGCACGTCCTGATTTTGCCAAGTGGCTGATGTCCTCAGACCAACTTTTTTAATGTTGTTCCTGGAACAACAACTGCCGCTACCAATCAACGCTTGAGGTGTCATCAAATTGAGCCGCGCTCAAAAACTGGGGAGGTGCTTAACGCGAAATTGTTCAACCGCTCCAGGAGTGAAGGATATCAGACAGGTTGCAGATTTATAAGTTGCATCGGTAAGCAAATTTTATAAAATTATGCATTGTAAATGTGTTTCTACTGAGCACGATGTATTGCTTGTAGTTTCGCGAAGAAATAAAATTTGCGCAAAACCAAAGCTGTTAGCTCGCTCATGTAACGTAAGTTAACGAACCGAATCCATTTGCACGCTCGCGGCAGGATGGCGCGCTTGACTGTTTCTCTGTCTGCCCCCCGGGAGATCGTAAAGCCGGATCTGTTCACCCGTTTCGCCCCAAAATATCGCACAATACTATATCATATTTATAATATTATTTATTCTGCAACGCGACGACGCCTTCAGACCATCATTTAAGTGTTGATCTCAGTCATCTTATCATATATATTTATTTTGTAACGCGACGATGCCTTCAGACCATCATTTAAGTGTTGATCTCAGTCATCTTATCATATATATTTATTCTGTACGCGACGATGCCTTCAGACCATCATTTAAGTTTTAATCTCAAGTCATCTTATCATATATATTTATTCTGTAACGCGACGATGCCTTCAGACCATCATTTAAGTGTTGATCTCAGTCATCTTATCATATATATTTATTCTGTAACGCGACGATGCCTTCAGACCGTCATTTAAGTGTTGATCTCAGTCATCTTATCATATATATTTATTTTGTAACGCGACGATGCCTTCAGACCATCATTTAAGTGTTGATCTCAAGTCATCTTATCATATATATTTATTCTGTAACGCGACGATGCCTTCAGACCGTCATTTAAGTGTTGATCTCAAGTCATCTTATCATATATATTTATTCTGTACGCGACGATGCCTTCAGACCATCATTTAAGTGTTGATCTCAAGTCATCTTATCATATATATTTATTCTGTAATGCAAAGATGCCTTCAGACCGTCATTTAAGTGTTGATCTCAAGTCATCTTATCATATATATTTATTCTGTACGCGACGATGCCTTCAGACCATCATTTAAGTTTTGATCTCAAGTCATCTTATCATATATATTTATTCTGTAACGCGACGATGCCTTCAGACCGTCATTTAAGTGTTGATCTCAAGTCATCTTATCATATATATTTATTCTGTACGCGACGATGCCTTCAGACCATCATTTAAGTGTTGATCTCAAGTCATCTTATCATATATATTTATTCTGTACGCGACGATGCCTTCAGACCATCATTTAAGTGTTGATCTCAAGTCATCTTATCATATATATTTATTCTGTAACGCGACGATGCCTTCAGACCATCATTTAAGTGTTGATCTCAGTCATCTTATCATATATATTTATTCTGTACGCGACGATGCCTTCATCCCATCATTTAAGTGTTGATCTCAGTCATCTTATCATATAACGTTATATTTATTCTGTACGAGACGATGCCTTCAGACCATCATTTAAGTGTTGATCTCAACTCATCTTATCATATATATTTATTCTGTACGCGACGATGCCTTCAGCCCATCATTTAAGTGTTGATCTCAAGTCATCTTATCATATATATTTATTCTGTACGCGACGATGCCTTCAGCCCATCATTAAAGTGTTGATCTCAAGTCATCTTATCATATATATTTATTCTGTACGCGACGATGCCTTCAGACCATCATTTAAGTGTTGATCTCAAGTCATCTTATCATATATATTTATTCTGTACGCGACGATGCCTTCAGACCATCATTTAAGTGTTGATCTCAGTCATCTTATCATATAACGTTATATTTATTCTGTACGCGACGATGCCTTCAGACCATCATTTAAGTGTTGATCTCAGTCATCTTATCATATATATTTATTTTGTAACGCGACGATGCCTTCAGACCATCATTTAAGTGTTGATCTCAAGTCATCTTATCATATATATTTATTCTGTACGCGACGATGCCTTCAGACCGTCATTTAAGTGTTGATCTCAAGTCATCTTATCATATATATTTATTCTGTAACGCGACGATGCCTTCAGACCATCATTTAAGTGTTGATCTCAAGTCATCTTATCATATATATTTATTCTGTACGCGACGATGCCTTCAGACCGTCATTTAAGTGTTGATCTCAGTCATCTTATCATATATATTTATTCTGTACGCGACGATGCCTTCAGACCGTCATTTAAGTGTTGATCTCAAGTCATCTTATCATATATATTTATTCTGTAACGCGACGATGCCTTCAGACCGTCATTTAAGTGTTGATCTCAGTCATCTTATCATATATATTTATTCTGTAACGCGACGATGCCTTCAGACCGTCATTTAAGTGTTGATCTCAGTCATCTTATCATATATATTTATTCTGTACGCGACGATGCCTTCAGACCATCATTTAAGTGTTGATCTCAAGTCATCTTATCATATATATTTATTCTGTAATGTGACAATGAATTCAGACTGACAGAAGGTTTTTAATGCCTCTTTATAAAGATCATTATCTTTCCAACTATTCAATACATGCAGAGCTCAGAATCTACATTGCATTTTATTGTTTTGAGATTTTAGTTTTTTTTACATTGTTGGTGTTTGTAGACTAATTTTTCGTTTGTTTCCCTTTGCTTTTAGGTGTTATTCTGTACATCTATAATGGATGATTATATAAAGACAGCTGTGTTCAAAGAGGAGAGATGTAAAGGAAACAACAGAAATACTGATATTACAGTTCATGTTCTGAAAAAGGATTCTGAAGCTTCTAAGTTCATTCAAGATAGGCTAACCACCATAAACACCTCCAAAGATGCAAATTTTAGGATTGTGAATTCTGCAAGTCTGCAAAATCAGAGAGATGGATATTTTTTGTTTACATGCAAACGCTCTGGAGCATGCATGCCCCGAAGTTATCGAGCCAAAGGATGTAAGGCCTATGTTTCCTTTAAAAGGAGGACAGATTGGGTCAATAAACTGGTTATAGTTGAAAGGATTTACAGTATTCATTCAGGACATGACCCAACAAGTTCTTCTGAGGTTCACTCAGAAAAAATTTGTGAAGAGCTAGTAAAGCATATTCAAGATCTTTTATCTCTTGGTGTTAAGCCAGATACAATTCTCCTAAAATCTCATGAATGGTCCAAGGAACAAGGGCATACTGATCTTAACAACCGAGCATATTTTGTTACTCCAAAAGACATAGACAATATTCGGACATGTATGATGCGAAAAAATCAGCAACACAAAGATGATGCCAATAGTACAACACAACTTCTTGAGGGCCCTTTTAGAGAGTGTGTTGTTTTTTATCAGCCTTACAGCCCTCAAACAGATCTTGTCATAGTTTTGCAAACACCATCGATGAGAGACAACCTTCGAGAATATGGAAAAGATATTGTCTTCATGGACGCAACACACTGTGTCAATCAGTATGGATTTCCTTTATTTACATTAATTGTTAGGGATAGCCATGGTCATGGCATACCTGTTGCCTATATGATCTTGGGAAATGAAAAGCAGGCTACAATTCAGCTGGCACTAGAAAAGCTGAAACCAACGTTTTACATAGCTCCAAGGTAATATAAAGTGATGTAAACTAATTAATTTCAAAGGATACAATAATGATGTGTTAAGTGTTTCTTTAATATTAAACTTTTATGCATGTCTTTCATTTTAATTGTCTTTATTTTTAAGAGAGGTCTGAAATAGATTTGAATGGTTTATATAGATTCTAGTTTCTCTGCCTTTAAGCCTAAAATATTTGTATTTTTAGGTGCTTCATGGTCGATAAAGACCAGGGTGAAATCAATGCCATCCGCAAGGTATTCAAAGAGTCAGATGTCCTGCTTTGCTGGTACCATGTCACACAAGTAAGTACTAAGTTAAGTTGAAATGAAAACTGCTATGATTTTTGCTCCTTTTAATAGTAATGGAATAGAAGTGTATTTAATTGTAACATTTACAATGATTACATAATGTCAGATGATTTAAAGGTGGTTTCCTGGACATGGATTAGGTTAAAGGCGCTCTAAGCGAATTCATGCATTTTAGACAATAAAACATTTTTTGTTACATACAGCAAACATCTCCTCACTATCTGCTTGCCGCCTGTCCACTGATCAAACTGTAAAAACCGCAATCTCTGTAGACAGCCCAGGCTCCACAAACTGCAATAAAGACACAGTGGCCAAACCAATAGATATGTATAAAGGCTAGATGTCTCGCCCGCGCTGCTGGCCAATTGAGTGGAACGTCCGCATTTTGGCGGCCATCTTACCACATGACGCTCGCTCACTCGTACGATTGAGTTTTAATGGTACAGGTACTTTTAAATGACCATAACTTGCTTAATTTTTTACAGATTTTCAAACGGTTTGTTTTTTTTATAAACGTCAAAGATGTACCTATGACACTGCATGCTTATACTAAAAAAATAGAAAAAATTCATGAAAAATGTTTAAGCATCCAGAATTATAGCCACGTTAATAACGTTTGTAAGAAACCAAACCGTTTGAAAATTGGTAGAAAATTGAGCAAGTTATGGTCATTTAAAAGTACCTGCACCATTAAACTCGATGCTTAGAGTGAGCGAACTGTCTGTGGTAAGATGGCCGCTAGGTGAGGACGTTAGAGACTCCGCCGTAAGACATCTAGCCTTTACATATCTATGGCCAAACCTACCACCACGAAACATAACAAAGTGTTCCAGCCAATAAACGACAAGAAGGATTTGGGGGTGGGTGTTGGTCGCGTTCATGAAAGCACGGAAGGGAGGGGATTCACAGATTCCCTTAGACCGCCTTTAAGACAGTTAATTAGGAAAAATAACTTGTTTAAACAAACATGCCTTACTTAAAACATAACTTGTGTGCATTTTGAAACAAAACAAAGGGCACTGATGTATTTTAAGATGTGTCAGTGCAAACTGTTTTCAGTTCAGACATTATTCAGCTCTTACATTTAGACTATTATAGGACTAGTCTAGTCCCTGTCTGGGATAAACCAACAAGTTTAAATGTGAATGGTCTACTCTAAAATGTCCCAGATGGTCACTTAGTTTTAGACATGGTGTTTGCAAAGTAGCAGGACATTTCAAATATAAGTTTTGTCATAGTTTAATCTAGAGGACTATCTACAGGTGCAAGCAACTACAAATAATTGAGAACAAGTTTTCATTGTAGCCTAGTGGACTATTTTATTAATTCTTTGATTGCTGTGTTGATTTTTTCCGTTAACACAGCATTACTCTCATTTTAGTGCTCAGACTAGTTTAGCCAAATGCATTGGATCAATGGAAGGTTACAGCATAAATATTTTCTTTACATTTTCCCATCATGATTATACACAGGCAGTTATCCGTTGGCTGTCAAGGTCAGAGTCTGGAGTGAGTGGACCTGAGAAGGCAGATACAAGGGGACAAATCATGCAATTGATGGCAGAGCTGAAATCCTGTTCCACGGTGTGTTACTTTTTCATTTACATATTTTCAAATAATTCAATTACAACATTGATAACGTGCTGTAATGCAATATGAACATGCAGTGCCTGGCTTAAGAAAACCTTTTAGATATTGTATAATTTTTTTTTACATAGATTATCATGAAAAACAGCTATCATAATTCAGTTTTTAAAATTCTTTCACATAAGAAATTGTACACCTGAAAGGGTAGATGAGTTGAGTAACACAAACATATAAAAAATATTTCCGTCTGTCCTTGATAAGGTGTGTCAATGTGTTACTGTAAATACAATAAGCATATGGTTATTAAATGTCTTCTGTTTCATATTGGCCTAAATTGTTATAAAACCATCAATCATGAACATGACAGAATCTCAGAATACACAAACTGGGGTCAAGGATTACATAAATGCCCTGGGGTCCGTTTCAGTAAGGAGGTTCAACCAAATCAGAGTTAAAACTTGAACTCTGAGTTGACTTTCTCTGAGATAGAAAAAAACGAGTTTTCAGTTACAAAACAGCTGAACTGAGTAAGTTCAATTGACTCAGAGGTAGGTTGACTCAGAATTAAGCGTGTGCACAACCACTATGTAAAAATGAACACTCAAAATCACGTGATCACGCGCTGTCAAGAGCATGCCACACCAGCAGGTGTTGATACAACTCAAATCGTAAAGCCACCTTGGCCAATCAGAAGCCTAACAAAAGTGACGTTGCAAGGCAAAAACCCTGGTTTTACTGTCAACACGACAACACCGCAACCTGCGTTTCTTAAAATACTCACCCTGGTAGGGGTTTTCCAAAATGTTCTGTTTCAGTGACGTCATATTGCGTTTCTGTGTGGACGGCCGGCCGAACCGCGTAAAAAGTCACGGTGACAAGGCCTTAACCTACTTTCTGGAATGGCCCCTGTAAATCATTTGCAGTTCAAACTAATAATATTGTATTTTTTGTCCATTTTCACAGGAACATGAATTCAAAGAAAAGGCTGGGATATTCCATTGCAGGTTTAAGAACTTCAAAAATGTGTGCATGTATTTCCAGAACCACTGGGAGCCAATTGGTCATCTGTGGTCAGACTTTGGAAGATGCTATAAGCATGGAAACTCTGACACAAACAATCTAATAGAACGGTATATATTTTATGCATGTTCTCTTCATTGCTGATTAATGCCAAATTTTCCAAGATTTTTATAACTTATATTTACTTGTCATTTTTATTATTCAAATTGTTTAATAACATTTTCCGTTGTGTGACAAACTCGAAACGCACATTTAAAATAGCTTTACGCAGCATTTAAATTTTGGTTTTAAAATTCACAATGTGAAAAATTGTGTGTTGTTTGTAGTACTGCTCAACATGTGTATTATGCAATGACTTTAATTGGCTTATTTATTTAGTCCTTCTACTCTTCTGATTTGCCTATTTCTCCCAATCATCAGCTGCTTTCAGCTTGACTACAATTTTTCAAAGAAAACATACTTATGTAAATATGTTTGACTTTTATAACTTGTTAAAGCCTGACTAAACCAATAGTACATTCAAATTTGATCAAGTCTATTACTACTTAACTAATCAAGCGGTCTCTTTGTTTTTTCCCCTAGTTTCTTCCACCGTTTAAAATACCAGTTCCTCTGTGGTATCCGGAATCGCAGATTGGATCACCTGATTGATGTGCTACTGAACAAGACAGAGAAGTACTTCAATATAATACAGGATCTACAGTCTGTTGGGAGAGTCTATAATCCTCTGCAATGTAAAATAGAAGAAATGAAAAATTCTGCTCAAAGGATGCTAGACAATGGTTGGGCCAGAAAAGTTAGTGTAGCTTCAAGAGAAACGTACATCTACAATGTTCCATCTGAGAACAATCCACATTTAGTTTACTGTGTATGCCCTGCAGAACAGTTCTGCAGTTGTATAGCTGGTACAAGAGGATGTACATGTAAGCATCTAATCTTATTAAGTCTTCTCACTTGTGGTGATAGTGAGACTTTTCCAGACATAAACACACAATTGCAAGCCCATGCCAACAACCTAATTCAAAGGAACAAGTATCGCATTTTATGCAAAGCCTCAAAAGAATTTGAGGTTGAAAGTTTGTTTGGCAGAGCAGCATCAAAACCTTGTGTTGGGACAAATGTATGTGAATGCTGTACTTTCTCATATCATAAAAAATGTGCATGTCTGCTACTTGCAAAGGGACTTTTAAATGAGGTATGTGAGACAAAGTCAGAAAACATTGAAAACATTCCAGTGGAGCCTATTCAACATGAAACTGAAGATAAAGATAGGCACAGTTCGACTATTTGGAAACTGGAAAACATACTGAACACTCTACAGACATGGAAGAAAATACCTGAGGATATTGCCCATAAAGTCAATGAACTGGATGTGCAAATACAGAAAGAAAATGTGAACACTCAAAGATTTGAAAAACTTTGTGATGACAACTCGCGTAAAATACGTCCACTATTTACCAATAGAAAAAGAAAGACCAACAGAGACATTGCCACAGAGACAATGAACAATATCACCAGTTTCCCTGTCCAGCCAAGAAGAAAACAAAGAGCAGTCATTGGTCCAAAAAAGAATACCAAAATCAAGGTTTGAACAAAGTCGCATTTATTAAAGACTATTATTTTTGTATGTATGTATTTGTCTCCAATGCTAAATAAAATACAAAACAAAAAGTGTCACGTGGATTTTGATTTAAAAAAAATTCTTAATTACATTTCTGGGATGGTAGTGTTGTATGTGTGCATGTTAGTCCCTTCTGGGTCCTGGGTTTTTAAAGAGTCCTCTAAAAAAGAAAAGAAAACATCAGCTGCTGTGGGCCCAAAGCGGTGAGTGGCCAAATCCAACTCAGATTCAGGTCCTAGGTTTTGCATGTTAATCTTCATTCTTTCAATGCTTCGCCTGCAAATAAAGATGCTCATGTTACTCAAGTAATCATTCAATCACCGTAATGGCAAAATAAGGCATTTTTGTTTACATATATATTATTTACACAAACAACAACCATGTATGGTGGTAATATTTATAAACCGTGAATAAAGTGTTAAACTGTGCACTGTTACTGTTATTATTGACAGTTACCATCAATAGACACATGCTATCAAATTATTTTAAATAAAACCTGAACAAGAGAAAGGTGAATCCATCAAAACCCTTTGACCCAAGTTTAAAGGTATAGTTTTTCCAAAAACACTTAATCATTTACCATCATGTTGCTCTATATGAGTTTCTTTATTCTGTTTACTCAAAAAAGATATGGATAAATGATGGCAAGCACACAGTTGACAATACCAATTGATTTCCATAGTATTGTTGTTGTTGTTAAAGTCGCAATGAAAGTGTGAAATTTGTTTTGAAATTTTGTGGGTTTTTTTTACAAAACACTTATCTGTGAGCTTCATAATTTTAAATTCATGTGCCCTCATAATCTTTACATAATCTTTTATATAAATATTACCACCATCAAAAACTGATCTCTCTTTACTTCCGGTCATACGGTATGACAGGTGGGCGGGGTCCAGAAAAAGATAACAGTGATTAGCAATTAGGAACATGACCAAACTTAAAATAATTCAATAAATTCTCAATGGAAGAATTTAAGTCCCAGATAACCTTTTTTTATAGAAGCTGTTTCACTCGGATATAAATCACCACAGGGAAAATAAGAATCACTACTTCTGTTTCATGTCGACTTTAATGTGTACCGTCAACTGTGTGCTTACAATCCTTTATCAAAATATCTTCTGTGTTCATCTGAAAAAAAATATACTCATACAAGTGTAGAACAACATGAGGGTGAGTAAAAGATGACAAGAGTTTTTGGGTGAACTATCCCTTTAATGCAGTGTTTCCCAATCGTGGTTCTCAAGTACCCCCTCCTAGGCATGGGCCGGTATAAGATTCTGGTGGTATGATAACCTTTAGCAAAAATACCACGGTTTCACGGTGTTGCGGTATTGCCATTGCAACACTAAAATGTGTTATTTTCAAATGCCAGGTACAATAAAGCCTTTAAATTATAATATGCTTTCAAAACATATATAATATTTTCGTAATATATATTAAATGTAAACATCAAATCAATCACATGACTTCATGATTTAATGAATTTTGTATAAACACAGCTCATACCTTGGAGACGGTATCACAGAACATTTTAGTGGTTTTGAAACCTTGACTGATTTAAACCTCGGTATACCTTGAAACCGGTAATCGGCCCATGCCTACCCCCTCCCGGAATGTTTTAGATGTCTCATTATTTAACACACCTGATTCAACTCATCAGCTTGTTAGGGAGACATGTTAACCAGTCTGGAAGGAGGCTGAAGAGTTGAATCAGGTGTGTTAAATAAGAAGACATCTAAAACTTTCTGTGAGGGGGTACTCAAGGAGCAGGATTGGGAAGCACTGCATTAATGCACCTGTGTGAGAAAGTAAGAGATAAGACACTCACAGCGTTGCTGGAATGTCGTCTTCAGGTATCCCAGTAAGTAGCTTCTCTTTGGGCACATGTTTAGCCAATGCCATGCCAAAGCCTTTGGCAAGGTCTTCTGCCTCTCCCTCTGTTAAGGTGCTGAATATTGTCACCTTTGTCTTTGCCTTTCTAGGCTGCTGCAATACATTGGGTGGAACATCCTTTTTGTTGACCTATGTTTGAAGAAGAAGTGTCCCAGATTTAAAGAATGAAAGCAGGCTGTCGAAATACAATGTGCCATATTGCGTATGACCAAACTATTAAGGGGAGAGTAGCTAAGAGTTTTGATTTAAGAAAAGTTGCTACACATCTATTAAACCACAAAAACATGGCAGTCTTAGACCTATAATTTGACGTTAAAACTTTTGTGCTTTATACTTAAATGCATGTATATAACAGAAATACAAACCCTTATTAACATTCGAAACATGTTTGTGGACATGTTTTCTCCTTTGACCCTCCTCCTCAACTCATCTTCATCTACCTCGTAACACTTTCTTTGTGACGTTAGCCTCCCTAAAACTTTGTACACTTTCTTTTCTTTCTCCACCTTTCCCTCATCTTCCCTATGTCTTTCTTGGTTGTCTTGCTCATGCTTCTTTTCTTCCTTGTCCTCCTCTTCCATCTCTTCCTCAGTGCAACAAGCCATAGGTATTCCTATGGTGCCCAACATGGCCATAACTGTTTCTTCTGTGCAAAAATATGTCAGAATACATGTTGAAGTGTCATGTCTACAACAATGTATTTACGAGAAAAAACATTTTCACCACTTCATTGGAGTTTAAATAACACAGTATTAAGATCCTAAACTTCCTTCCTAATTACTACAAGTTACTGGAGATGTCCAGACATCTCATATGAATAGAGATAAATACAATGAAAATGGTATTGAATTATCAAGGATTATCAATTAAATTAAAATGTATATCCCCAAGTCCAACCTATTTTCAAGCCATTTTGCCTCAGGGGAAACTGTTTATAAACAAAACCCTTAACTTTACCTCCTTCCTGGAGTCACAAACCTAACCCTACCCTAGCGATGAAAAATATTTTAATAATAATTACTTCCTGTAAAACCATGGGTCCCCAAAGCAGAACAACATGAAAGTTGTCTGTCCCAGGAGAAGTGACTAGAAGAGAGTACATGGGAAGTTTAGTTAACTCAAAAAATGAAAGAATTTGAACAGTTACCCTGTTGTAGTGCAGAGCATTCTGCAGATCTAGAGAATTGTTCTACCAGGTCAGTGTCAGCTGTGTTAAAAATAACACAAGATATAAACATGTCTGAGATTATCTAAAAGAAACCTTTGCACGACTGATAAAAAATCTAACTAGTAAATAAAAAAAGTTACCCAGGAGCGCTGACGTGGCTGCTGTAGGCAAAGAGATCTGGGATAACGAGTTGCTGTCATCTAAACACAATAATACAAAACACAAAATCTGTGGTGTCAAGCAACAGCACACTTGTTCATAATCATAACTATTTATCTGTCAAACAGAAAATTAAGATTTTTTGCTTGGCTGGGCAGGGTGAAGGAGATTATATAACATATGTGCCTGGGTGATGAGACTGCATCAATATAGTACCTTGGCATATGTAGCACACAGGTGTGGCTGCACACTGTAAATGCAGCACTGCCCCACAGGTGCATGTTGCCTGTGAAACAATATACATAGAAATCATATACAGTAGGTGTGTAAATCACATACATACATACATACAAACACTTTAGACAAGTATTGGGATGCCCCATCTAATTAAGATGTTTGGGACACACAGTGATCATCCCACACAGAGCTCAGTTTTCTTACAGCAAGAAGATCCCTGGGTGAGTCAGGAGGTCTTTCTGTGTGAAGTTTACATGTTCTCCCTGTGTCAGCATTGGTTTACTCTGGGTATTACAGTATGTGGTTTTGTTCCACAGTCCATAAACTATACGCATATAAACACACCAAGAGAAGGGCAATTTGAAATCTCCAGTTTGGCTCAGACCTTGCAAGTCAGGTGTTCAGCTAGGTTTTGGTCTGGGCTTTATGCAGACCAGTCAAGTTCTTCCACACCAGACTAAATCAATAATTTATTTTTGAACCTTGCTTTGGGAATTGTCATGCTGGAATGGAAAAGTTGCTCTGCCTAAAAAAAACAGGATAATGGTGCTAATGTGCTGTCTTAAAGCTCATGTTCTTTCTGTGTTTTTGAAGCTTTGATTGTGTTTATAGTGGGCAATATAACGTGTTCATGTTTCGCGTGTAAAAAAAGCAGTATTTTTCACACAATTTACTTATCTGTATAGCGCCTGTTTTCACTGTCCTAAAAACGAGCTGATGTCTTCCTTGTTCTATAAGGCCCCTCCTTCAGAAATACGTATTGAGTTCTGATTGTGTAGTTTGTTTAGTTGTGTTGTGATTCGACAGGAGCATCCTGTGGGCGGAGTTTAGTAAAAAAAATGTTTTACTGATGTCAAAGCAGGAAGTAGAGGGCTGTACTCCAAACCGACCGTTCGCTGTAGGCTTTGAAAGGGGAATTCTATTAAAGAAAATATATCGCCTGGCAGTGGACTTTGAGCTTCATCATTTTACAGTTATTATTTATGCTATTATAGCAAAATTACACACTAACTAGGGTTAAAAATGGGTTAATGAAGAATGTGACCTTTAAACCATATTGTCACACAGCCATACTATGTTGTTTATATTTATAAAACGATATAAAATTAAGTTCCAGTCCTTGATTCTGATTGGTCAGTAATTGTACTTTACTCCACTTTGCATTGTGCCTAATACGATAAAGCATTTAGTATCAGAGGGTTCCTGCTCCATGCCTCTCTCATCTAAGGTGTCTCTTCCCCGAAAAACACTAAAGACCCCTGCTCTAGGATATCATTATATGCTATAGCACTAAGATTTGTGTTACTCAAACCTGTTCAATAGAAGTGGGTATCCCAAAACCTTTGTCTATATTTGTGCCTGTATGTCAAATTTAAATGCACAGTTAAAACAAGAATATGAAAGTTTACTGTGCCCAGTGTGTATGTTTTCATGTATGTGTGTATATTTTTATATGCATTTTGCGCATTTTCAATAATGAATGCCAGCCACAGAATCCGATGATAATGAATGCCAGAGAATGTGAAAACATGACTTACTCTTTTTCTCCCCAACACATTTTTGGAACAAATTCCACATGTTTTGGTTCGGTCTGGAAATATGAAAATTCACAGTCAATATTTCTTTGTCTTTTTATGCTTATTAAAAATGCTTATTTCATCCCTTATCCCATTTCTAATTTTGACTAGTTTTTTTCCTCATGATATGCTTCATATCGAATATCCACTTTTTGCAATTAAGTAATCTGACTACTAAGTGTGTACCAAGATAGCATGCAACCATTGAAACAATTTTAAAAATTGTTGATTTGTCAATGTTAATACCATTGAATCAATATCACGTTTGCACCCTCCATTAATATTGAAAAAATATTGAAATGTCAACAAATTACCATTATTGTGATCAGTGTTTGCTTTAGTTGGGTCATTGGGCTCTCTTACACCTTGCGCAATGCGCAACGCAAGTGTCTTTCGCTAGTTTCCACCCTGCGCAATTAAAAATTTCACGTTTAGCGCCACGTTGTTTAAATAGCAAATGCATTTGCGCCCATGGGCGTTCTGGTCTGAAAACGAGGTGTGTTCAGGCGCATTGTTGGCGCGTTGCTATTTTTGAGGCAACTAAAATAGACTACGCCATTGACCAACAAAAACCTGCTCTAAAGTCTACAGTCAATGGCGCAATATGTTTTTTTTGTTATTTAAAGAGCGCATTAGTAATATGCCCCTATAAATGGGAGGACAACGCGGGTTTCATTATCACATATTACATGAATGCGAAGCAGCACAAAAACGCTTTTAAATATGAAACATTAAAGGATTGAATGTAAAAGATTATTATTCAGTCTCTTGGACATAAATGAGGACCAATTATGAGACGTTAGAAGAGCTGCTTCACCTGTAGCCTGGTAAGTAAATAAATGCTTTGCTTTAAACAAATGCATCTGTTTTTTAAATGTTTTTTTTAATGCTACCTCACGGATTTATTGTATATGATGACCTGTGAATATGGTGAGATGAGAAACATTTTTAAGCAATAAAAAACTCTTTGCTTAAAAAACGCTGTCCAAGTGCTGAACCTGCTGGAGAGCCGTTTGTAAATTATTTATCTCCTGTTTGTTACAAATAAAGTATTTTTAGAGTACAAACCTTATCTTACATACGTGTAAATAATTTTTTGATGATATTGGACAGCCATACATTTAAAGCAATAAAAAGCCTGCTTTTTTACTTCCATGACTAAAAGAAAACGATTTTTAAAGGTTTTAAATAACAATTTCAATACACGTGAAAAACAACACAATTATTTAACATTAATCTTAAACTGGGGATCTTCTTCCTCCGCTTAGTTTTTCAGTTTACGAAGTCCGTCATCTAAATAGGGATTAGACATAGCGCCAGCACAACAGGCTTTTAAAGGGGATGAGAGCTGTGACTCTCATTGGTTTATTGCACGTTACGCCCAAAATACTCCCATTACAATAGGACCTACCCTTTTCGACCATGCGCTTGGCGCACAAACCATTTTTCCCGTCGTTAAATTAGCAAAAGTGAATTCGGACACGCCCATTTAGACGTTGTGCTGTGCGCTTTAGACAATGCGCTTAGATCGTTAAAAGAGGGCCCTAAGACTCTTGACGTTAACTAAGTTAATTTTGTTCTTTTCTTTTTTAGTGTTTGTATGTGTTTATGTAGAAACACGTGTGCATTGGTAAAGAAAGATGTGTTTCAAAGTTCAGTTGAAACTGATTGCTTTTTGTGAAGATGATATAAAATTAAGCTGCTTTACATGATTATGTTGATCCATTTTTGACAAATATAATTGTTTTGGTTTGTAAATACACTGTGACTAGTCAAACAGAAAAAATGCTGACACATTCAGACATCATTACTCATCCTACAAATCTCAACAATGGTGACAATCATCAAACAAATTCAGATAAAACGATCAACAGCAATGCATGCTGGGAGTCATAAATTAGTTTAGTACTACGATAATCCCCAGCATGCATTGCAGCATGAAGCTTTCTTTTGTTGATTGTCACCATTGATGAGATTCATAGACCGATTCATGATGTCAGAGATAGATTCAGTAGCTTGATCTTCTTAATGTGTTTTTATAATTCTCAACATAACAGACCTGACCCTGCTTCCAACGAGTACTGTAAAATCCATTTCTTACACATCTTTAACAGTATTTCATTAATATTATTAAGGTATATCTACAAGAATTAAACTACTTAATAACATTAGATCTTTGTTTTCTTCACAATAGCAGATGTATTTTAAATCACTGCTTCAGCAGCCAAAAAAAACTTACCATTAAAACACAAGAGTCAAGGGCGCAACTAAAGCAAACACTGATCACGATAATGGTGATTTGTTGACATTTCAATATTTTTTCAATATTAATGGAGGGTGCAAACGTGATATTGATTCAACGCTATTAACATTGACAAATCACCGGTTTTCAACATTGTTTCAATGGTTGCATGCTATCTGGGTAACTTATTCCATGCAAAGTAAAGCCGTTTGTTTCTGATGCACTTTTTATTATGATTTAAATGCTTTTTACAGTGGGCCGTTACTGTGCTTTTGAAGCTAACAAAGGAGGAACTGGGTATCCAGTACCCTTATTACCTTCAACAACATTGTTGATGAGTGAAAAATAGAAATATAAAAGTAAAATTCTGAACTTAAATTTATTTAATTATGATTACATTTATGGGGCACATACCTAAAGACCGGTACAAAAGCAAGGCAAGGCGCGTTCTCTCCTGTTGTATTGCAGGGCACTGGAAGGAGGTAATGCAACCACCAGACTTTATAAATTCTGTGGCAAACTTTAAGACAGACAAAACATATTTTAAAACAATAAGAATGAAATATATATATTGGTCACCAAATTATTGGCACTTAATGTAACAGTAATGAAAGAATGTGTGAAATGGGTTACAATTTTAAAGCCACACCCATATGTCATTACAATATAATTTAAATTTAGACTTTTTAACATTTGCAAAAAGGTAATTAAAGTTATAACACAAAACATATTAAAATGGCCTCTTATAAATAACCTAAATAAAGAACTGTAAAAAAAAGAGATCTAGACACTGGCCATCACATATACATCAAGTAATGTTAAGCATCTGCAACCTAACACAAGGTCCTGATCTTGGCAATAGAAATGAACTTACTGCAAGTGTGTGGACACCACATGAGACAGAGTCTGTTTGCAAACTGTGTTTTGTAGTTTTGAGGACCCACTCTCCTTGAACTCCCCTTGCAGTGGCAAAATCACTGTAATCAACAACAAATTAATTAAAACATTAAGAGACAATGTCTTGTACAACTCACATATCAGCAGTTGTACAGTAATGTTAAATCAGACTCAAAGTTTCTTTGTATGAAGGATTTTTTTTTTATCTGTAAGGATCCCTCTGGGAAACAAAACAATAAAGGCCAAAGACCGATGGAAGATGGAAATTAAAGAGGCAACATAAGGTTAAGTAATGGATAATGTACCAGCAGCCATTTATTATTGCAATATAAACCACAACAGGGTGGTATGAACTTCAAAGAGAAGACAACAGACAAATTTTATCATTCTGAAAGGGTATATCTGTAAGGGGCTTATTTTGCAAGTGGAGAAAATACTATAAAAAGTCAATCGTTGCTATCAGACTCTCATGTTGTTCAAAACCTGTTTGTGTAAATTATGACAGAACCTTCATATTTTGGGTGAACTATCCCTTTAAACCAAGACATATTCAAGGTCAAAGTTCAACTTCAAACAAGTTGGACATGCATTTGGTTTAATCTGTAAATATAATCGAAGATGTTATTAATTAGGCATATTTACATTACAAGATGAGATGACTCACAGTAAATGGATGAACCAGTGTTATTAGTTTCAAAAAATTGGTATCTGAAAAAAGATCTGGCCAATCAGAATTAAGTAATCCAGAGTGCTATATAAGAAAAGCGTTTACTGTCAATTTATTTTGGTTCTTAAAATAGCCTTAAATTGGTCCATATAGCAAAACAATGAATAATACATACCACCAGTGTTGGGCAATTGCTTGGCACTGCCACTCCATCTCTCCAAAGGAGTTAAAGTAAGTGATACATCTTTTGTCAACATTGCAATGCTAAAACAGAATAACTCAAGTTATAATAGCCATACATAACCAGACACTTCAATTATTAGCTTTTGATTTATGGCTTAGACATGTTCTAAATCAGGGGTGGGCAACTCCTGGTCCTGAGGGCCAGTGTCCCTGCAGGGTTTAGCTCCAACCCTAATCAAACACAGCTGAAAAATTGAATTAAAGTCTTCAGGACTGTTTGAAAATGACATTCAGGTGTGTTTGATTAAGGTTGAAGCTAAACTCTGCAGGACTGTGGCCCTCGATGCCCAGCCCTGTTCTAAATCCTGAGTTCCATAGCCCAAAACCTCATATCATCAGACAGTTATACCAGATTACATGATCACACAGCTTATGTGCAGAGTGCCAGCCTTTCATTTTCTTAAGATCAGCATGTAATGTAATGAACATTGTCTGTAAAATTTCGCAGCTTCACCAAAGATGGTGTGAACTGTTGCTTTCTGTAACTGTAGTTAACTTTTCTTTCAGATGCATATTAAGGTGAATAGTTGTTTTTTTGAAATAGGGAAAGTGAAGCCTTGAATTTAGCCCTACAGGTAGCTCTCCACTGCTTGTGTGCGCATAGTGACTTTTTCTGCCAAATCACTGCAGCTTTAACACATACTGCAAATTTAAGAAATCCAACTTGGTTGACTACTAACGTTAGTGGGCATTTTTGTCAGATTTGTTAATTGTCCTGGTTTTATGTTGTCCTTCAGCAATATTTTTACCTACAAGATTTTCACAACAGGCAGTGGTAAATTGACAAAAACATTTTTTTGAATATTTTTTCAAGACAAGAACAAACTGGAACCCACAAGTGAGAATGTTTCATCTTTAAAATGGTACGACTCACAAAAAATGTCCAGTGATTACCACCCTCGAGATAAGGGCCAAACACCTCTGTTGTCCCCTCAAAAATGTTATTCTATTAAGAGAAAAGAAAATGAATTAAACAGCACCTCTAACAATTTTTATACAGTCAATCTTATACAGTAATTCTAATTGAGTCAAGCTCACTGAAACCTAGCAGATATTCTTTGTATAAAAGATGCAGGTCAGTTACAAAACCATTGAGTCATACCTTGATAAAATAGTGGCTTTTTGCCCTTTTGGACCCATCCAATATTTTGGTTAGTGCCTGAGAATTTATATGTACAACACCTGGGCGAATCTAAATTCAGGTAGAGGAACAATGTACTTTGAATTGCATTTCAACAGAGGTGAAAGTTACATTTCTTTACATATTGTTAACAGTAAAGTATTTATAGATGCCAGTTAAGTATTTATAAATTAAGCTTACCCTGCTTAGAACATCACATATGGAATCCATGACCTGAAATTTCAAGTAAAAAGATAAGGTAAAAGAATCTGACTGCTAAATACTTGAAAACGGCAATGCTCAATATCTTTGACCAGTCACTGTCACAGATAAATACTATGAGACATTTATCAGCAGTCTTGTAGCCTGAACCATTGTGGCATCTGGCAAGCCAATAAAATAGATAAAACTGTAGATTTTATTTGATCTCTGTCTCTTTGTGAATCACATGCAGAATTTGATGGTGAAATATTAGTGTTCAAAGTATTTCCATACCCTTACTATAAAAATATTACCTTACCTCATCAGAAACTTTGTCGTCTTCCACTAAAGTGGTCAAACTATTTATTTGGATGTTATATGGCCCAACACTTCCAACTTTGAATGTTGGCCTCTTCATTTTCAAACGTTTTAATACTTCAACATCTACAAAGAACAAATTTAAAGATGACTAACTTCTGAAAGCACAAACTGAACATATGACTTAACACTGCAACAGCATGTGTTAGCTAGAGAGAAATGCACTTTGTTGGAATTAAAACATGTTAAAAAATAAATTCTGTAAAATTATAGTAACGTAAAATTATACCTTCCATTCTCTCAACTCTTATTTCCACTTGCTGTCCTTTATACACAGAAGCAAGAATTTAGATCATGTTTCATTGATACAGTAGTTATACTCTTGACACCATTCTATGACACTATTAAATTTTAATTTATGTTATTTAAAAAGGCAGAACAACCATGGTATTTAAAATCTAAATCATGTATAGACCATTTCAAAAGATGTAAACAACACTGGTCCAGAAACACTTCCTGTTACAGTTTGTGACAGTATTTTTGTTTATTTCACATATATCATTATTATATTTAAGATGGTTGTTTAACTTCAGTTAATTCAGTTCTATATGTTCTGTTGGTTTATTTTATCCCAACGTTTATCTAGTGTTAAAAACCTGAAACAGGAAGTGCTTCTGGACCAGTGATGTTTACATATTTTGAAACGGTCTATATCACACCCTTTCTAATGAGATGTCATATAAATGACTCTGACAACTGCTACAGACAACTGTGCAGATTTGAGACATACCATATATACCGTCGTATGTCATATTGGCTCACTACCACACATCAGATGAAAATAATGGTCAATGTCTTACAACAGAATAAATACAATATGATGACTTGAGATCAACACTTAAATGACGGTCTGAAGGCATCGTCGCGTTACAGAATAAATATATATGATAAGATGACTGAGATCAACACTTAAATGATGGTCTGAAGGCGTCGTCGCGTTACAGAATAAATATATATGATAAGATGACTTGAGATCAACACTTAAATGATGGTCTGAAGGCATCGTCGCGTACAGAATAAATATATATGATAAGATGACTGAGATCAACACTTAAATGACGGTCTGAAGGCATCGTCGCGTTACAGAATAAATATATATGATAAGATGACTTGAGATCAACACTTAAATGATGGTCTGAAGGCATCGTCGCGTTACAGAATAAATATATATGATAAGATGACTTGAGATCAACACTTAAATGACGGTCTGAAGGCATCGTCGTGTACAGAATAAATATATATGATAAGATGACTTGAGATCAACACTTAAATGACGGTCTGAAGGCATCGTCGCGTACAGAATAAATATATATGATAAGATGACTGAGATCAACACTTAAATGATGGTCTGAAGGCATCGTCGCGTTACAGAATAAATATATATGATAAGATGACTGAGATCAACACTTAAATGATGGTCTGAAGGCATCGTCGCGTTACAGAATAAATATATATGATAAGATGACTGAGATCAACACTTAAATGATGGTCTGAAGGCATCGTCGCGTTACAGAATAAATATATATGATAAGATGACTGAGATCAACACTTAAATGATGGTCTGAAGGCATCGTCGCGTTACAGAATAAATATATATGATAAGATGACTTGAGATCAACACTTAAATGACGGTCTGAAGGCATCGTCGCGTTACAGAATAAATATATATGATAAGATGACTTGAGATCAACACTTAAATGACGGTCTGAAGGCATCTTCGCGTACAGAATAAATATATATGATAAGATGACTTGAGATCAACACTTAAATGACGGTCTGAAGGCATCGTCGCGTACAGAATAAATATATATGATAAGATGACTGAGATCAACACTTAAATGACGGTCTGAAGGCATCGTCGCGTTACAGAATAAATATATATGATAAGATGACTTGAGATCCACACTTAAATGACGGTCTGAAGGCATCGTCTCGTACAGAATAAATATAACGTTATATGATAAGATGACTGAGATCAACACTTAAATGACGGTCTGAAGGCATCGTCGCGTTACAGAATAAATATATATGATAAGATGACTTGAGATCAACACTTAAATGATGGTCTGAAGGCATCGTCGCGTTACAGAATAAATATGATAAGATGACTTGAGATCAACACTTAAATGATGGTCTGAAGGCATCGTCGCGTACAGAATAAATATATATGATAAGATGACTTGAGATCAACACTTAAATGATGGTCTGAGGCATCGTCGCGTACAGAATAAATATATATGATAAGATGACTTGAGATCAACACTTAAATGATGGGCTGAAGGCATCGTCGCGTACAGAATAAATATATATGATAAGATGACTGAGATCAACACTTAAATGACGGTCTGAAGGCATCGTCGCGTACAGAATAAATATATATGATAAGATGACTGAGATCAACACTTAAATGACGGTCTGAAGGCATCGTCGCGTTACAGAATAAATATATATGATAAGATGACTTGAGATCAACACTTAAATGACGGTCTGAAGGCATCGTCGCGTACAGAATAAATATATATGATAAGATGACTGAGATCAACACTTAAATGACGGTCTGAAGGCATCGTCGCGTACAGAATAAATATATATGATAAGATGACTGAGATCAACACTTAAATGACGGTCTGAAGGCATCGTCGCGTTACAGAATAAATATATATGATAAGATGACTGAGATCAACACTTAAATGACGGTCTGAAGGCATCGTCGCGTACAGAATAAATATATATGATAAGATGACTGAGATCAACACTTAAATGACGGTCTGAAGGCATCGTCGCGTACAGAATAAATATATATGATAAGATGACTGAGATCAACACTTAAATGACGGTCTGAAGGCATCGTCGCGTACAGAATAAATATATATGATAAGATGACTGAGATCAACACTTAAATGATGGTCTGAAGGCATCGTCGCGTACAGAATAAATATATATGATAAGATGACTTGAGATCAACACTTAAATGATGGTCTGAAGGCATCGTCGCGTTACAGAATAAATATATATGATAAGATGACTTGAGATCAAAACTTAAATGACGGTCTGAAGGCATCGTCGCGTACAGAATAAATATATATGATAAGATGACTGAGATCAACACTTAAATGACGGTCTGAAGGCATCGTCGCGTTACAGAATAAATATATATGATAAGATGACTTGAGATCAAAACTTAAATGATGGTCTGAAGGCATCGTCGCGTTACAGAATAAATATATATGATAAGATGACTTGAGATCAACACTTAAATGATGGTCTGAAGGCATCGTCGCGTACAGAATAAATATATATGATAAGATGACTGAGATCAACACTTAAATGACGGTCTGAAGGCATCGTCGCGTTACAGAATAAATATATATGATAAGATGACTTGAGATCAACACTTAAATGATGGTCTGAAGGCATCGTCGCGTACAGAATAAATATATATGATAAGATGACTGAGATCAACACTTAAATGACGGTCTGAAGGCATCGTCGCGTACAGAATAAATATATATGATAAGATGACTGAGATCAACACTTAAATGACGGTCTGAAGGCATCGTCGCGTTACAGAATAAATATATATGATAAGATGACTTGAGATCAACACTTAAATGACGGTCTGAAGGCATCTTTGCATTACAGAATAAATATATATGATAAGATGACTTGAGATCAACACTTAAATGATGGTCTGAAGGCATCGTCGCGTACAGAATAAATATATATGATAAGATGACTTGAGATCAACACTTAAATGACGGTCTGAAGGCATCGTGGCGTTACAAAATAAATATATATGATAAGATGACTGAGATCAACACTTAAATGACGGTCTGAAGGCATCGTCGCGTTACAGAATAAATATATATGATAAGATGACTGAGATCAACACTTAAATGATGGTCTGAAGGCATCGTCGCGTTACAGAATAAATATATATGATAAGATGACTTGAGATCAAAACTTAAATGATGGTCTGAAGGCATCGTCGCGTACAGAATAAATATATATGATAAGATGACTTGAGATCAAAACCTAAATGATGGTCTGAAGGCATCGTCGCGTACAGAATAAATATATATGATAAGATGACTGAGATCAACACTTAAATGATGGTCTGAAGGCATCGTCGCGTTACAAAATAAATATATATGATAAGATGACTGAGATCAACACTTAAATGATGGTCTGAAGGCGTCGTCGCGTTGCAGAATAAATAATATTATAAATATGATATAGTATTGTGCGATATTTTGGGGCGAAACGGGTGAACAGATCCGGCTTTACGATCTCCCGGGGGGCAGACAGAGAAACAGTCAAGCGCGCCATCCTGCCGCGAGCGTGCAAATGGATTCGGTTCGTTAACTTACGTTACATGAGCGAGCTAACAGCTTTGGTTTTGCGCAAATTTTATTTCTTCGCGAAACTACAAGCAATACATCGTGCTCAGTAGAAACACATTTACAATGCATAATTTTATAAAATTTGCTTACCGATGCAACTTATAAATCTGCAACCTGTCTGATATCCTTCACTCCTGGAGCGGTTGAACAATTTCGCGTTAAGCACCTCCCCAGTTTTTGAGCGCGGCTCAATTTGATGACACCTCAAGCGTTGATTGGTAGCGGCAGTTGTTGTTCCAGGAACAACATTAAAAAAGTTGGTCTGAGGACATCAGCCACTTGGCAAAATCAGGACGTGCGTGTTTATGACTGATTTTATTAGACATGCTAACATCTCTGTCATAGTGCAGAAATGCCATACATTGTAAAAATTCGTTGTTGCACTTAAATGTTTAAGTTTTATCAACTTAAAAGTGACAATTAATTTAAACTTGCTTGACTAGTAAGGAGTTGCTATAAATTATAAAATTGAAGTTGAAATAACTAAGCTCAACTTAATTATAGCAACTCCATATAGTCAAGAAAGTTTAAATTAATTTTCATTAATTTGGGGCAGTTTTCCAGACAGAGCTCAAGTCTTGTCCCAGACGAAAATACATGTTTGAGGTGCCTTCATTTAAAAAACATCTTACCCTGACCCATCTTAATAAACATCAGTGTTATTGTTTTGTCTGAAGATGCACACCAGTAATGTTTTTTTTCTAAAGTATGTTTGCAAAAACTACTTAAATGTCTTCATAATATTGTCTACCTGGATGAATCTAAACCCTGTTTGGGAAACTGCCCCTGTATGTTTTAGTACAATGTAGCCATTCAATTGATAAAATCCTCTTACATTTCCAGGTGCTCCATTCTGATGTAAAGATGTTGGTTTTCTCAAGCTGTTTATTTGCATTTGTTCTCTGCCTAAGAGGTTAGTAAAATAAAGTAGGCCTGTAAGATTTATCTTTTTATTTATTATTGAAACAAGTAAAAAATGTCACGTTTGATAGATCCTAATAGAGAATCAATGCTTCGTCCTGTTTTCACATAATGTTTCTTGTATCTATTATCCAGTGTATAGTCTCATATTTAGCTTCCTAAAAAATCTAAAATAGCAAAGTGAATCATTCCTGACAGGAATCACAGTCTAGTTTCAGACGTCTGTGGAACAGAAACTATTATGTGTACAATAATGACTGAGACGCATGTCTGGACCTACAGGGTACAGTACGACACGACAATGTCTGCAAAAAAGAATCTGTTTATTATTCTCATCAGATAACAAATAAAGTGGCAACGTGAAAAAGGCATTCATTGTTAAATAAACTTTCCTTAAAATCAACAAAAGCACTGCTGTCCCTGTAATTTACTTGCAGAGTTTGGAGGGGCAGTGCCCCCAGAACAGAGCCAAATTATTTTGTCTAAGCTATTAATGAAATAGAAATTAGCCTCTCTCGCTAATCTCAAAGTATTGCAGTACCCTTGTTTGCCAGTAGGTGACTCCCAAGCACAAATGCAAAACTCTAATTGGTAAAGCATTAAAGGCGGAGTGCACGATATCTGAAAAACGCTTTAGCAAAGGGAGTCGAGCCGATTACTAAAACACAATTGTAGCCAATCAGCAGTAAGGGGCGTGTCTACTAACCAACATCGTTGCCTGGGTTGCGTATGTGTAGGGCGGATCTATCAACAGAAGGTCCAGATTATATTGGGGTAGGGGCGTGTTTGTTAAGGTGATTTCAAACGTGAACATTGGCTTTTAGAGATCATGGACCCTTCCTTAAGTTTGGAAAACTTTGGAGAAAGTGTCTAACGCCGCATTCACACGGGGCGTAAGCGTTGCTGTTCCCATTCACTTTTAATGGGTGACGTCAAGCGTTGGCGAACTGAATTGTGGATCCGTCGGCACCGCGTCAGTGCCGTTGCTCGCGGCAGAAGTTGAACATTTCTCAACTTTTCAAGCGGCAACGCGTGCGTCAGCCAATCATATCGCCTTATGCAAATAACCTAGGCAGAGCCAGCCAATTACGTTTATGGAAGACCGGAGCTTGTGTTGCGGCCACAGTGATTGGCTGTTGGCCACGCTTCAGACAAGCCTTCCGTTAAGCGTTAACGCTGACGGACCGTGTGAATGCGGCGTAAGGCATAAAAGTTAATCTGAATTTCTTTTCAGCATCATCTGCTAGTGATGACTCTTGGAATGCTGAAATACCAAAATCAGTAGTGGGTCTGTCTGGATCATGTGTGGTGATCCCTTGTAAGTTCAACTACCCATCAGATGGAAAGATACACAAAGAATTTACAGGAATCTGGTACAAAGATTCATCTGACGTAATCTACCACAAAGAGACTTCCAAAATCATCAGCAAATTCAAGGGTCGCACAACTCTTCTTGGTGATCTGCATCACAAAAATTGCACTTTGAAAATCAACTCTTTACATCACAGCGATGCTGGATCGTACATGTTTCGCATCGAGATCAATGATTTCAACAAGTACTTATACAGGGAAAATAAAGTTTCTATTTCAGTGAAAGGTAAGGATATTAAAAGTTAAATACAATATTCCCCCCAATATTCAAATTCACATTCAGATGAGCTTTAGGATATCTGCTTAAACTTTAAACATTATAAATATCCAAACTGATTCACCAGATTTACCTGAACAACCCACCATCGCAGTGAAGGAGGAATTGATGTCACAAAGAGAAGTGAGCGCTACCTGTATCGTGTCACATTCCTGCCCGTCTGACCCGCCCCGTCTCACCTGGAGCCATAAAGGCACTCTCACGAGTAACTCTCAGCCTCAAGACCACGGTCAATGGAGATTAACATCATCTCTGATCTTCACACCCTCCAGAGAAGATCATAATAAACCTCTCAACTGCTCTGCAGAATTCAGTACTGGAAAGAAAGTGACCAGCACCAAAACACTTAAAGTTAAATGTAAGCTTAAGCCCAAATTTTGCTCACCCTAAGTGACTTTCTTCCTACAGCCAAACACAGTTATTTTAAGTTATTTTAAAACTATTCCATATGTTTTCTGTAAAGCAATGTTTGTAAAGCTGGATCAGATGTCATCCCTTGACCTGACCCCAGCTCTCTTGTGAATGCGAGTATGGTCGTTTTCTTACAAAGGTCCATCACTTCACCTTGGGACACATTAAATAACTGTATGAATTACTTTTTTATGGATGCTATTTTTTGGAGCTTAAAAATGGGGCCCTATCCATTGCCGTTATCTGAAAAGAGCCAGGATATTATTTAATATAACTCTGACTGTGTTTGGCTGGAAGAAATATACGTAAAAAATGCAGCATTTTATTATTATGTTACTTTAACTAAACAAATTAAGTTAAACAACTGCAACTTCATTCTTAATTCTCCTGGGTTATTTTTAACCCAACCCTGTGTAAATTTTGGAGAGAACAAATGTTGGGTTATTAAATAAACCTATGCTGGGTTGTTTCAACTCATGGTTGAATTATCAACAACCCAACATATGTGACCAGTCACGGAAAGTAGGGACACAAGTCGGATCTGGGGCATTTTGACTTATTCATAGATTCTGAAAGTGCCATTTGAATGTAACACATTCAAGAAGGAGAATGCTGAGAAATTTGAGAAAGAAAAAAGTTAACACTTTCCCTTTTCCCTGGCTGAGGAGACAATAGGGCTCATTTACATCTCATTTAGCTAAGCCATACCCCCTGTAAAGCCGTTTTGAGGTACAGATGTTCTAAGCATCATATGTAGTATTTTATTACAGAAGTCCGAATGAACAACATGCAAAAATAAACAGGACTTTTACCTTTGTGGGGATCACAAGTCGAATCAGTCTGTTTCAGATGTGTGAATCATCCAATGATTTTTGTCCACAAATGCGTATAATCCGTGAAATATAGATATATAGGCTATTGTTTACATCAGATTTCGCATGAACTTCTGGTAATACAATATAATATACATTCTGAGGACTATTTACATCGTAACATGTAAGGTATATCAGATTACACTCCAGTATTTGCGTTGCGTTAAACACATGAACCCGCCTTCAAAGTTTGCATTTAAAATAGGGTCTCTGTGTAACTTATGAGTTTGACTTCATGCTGCGCTGCAAGACTTCAAAGTACCGCGAGAGCGAGACGAAATTAAAATACTCCGTAAGATTTCTTGAAAAGCTCTCGCGGTACTTTGACGTCATCCGACTGCGGCGCCCCATAATGTCAGTGACGCGGCTGACGTACGATGCGGCTGACTGTTATTTGTTCCGCCCCAGCTTCTTTCATCTTTCTTTTGTTTTGTGCGCCCGAGCTTCATTTACAGTCTGGGGAGACGCACACTATAAGTTTGAAAAAAATTAAATAAAACTAAGCAAACATGTCTGAGGAACAGGGCAGCCACGTCACTACAGTCACGTGACTTCACGCTTGAGCCGGAAGAGCAGACAATGCTGAATAAAGTCGTAATTCTTTCTATTTTTGGACCAAACTGTATGTTCGATGCATCAACACATTCTTACTGACCCACTGATGTCACATGGACTACTTTGATGATGTTTTTATTACCTTTCTGGACATGGAAACCGTACATAGATTTTCAATGGAGGAAACAGAAAGCTCTCGGACTAAATCTAAAGTTAAAACATCTTAAACTGTGTTCCGAAGATGAACGGAGGTCTTCCCAGTTTAGAACGACATACGGGGTAAGTCATTAATGACATTATTTTCAGTATTGGGCGAACTATCCTTATTCAGTAGTCACGCTGTTCCCTTTGGGGGCGGAGGCGAAAACAAAAGCTTATCCAGTATGTAAATATACACACAGACAATGACGCCCCCCGCTGCACGCTAGAATCTCTGGAAAAACAAGCCTATTTCAACAGCAAAATTTACGCTTTTAAATATACATAAACTGCTATCTCAAACATGGAGAGGCTTCTTCGTGATCTCAACTAACAGATTCTGCAATAAAACTAAATTCACAAATTTTGAAAAAAAAAAAGTTTGATTCTCATTTTCTCGAAACTTGTGCTGCCGACTTGTGCCCCTGGTTTCCGTGACGGGTCACATATGTTCTTCCCACTCTTGGAAAGAATGAAGTAAATTTGTTATGATTGTGTTTTTGATGATTTTAACTCATTCCCCGCCAACTTTTTTTTTTAAAGTTGCCTGCCATCATTTTTTTTTGTGATTTTCACAAAAAGTTTTACAAAACTTCCAGGAAATTATCTTCTATAAATATATATATATATAAACATAAAAATATATAAAATGTAAGAACAAACCTTTCAAACAAACAAAAGGGAAAAAAACATTTCATCCTATCTTCATTTGTTCTCTTTTTATAACCTCTTAAATGGTTTCTTTTAAGCAAAAAGCTGAAAATATAGCATTTTTGTAAAGACATTTAGTTAGAGATCAGATTAAGAACGATGATCAAAATATTTTAGAGTTTAAAATATTTAAAATTTAGTTTTTGCTACAGTTTTTTATAAATTGGGTAAGAGCGCCATCTAGTGGATAAGTACAAATTACCATTAAAAACTCATCAGGAAAGCGTCATTGGCAAGGAAATGTATTCTCTTAATTGACAAGATATCTTGTCAATGGCAGGAAAAGAGTTAAAAGATTAATACTCATCTGAAAGTGACTTTCATTAAGTGTCTGCAATTTAAAAATAAATAAATAAAGCTTCAACATTTTATCTCACTCAGATCCTCCATATAATGTAAATGTGAAGAGTAACTTTTCAGTGAAGGAGAACACATCTGTTGAACTGAACTGCTCCTGTGACAGTAATCCACCTGCTAGTTTCCAGTGGATTAGTTTAAATGGATCTGTGTTGTCTAATGGACCCACTTATAAACTGAATCAAGTGTCCAGGTATATTGAAGCCATATCCTGCACCGCCAGTAACACAGAGGGACAAAACAGCTCCAGTCCTCAGAGGATTAATGTGTTGTGTAAGTATGATGTATACAACAGCAAAATTTGATCTCTTTGATGAAGCCAATTCGAATGTGACTTAAACTGCATTCCATCGATGAGCCGCTAGAGGCTGGCTCCAAAAGGGAGTCAATTCCAATAGACCCACATGAAAATGCCCAACTTTATAGCAAAAAATATGTTTACAGCCTGGTACAAGAAGTGATTTTGGTCTATGTAGCTAAGTTCCCTTTCAGTCGATCACTACGACATCATGTCATGACTGATGTATTGGGAAGCACAACGTAATGTCTCCGTTCCCTTCCTTCAGGGAATGAGGGTTACACACATAACCGAGATGTTTGCACTTCATGACAACTATGGGGGGTGAATGTTTGTGTAACTCATCCATTTAAGTTACATTAAGCCTTAAAGTTCAGCATAATTAAGGGCGTGGCCACTTGAGTGACAGGTGAACTGCCACTGCTGTCACTCGATTTGAGCTAGACGAGTGTGGTTTTAGCAACCAGCCCCCTTTAATTCACCCACATCCTGCCTTTTTACCTATTTTCGGTTATCCACAAGTAAAGTGCGATGACACGCGGCAAAGATGGCCAAGGCAGGCACCGCCTATTTTAAGCTTAAAAAAAGAGAGAAAACCTATGGGTGACTTTACAGACACTAACTCCATATGTCTTACAGTCTATGGTTGTACTACACATGAATGACCTCAGTTAGTTAAAAGAGTATTTGTATTGTTTGTCATATAGATCCTCCTGAGATTAAAAACGAGTCTTCCTGCAAATCAGAGCCTTTTTCTGCCACAGTCTGTGTTTGTATCGTGGACTCCAACCCACCCAGTGAAGTCAAGTGGTTTGGTCCCTCGACAGCTTTCCCCAGCTCTAGTGTTGAACAAAATGGTTTTCTTACCATCTTTACCCTTCAGGGGTGGCTGGGTTTCCCCAATGCTGTACAGTGCGCTGCCAGTAACAGCGAGGGAAACTCTGTCATAACTATCCAAGTGCATTATCATGGTGAGACTTTATATCCAAATATGTTGATGTTTTCCCAAACAATGTACTGATTTGATAAAAATATATAATGTTTTACAGGTATGATCATATATATTGCGGTTGCCACAGCTGCTGTTTTAGTTACTTTAGTGATCATTTCAGTTTGTGTAGCCAAAAGATACCGGTAAGACACTGCTCTCTCTCTCTCTCTCTCTCTCTCTCTCTCTCTCTCTCTCTCTCTCTCTCTCTCTCTCTCTCTTATATTATATCTTTATATATCTTTATTTCTTTTTTAAATTAGCAAAAGACAGAAAAGCAATGACATTTACACAAACTACCAAGATGACCCACGTGTTAATATGAACTGGAGGGTAGGTACAAATGCTTTGCTTTTATACAGTAAATGTAGGAGTCATGTGTGCAGTTCATGAGCAGTTTGACAGTTCATTTGATGTTTATTAACACTTTAATTGAGGTGTTGCTTTAGGTGGAAACTTGTGTTTAATGTTTTGTTCGCACTAACAGAGACGCAAATTTATAAAGGTTCTTTTTATCTTGTTGATTAGTGTGATGACAAGCATCTGCCATGCGAGCGAGATGAAGACGAAGCAATCTACGCTAACACATAAAAACAAATACAATTATACTGAATGTTTAAAGTGTAAAATGTATTTTTAAAATGTAAATATTGCATTAATGTATTGTTATTTTGTGGTATTGGTTAACCTGTTTGTTTAAAAACATAAAGGTAAAGCAGTGCCTCACGCCATGTAATCTCTGTGCAATTTATTTCTAATAAAATAATAATAAAAAAAACATATTTTCAACTGTTTGTATGCTGAGTTTAACTAATTTGTTGGCATGGCAGGCATAGCATCAAGTTCCTTATTATCAGGATATTCACATTTTAATACTGCAATGAAGTTTCCAAAACAGTTCTGTTTTGAGGTCAAAAGTTTCATTTCAGATTTCTCTTAATTATTACTTTCATTAGGTACCAAAGAAGTAAAACTGAAAGGAACACATTAATCTAGACTTTCAATTTATCATATCAGTGAACACATCACATAGACATCCATTGTTTTTATATGAAGCTAGTGGGTATGTTCAGGGCAGTGTTGGGTAAGTTACTCAAAAAAAGTAATTAATTACTAGTTACTAATTACATCTTTAATCATGTAATTAGATTACTTTACAAATTACTCTCTAAAAAAAGTATTTAATTACTTATTACTAATTTCTTTCTAAATCCTATTTAGTACATGATACAAGGATAGGCTTGAAATGGCTAAAAAAATCATATATAAAAGTACATCAATTATTCTGGTCCCACTTTAGAGTCCAATCATCTCTATTAACTAACTATTAACTACTTTTGCCTCAATATACTCCAAATACTGCTTATTAATACAAAAGAAGTTGTTAATTTTAAGTATTGGTAGAAATGGTGAGGGTTAAGGACGTAGAATAAGGTTTTGCAGAATCAGATATTTGCTAAGCATTAATAAACAGCCAGCATCTCATTATTATTAATGCTAATAATCAACCAGTTAATAGTGATAATTTTAAACTTAAACCATGTTAAATCCACCTTTGTATTGCTGTTAACATAATAGTTTTAGAGTCCATACACAGTATTTAGTTATATCAAAAGTAACTGTAATTAGATTACAAGAAAAATAAGAGTAATCCCTTACTTTACTTTTTCAAGGGAAAAGTAATTTAATTACAGTAACTAATTACTTAGTAACTAGTTACACCCAACACTGGTTCAGGGGCACCGCTAGCAATTTTGGGCCCTATGAAAAAATAGGGGGTCGGGCCATTTCGCACCTAACATACAATCCAACCTACTGTAGCTATTCAAAATCTTTGTCTGTAATTTAATAATACAGAACTATTTATTTTGCTATTGTTTTGACCACAGTTATCAGTATTTATTACACGGCTCTCTGGAATGCTTGATTCTGATTGGTCAGTTGAGACATTTGCAGGTTCGTTCTTTTCAAATAATAACCGCTCCAAAATAATAACGCATAGCCGGACTACTTGCACGAGTAAAATCGCTCCGCGCCAATAAAGATCAATAAAGATTACTGTCTGTTTGGCGCCATCTTGTGACAAACACTCGACAACCACGACAAGACACAGACAGCTTACTGAGACTGAACTTGACCAAATAGAGCATGACAGCTACGAAGCCAACAAACAAAAAAAAACAGAATGGCCATTAAAACTTCTCAAAGACTGGTTAAAGAGAAAAAAATGGAGACAGACAAGTATGAAGCAGAGGATCTTAATAAGGTATTACGATCATTTTATGCATCTGTGCAAAGTTTCGCGGAAGGATAAAAATGTTTATTTAAAACAAATATGCCAATAAAATGTTTCAAATTCATATTCATGTCCAGTTTTTTTTCTTATGTGGCAAGTAGCCGTGTAATAAGCGGGATAATGTAGAGGCAGCCGGTATATGGGAAATAAGCCCCTTCAGTGTGATACAAGACCCTCCGCTTCGCGTCGGGTCCTGATCACACTGTCGGGGCTTATTTCCCAATAACTACCGGCTGCCTCTACATTATCCCTTACTTATAGATACCTAAAATGTCTGCAGCTAAGATAATTTATAGTGCAGTGTCAATTTAATTGAAAAATACAGGACATTAAATCAAATATTCAGAGCAACATTCTTAAAGATTAAGATAAATGTGACCATGCCTGTGAAAACCCAGCTGAAGTATCTCTTTGTAATTTACTGTTTTCCACATAAAATCATCCTATATAATGTAAAGAACATTTTGTGAAAATATCAACTTGATATCTTTAATATTGACTGAGTAATGTCATGTCAGCTATTGAAATCATAGTGAAATTAATGCTTGAAATTAAACTGTGATGCTTTTTATCTCACAATAAGATTTGAGGCTTTAGTCTGATTTTCAGAGAAAGTCTTAGTGACATACTGTATACTTGAGCTGTTACACACACGACAGAGGGGACGAACTAAGTGTGTAATGAGATCGTAACAAGGCGTGGTGAGCTTGAACCTGCTTACATCACGAGGCATTTTTTGGACCCAACATCCAATACAAAAATTCAACTGCAGTAGCCACCGTTTAACCTGAAGAGGGCAGCACTCAGACGTTTTTACACCAGTATTGAAACACTTTATATCCAAATGTCAAAAAACTTACTAAAATCAATGAACAGCACTAATAAAACCCCATTCTTACAGATCATTAACTAAAAAAAGTTGGTTTAGGGTTTAGTTACTCTTGAAGAAAACAGCTATACTGTTATTAAATGATTCTTCAGACTGTTTTTTAATCAACGGGGCTCTAAAATGAAATGAATGACAACTATAGCAGATTACGACATACAGGGCAGGACTTACCAGGGTGGAGGCCCCTGGGCTTGAATACATTTTGGGCCCTACACTCTCAGAACAAAAGGTACAAAAGCTGTCACTAGGATGGTACACTTTAAATGGGTCCTAATATTTACTATTTAGGTACAGATATATACATTTGTTCCCATTACATGCACTTTTTAGGTACAAAGGTGTACTATTTGAAAGGGTACCACCCCAGTGACAGCTTGTGTAAATTATCTTCTGAGAGTGCACACATACAGTAAACAACCTAAAATAAATAATATATCATAGAACTATATTTTAGGGAAGTTTCCCGACATGGTTTAGATTAATCCAGCACTAGGCCTATTGCTATAGGTTATTATTAGGGCATTCAAGTAGTTTTTACAAACAAACCTTACAAAAAACATTACTGGTGTGCGTCTTGAGACAATGTTAAGATATATCAGTGCAAGATGTGTTTAAATTAAGACAGATCAAACATGCATTTTAGTCTGGGACTAGGATAAGACCTGACTAGGAAACTGCCACTATATCTCTAAAGCAGAACATAAGCCCAGTCTAAAATTAAATCATGTATTTTTAGGGCTGTCACACATTCAAATTAATCATGCACATTAAAAAATACCCCATAACAACATTTAAAATCATTGTGTAAGACTTAGCTTAAGAAAATAATAATAGTCTTGATAAACATTCACCTTATTACACACCATATAATGTTATAATAATCCTAACCCTAACATAATCAACAAGTGTATTTTTTTGCAAATAGCGTACAAGGGGTGCAGTGTTTAAGATTGAAAAAGTAAAGATTTTAGGATGTTATTTAATAATTATGACAAGACCATCATGTAATATTAGACACCAAAAACCGAAGTAGAGAAGATGATCATTAATTAATTTTTGCGTCTGATATGAATGTAATACATTAAAACCTTGAACGTAGATATAAAAATGAACACTTTTCAGAAGTTTAAACTGTGATTCTGTTAGCAAACATGCTGAAAGAGAAACTACAGGAAAGTTAGGCTAGCTAGTGGATTATATCAAAAACCATCAGGACATCAACATGGCCATAATTTAATGAAATGAACTGGACTGATGATTTAAATGTTGACATAATCATGTGCGTTGTTAACTCTCCGGATTTTGTTATGTTTCGTAGCTCTGCTTCACTCGTTTATTTCTCCACAGAAACTGTTTGTCGCGTGAACTGCAGACTGCGAACAGATTGGATTTCATTTGGCGCTACGCAGACCGCTTGGTGATGTCAAAGTACCGCGAGAGCGATTAGAAAGCAGACTTCTCTGTGTGATTTCTCGAATCGCTCTCGCGGTACTCTGATGTAATTGTTTTTGCTGTTGTTGAACCACTAGAAAACACCCGTCTGCTTTACAATCACTTTTGCGCCGTGATAATTTGATTTCATATGATGATCGGATCGCGCAGTGCCGCATGAAGTCAAATGCACCAAATACCAAATAGCCGACTGTATATGAGGTTAAACCCGCCAAAGTAGCAAGTGCAGCATGCGAATGGTGAGTGATTCAGATGTCAATTTATGAATGAAAGTGTCAAAGGTTTGTCACACACTGTTAAGTATCCTCACGCTTTTTTAAATGGGTATACGGAAATCCTTGACCATTACTAGTGGATATACTGCGTATACCTGCGTATCACGTAAGATTACAAACAAACAAGAAAAAAACTGAGTTACAAGACCATAGCCTACTCTAGTAATCTTTTTCATACTGAGCGCTTCATTTTCGCGTTGCTCTTTCTCATTATCTGTAAAGCTCATTCATGACTCCCATTTCGCGTATTCGCTATTGTACTAGCATCTATGGGTTTCAAAAGCAGTAAACGCAGCGCGTCATATTCAGCACCAAGATGACTGACATATATATATATATATATATATATATATATATATATATATATATATTAACGAATTAAATACAGCACCAAACAATTCTGCACCAACCAATAGGCTGTAAAATAAAAAATGAAAACGACTGAACAAATCAAACGAAAGCAAGCAAGCACGGAGGCCCCTATTGGCCGAGGCCCCTGGGCTCAAGCCCAATCAAGCCCAATGGTAAGTCCGGCCATGACGACATAGATTTCCATTGATTTCTTAAACCTGTTGCAAGTTGAGAAGCTTTATAACATAACTGGACTAGTTTAGCCTTAGTTGCATTTCAGTTTTATCACAACCAAATCGATTCACGACTGCATAAAAATACTTCCCTTGGCATATTGCGTTACAAAACTGGTGTGTAACTGATCGCATTTCTAGTTTATGTTAATTAGCTTATACGTGCTACGTTAATTAAACAGCGTATAAGGGCTGACTTCGCGTTAGAATCATAACACAAAACAGGGAACATAAATCACCTTGTGTTTTTTAAACTGAGGTGAACAGAGCGAAGACTTATTACAGTGGAAAGAAAACTACATTGTATTGATCCAGCGTCACATTGTGTAAACTGCATTTAGGAAGTGCACATATGCAGATATCATACCAAATAGCAGTAAATACACACACCTTGCTCTCTTCTGAAGTTCACTCTGCACTGTGAGACCGTGGATTGAAGACGGCGCTAAAACGCAGAGTAAAGACGGGGCAGAGCTAAGAGGGCTCAGCTTAATAAGGGGGTTGCGTGTGCGGCACAGTCCTTGGCTGGGGCCCTCAAAAGTTCATGGGCCCTTAGAATCGTCCTAACTTCCCCCCCCCTTACGGCGCCCCTGGGTATGTTCACATAAATCTACCCTTCCAACCTTCCAACCAATTTTGATAAATAACTATTGATTTGTGTCAACAACCAGGCCAAGTGTCCTTTACAAGGTATAACACTGATCCATAGTGGTCGCTGGATGAACTTTTAAAAAGATTGTGTAATGCAAACTGCAAACAGTTGTTTCACGTTCCTTAAAAAAAAGTTTTGTAGGGACAGAACAAGTCTAACAAGAGGATATCAGACAACACTTTACTGTTGATGTGTCTAAATTGCAGGTGAGCTGATCATCTACTCCTCAACAACAGGAAGTAAGACCAAATGTGTTAAGCCACACTGACTCACATGTAAATGTTCTTCTCTACAATTGTGGTAAAGGTGATAAAATACTAAGGCTAATGTCATGGTGCGGCAGAAAGGAAGTAACTTATTTATCACTATATATCTCCACATCTTCAGCATACCAGCTTGGACACGGTTTAAAGACATACAAGGTATGTGACAGCGATGCTAAGATTTATTTACCTCTTTTACTGCACCACCTACTTTTATTTGACTTACAACTAAAGCACTGCTGAAGTTTTGGTCCTTTTACTGTAAAAATACAATAATGACTTAAAATGTTCAAACTTTTTGTTAATAATAATAATACTCTGTGATTTGTGACTGTAATTATACATGCATGCTGTTTTAGTACACTCAAAAAAGCTGGCTTATTTTCAACCCAGCATTGGGTCAAAAAGGGACAAGCTCAGCAATTGGGTTAAATGAACCCAGAAAATGTTTTAATTTGAGCCAACAATGGGTTAAAACAACCCAGCATAGGTTAAAATTTAAATTACAACCCAACGGGCTGGGCTTGTCACTTTTTACCCAATGCTGAGTTGAAAATAACCTAGCATTTTTTAGTGTAAATAAAAATTATGCTAGACAACATAGAAGCCATTAAATTAACAAAATCCCCTTACATTTCCAGGTGCTCCATTCTGATGTAAAGATGGTGGCTTTCCGAAACTGTTTTTTTGCATTCATTCTTTACCTAAGAGGTTGGTAACATAAAGTAGGCCTGTAAGATTTATCTTTTTATTTATTATTGAGACAAGTAAGTTAAAACATGTCAGGTTTGATAGGTATAAATGTCCAGTAAATAATATTTAACTCCAAAATCTAAAATAGCAAAGTGAATCATTCCTGATAGGAATGGATGTCTGTTGAACAAAATCTATTATGTCTACAAGTAATGACTGGGATTCGTGTCTGGACCTACAGTACAAAACGGCAATGTCTGCAAAAAGAAAAGTGTTTAAATGTGATGGTTCTCATTAGATAACCAATGAAGCTGGCGTTGTGGAAAGTGTCTTAACAGTAGTTTTTCTATAATTCAAGTAATTCTGAATTTCTACCAAAATGCATAAATGTAATCTGAATTTCTTTTTTAGCATCATCTGCTAGTGATAACCCTTGGAATGCTGAAATACAAAAATCAGTAGTGGGTCTGTCTGACTCATGTGTGGTGATCCCTTGTAAGTTCAACTACCCATCAAATGAAAAGACATATAAGGAATTTACAGGAATCTGGTTCAAAGATAAAGCTGTAATCTACCACAAAGAGACTTCCAAAATCATTGACAAATTCAAGGGTCGCACAAGTCTTCTTGGTGATCTGCATCAGAAAAACTGCACTTTGAAAATCAACTCTCTACAGCCCAGCGATACTGGACCGTACATGTTCCGCATCGAGATCAAAGATTTCAACCAGTACTCATACACGGAGAATAAAGTTACTATTATAGTGAAAGGTATGAGTAGTTGCTATTTGTCACATAAAATTGCCAGCTGGTAATTTTACTTATTTACATGTTTAACATTTAAATTAAACTTGCAATCCTTAACTTTCACATATTTATCTCTTCATCTCGGCCTTACTTTACATATATTTACGTAAACTGAGGTCTAATGATGTCACACTGACACTGAAATCGAACCCTGATAGCCCAACTTGCAATCATGATTACAAATTTAATGTTGTAAATCAGGGCGAGGGGAAAGTTTTAAACACAGATTTTTTTATACTTGTTCAATAACAGATTTTTTGTTTGTTTTTAAGCAAAAAAGTTACGGATTGCAGCTTTAATTTGTATAAATGTATAATATATCCCATTGACGTGTCATATAAATAGTTTTAAATATATAAATCGATTTACCAGATTCACCTGAACTGATTGCTGTGGATGAAGAAGTGATGTCACAGAAAGAAACGACCGCTACCTGTATTCTGTCACATTCCTGCCCATCTGACCCGCCGTCCCAACTCACTTGGAGCCTCAACGGCACGCACACAAGTCAGTCGCAGTCACAAGACCACGGTCAATGGAGATTAACATCATCTCTGACCTTCACACCCTCCAGAGAAGATCATAATAAACCTCTCAACTGCTCTGCACACTTTAGCGGTGGGAAAAAAGTGACCAGCAGCAAAACACTCAAAGTTAAATGTAAGCATGAGAAAAGTTTTTTTCCCATCTTGAATGTTTATTCCAGTTAGCAAACAATATGAAAGGTTTTATACAGTGCACATGTTATAGACCAGGGGTTTTCAGACCAGGGGCCTCCAGGAGGTTCCAGGGGGTCCCCAGAAAATTTCAGAGGAAACAAAAAAATATTTTTAATACATTTATTAGGTGTTTATCTTTCATGTCTTGCACAATATATTCCTTTCTAGTGCGTTTTCCTTATTACAGTGCTCTTTGTCACACTGGGGTTTATAAGGCAGTATCCTTGTAAATCTGCTGTGAAACAAGGTTTATTTTCAAAGTTTCTGTATGTACAAATATATTTGATTTCAGGTTTATACATTCACCATTACTCCGAAGTGCAGCCAATTATACTTGTTATACATAGAAATATGATATATTGATATATATTAGGCGTAGTCCACACAGACACGGCTATTTTTATAATCGTGACTTTTTTTACGCAGTTCGGACGTTCGTCCACACGGAAATGCAATATCAGGGCACTGAAACTAACCGAACATTTTTAAAAAACCCTGCCAGGGTGAGGATTTGAAGAAACGTTGGTTGCAGTGTTGTTGTGTAGACAGTAGTCTCGCGTGTTTCTCACTGCTTTTTCTGGACAAACCCCGCCCCCGAGGCTGTTTGACCGACATGTCAAACAACCAATCACAGTTTGTTTCATCTAACGTCACTAAAGCATATATCTCCACATTTTAACACCTACAAGCAATTCAGGAGAACCGAACTTTTTGACTCCACTAACTGCCTCAACCAAACTCTTGGACGTCTTTTAGAGAGTCTATGCTGCAAACTTTTTTTTGAGAATCCAATGTTTAGCTGATCATGATAACTGGTCATTATTATCCACGTGAACACGACTGATTCTCTTCCTCAATGGAATGCCAGAGCTTTGTTTTCCAGGGACCGAAACTACTTGCGACACTCGTGTCTCCAGGAAATCCCGTTTATTTCAACAAATCAAAAGACGACTTTGACATTCCCACAAGGTTTCCAGAAAAGTGTACTATAAACATCAAATGTTTAGCCAACATTCTGTGGGCGTGACGTCTGAGGCAGAGACTATGTAGACAGTAAAACAGGGGGTTTTGCCTACAATGTCACTTTTGTTAGGCTTCTGATTGGCCAAGGTGGCTTTACAATTTGGGTTATATTGCCGCCTGCTGGCGTGGCATGCTCTTGACAGCGCTTGATAGCGTGTTTTTGTTTTTTCATGAGGACGGAGATTTCTTTTAAACTGAGCATGTGTGGACGGGGATTTTTTGGAGGAAAAACTCTGGTTATAAAAATACCTGTGTCCATGTGGACTAGGCCTTAGGAAGGCCTGAATTAACACAATGTTGTGCCCTAGAGCAGTGTTTCTCAGTCCTGGTCCTCGAGGACCCCCTACCAGAAAGTTTTAGATGTCTCCTTAATTACAACACCTGAACCAACTCATCAACCTCCTTCCAGAATGTCGCCCAAACACCCCATTCAGACAGCCAGGGACCAGCAGTAGCAGAGCGACCTCATTCATTTCAACGGAAACCGGGCGACTTCCGGCAGCATGAGCGAAAATGACCGTTGGCGACCGTAGGGGCGTGTCCAGCGACGCGAGAAAGTTAAGAAAAGTATAACTTTATGCAAATGTTGAGTGAATTTCAGGAGCGACTACCAATGAGAACGAAGCAGTGGAGTTCACGTCATCCTTCTCTCGTCAGTTACTGGCGTGGATGGTACTCATTTGTTTATGACACGCAGATTTAGAAACGCCTCATTGAAAGAGACGGGCGACACACAGCGATAACATCGCTGGCGGTCTGAATGCGGCTTAACAAGTTAATGAGTTAAATCAGGTGTGTTAATTAAGGAGACATTTAAAACATTCCGGGAGGGGGAGGGTCCTCGAGGACCAGGATTGAGAAACACTGCCCTAGAGTGACCACATTTGAAGTGCCACACTCATATGCATGCATTTTATATTCTCTGTATATATTTTATGATAAACTGTTTATTTTGAATCCGCATATCTTCCAACAAAATAATATATATATAAAACATGAAGAAATATTATAAAATATTTATAATACATAAAGATCTAGTCAGGGCTCAAGATTTACTTTTCCCCTATGCTGATTTTAGTTAAAGGGGACACTTCTAATTTTAGACTATTTTAATATGACAAATAAATCTTTGTTGTGCCTACGGTACGTATGTGAAGTTTTAGCTCAAAATACCAAACAGATCATTTATTATAGGATGTTAAAATTGTCACTTTGTAGGTGTGCGCAAAAATATGCCATTTTTGGGTGTGTCCTTTGTAAATGTAAATGAGCTGATCTCTGCACTAAATGGCAGTGCCTGTTAGTTGTACTTGGATAGTGCAGATTAAGGGGCAGTATTATCCCCTTCCACATTTTAATGAGCTATTTTTTCACATGCTTGCAGAGAATGGTTTCCCAAAGCTAAGTTACTTGGTTGATCTTTTTCACATTTTCTACGTTGATAGAAGCACTGGGGACCCAATTATAGCACTTAAACATAAAAAGTCAGATTTTATTTATGTCTGCTTTAATACACTATAGTTCATTTTTAATTAATTTGTTGCTTGTAACATACATTATTTTATTAATCAATATATACAATAAAATCCTTTTATCCTTACACGTTTCTCGTCTTCTATCCAGTTTTACTGACCTGGACAACTAATGTCTAAAACCTTTGTTCTTATCTATAATATTTTTAGGTATTAATTTAGAAGTCACCCAATCTCTGTATCTTCTCATCTCTGTCTAATGACCCCGAGCCTTGTCATGGTTCTGAGTGAGATGTGTTAAAATGTGTTAGACTTCAAGCGGAGCTGTGTAAATCCATCATAGATTAGAGCGCATGGTGTCGTAAAATGATTGACGCTCCATGCAAATGAGTACTTGTAAAAAATGCTTGCACTGTTTCAAAAACTGGTTGAATTATTTGGTCGCAGTGTGGAGCCCTTTGTGCCCCCCTACTGGCTGGTGCCAGTCATGTTTGAAGGTCCCTGATACCATGAAGTAAAAAAAACTGTTATAAGCAAACAATAAAAAAAACATAAAAAAACAATCCTTTATTAAAAAATCCCCAACAGTAGGTTACAGTTGTCAGCCTCAGAACCAGGAAGTAGACTGAAGGTAATATAACAGCACTTTATTGAAACACACATTGGTGCAGATGGATAACAGGTGAGTATAATAGATATATGAAGTTCTGGAATGCACTTAGCTGAAGAATAATAATGTCTTTATTGCAGATGGTGATCGGAGGATTCCCGGAGGGTTACTGAGAAAAACAACAGGTAAGTTCCAGGTGAGTAGCATAGGTGAGTCTAAGTGTCCATGAGTGATGAGAGCAGACAATGAGTGACAGGGAATGAGAGGGTTATAAAGGGATATGGTGATGAGACACAAGTGATGGGGATTAGAACTCAGGAGAAAGTGAATGAGTGGGAGGAGTGACTGGTGACATGGATGGTGATGGGATCCTGACAGTACCCCCTACTCCCGAGGCGGCTCTTGACAGCTGTTGAGAGGGGGAAATACAGCGGCAAGGTCTACATCGATGTCTGGGAGCTGGGTGATCGGGGTGATTTGTATGGAACTGAGTGAGGAGAGTGGGGTCCAAGATGTCTTCACGGGGGGACCACGAGTGTTCCTCAGGGCCATAGTTCTCACAGTCGACTAAGTATTCCACATGAGGACCTCGCCGCCAAGAGTCCATGATGTTTTGGACGCGGTAGATGGGCTCCTCTTCCACGGGAACGGGAGGAGCAGGCACAGCTGTAGTGTTAGGATCCGTGGAAGGATGAGAGACAGGATGAGTGAAGGGTTTTAACATTGACACATGAAATGAAGGTGAGATCCTGTACTCGGGAGGTAAGTTGAGCCTGTAACTAACTTCGTTCAGCTGCCTCTGCACGGTGAAGGGATCGATGTAGCGGAGACTCAGCTTGCGGCAGGGCTGTCGAAGGTGGATATCCTGAGTAAAGAGCCAAACCTTTTGGCCAGGTTGGTACTCAGGCGGATCAGTGCAATGTCAGTTGGCTTGGTCTTGATGCCTCTACACAGCCTGTTGGAGATGTACGTAAGCCGAGGCCCAAACCCCCTCGATCTGATGGAACCAGTAGTAGATGGCTGGAACTGCAGAGGGCTCACCTTACCAGGGGAAAACAGGAGGTTGGTAACCAAGGATACATTGGAAAGGGATGAGCCCCGTGGTGGATAGTGGCAGGGAATTGTGGAACACGTGGTTGAAGAGGGCTTTAGCAGTCTCAAAGGTGGTAGGGAGTTTGGGCAATGAAATCAGTTTGCATCCCTTAGAAAATCTGTTAATTACCACTAAGACACAGGTGTGATTCTGGGATTTGGGTTGGTTGGTCATGAAATCGATGCCCAAATGGGACAATGGCCATTGTAAGTTTGCCTACGGGAAGTTTTCTAAGTGTTTTGGTTATGGCACAGATGAGCACCCTCGAACATATCAGGAAACATACGTTGATTGAGGAACGAAAGGGTGCACCTGCTACCAAGATGTCCAAAGCCCAAATAGAGTAACCAGTGTCCAAGAGCTCATTATGGAGGGGTGTGGGCAAGTAGGTGCGATTATCGGAAACACCTGGCAGAGCTAGGTTAAGGAGATTTTCCTGGGTAATCTGCTCATTGATAGCCCAAACAATCTGACAGGGCTGACAAACATGGCTGTAGGGACAATGGTTTTGGGTTGGAGGTCCTCAGAAAATGAACTATGGAGACGAGAGAGGGTATCTGTTTCTGTAGTGCGTAGGGGCCAGTTGTCAATCTTCTTCACCTTCCTCTGGTCCATTTGTACTACATGTTGAGGATGTACCCAAGGAAATGTACAGTGGTGGTATGAAACTCTCCCTTCTCCAACTTCAGGTATAGCTGATGCTCTCTCAGTTTTTACAGAACTAGGTTTATGTGACAATGATGTTCTGAGAGAGAGGTAGAATATATGAGAATATCGACTATGTAGATCACAAACCTGTTGAGGTATTCACAAAAGACTTTGTTCATGTAGCCTTGGAAGACAACCGGTGAGTTAGAGAGTCCGAAGGGCATGACCTGGTATTCATAGTGGCCTAAGGGGGTCACAAAGGCCGGGAGGTAGATGGTCGAATAAACTGTTGTTGTAAAGCTTTCTCCACATACTCCTCCATGGCCTTTTGTTCCGGGAGGGAGAGAGGGTAAACACAACCCTTGAGTAGAGTGTGACTAGTGGGCCATGGGACTAGCAGAGGCAGCTGACAAAGCAGCGGGGTTTTGCGGAAGTATTAGCTGGAGCGCAGAGTGAAGTATTTCATCAGTTACGGAAGAAGGGTTTATTGGAGTAGATGGTAGTAATGACAGGCGAACCGCCTGAACCAGTTCCGCTAAAGGATCGTGAATCAGATTCTCCTCGGGATCAGTGGTGTTTTTTATTTTAGGTCTGGTCTTCTGTCAAGCTCAGAACCAGGAAGTAGACTGAAGATAAGTATAACAGCACTTTATTGAAACACACACTGATGCAGATGGATAACAGGTGAGTATAATAGATATATGAAGTTCTGGAATGCACTTAGCTAAATAATAATATAGTCTTTATTGCAGATGGTGATCGAAGGATTCCGGGAGGGTTACTGAGGATAACAACAGGTAAGTTCCAGATGAGTAGCATGGGTAAGTCTGACCAGACAATGAGTGAAAGGGAACGAGAGGGTTATAAACGGATATGGTGAAAAGATACAGGTGATGGGGATTAGAACTCAGAAGAAAGTGGTGACGTGGATAGTGATGGGCTCCTGACAACAGTAAAGCAGAACAGTTATTTGTCAATTACACTCATAGAGGTTATTGTGTTATAAATATATTTAAAGGATTTGTAGAACATCTGTGGTATTAAAATGTTAAAGACACAATGAAACAGAAATAGCGATAGTCTTAGTTTCCCTGTCGTAATGTATATCCGAGTGAAACGACTTCTAAAAAGAGATAAAAAGGTAAACGGGACTTCAATTTGTCAATCAATAATTGATTAGATTGTTGGAAATTGGGTCATGTTGTTATTTGTTTATCGCTGCGATCTTTAATAACTCATCTGTGATTCTATTTTGGATAAGGTGTATGCACTCTTCAAAATGAAAGTGCTAACACAATGCCATTTTTGAGAACCATTGGATACTCTGAAAATTAGTGATGTCGTAATTAAATTGAATCAACATTTTATCTCACTCAGATCCTCCATATAATGTAAATGTGAAGAGTAACTCACCAGTGAAGGAGAACACATCTGTTGAACTGATCTGCTCCTGTAACAGTAATCCACTTGCTAGTTTCCAGTGGATTAGTTTAAATGGATCTCTGTTGGCTAATGGACCCACCTATAAACTGAATAATGTGTCCAGATATATTGAAGCCATATTCTGCACCGCCAATAACACAGAGGGACAAAACAGCTCCAGTCCTCAGAAGATTAATGTGTTGTGTAAGTATAATGCACTACAAATGAAGGGCCTTATATTAATTTATATAAGTTTCAAAATAATATTGTACTTACAGTTAGTTATACAGTTAATATCTACCTACCTACCTATTTATTATAGATCCTCCTGAGATTAAAAACGGGTCTTCCTGCGAATCAGAGACTACAGTCTGTGTTTGTATCGTGGACTCCAACCCACCCAGTGAAGTCAAGTGGTTTGGTCCATCAACAGTTTTCCCCAGCTCTAGCATTGAACAAAATGGTTTTCTTACCATCTTTACCCTTCAGGGGTGGGAGGGTTTCCCTGACGCTATCCATTGCTCTGCCAGTAACAGTGAGGGAAACTCTGTCATAACTCTGCAAGTCCCTAATCACCGTAAGACTTAATATTCAAATATAAATGTTGATGTCTGTATCAGTGGCTTTATAAAAAAATAATTATTTAAAATGATCTATTTTGCTTTAAAGGTATGATCATATATATTGCGGTTGCCACAGCTGCTGTTTTAGTTACTTTGGTGGTCATTTCAGTTTATGTAGCCAAAAGACACAGGTAAGACACTGCTCTCTCTCTCTCTCTCTCTCTCTCTCTCTCTCTCTCTTGTTTCTTGTCTATCTTTTAAACTCGCTTTCATTATTTGTCTTGAAGTAGGCGCAGAGCTGAGGAACAGCATTCAATGGATATGAAAGCGGACTTCAATGAAATGAAGACGACCCCAGAGTCTGGCTTAGAAAGGTGTGCACATTGTAACTGTCCAGTTGCATTCACACAACACAACTGTGATATTTTATCTTCACACATTGTTTAGTGTATTTGTATCAAAACACACATTTGTTATTTTATTCACACATTTTATTTTACACATTTATTAATACTTTGTATCTTATTTTGTTGTCAGCAAAAAAGAGAAAAGCAATGATATGTACACAAAAAACCAAGATGACTTGGTTGATTATGAGAACTGGGGGGTAGGTACAAATGCTTTTCTTTCATACAGTAAATGCAGGAGTCCTGTGTGCATTCTGTGAGAAGTATGAAAGTTCATTTAAGGTTTATTAACACTTTAATGGAGGTGTTGCTTTGTATGCTGGATGTGATTAAAGTTCAATGGTGCCTACGCTAACAGCCGAATAGTCATGTCACTTATCGACTTTACAAAACAGTTGTTCATTAGTATAGCAATAGTTAAAACGGTGACATTAAATATCAGGTCTGACTTACAGTTTTATAATTAAAGGGGTTATTTGAAATTAATTAAATGAATATATGATTTATGACAGTGTAATATACACTGAAAAAAATTCTTCATTGAATTTAATCAATTTTTTTAAGGTAAGTGGTTGCAATCAATTGATTTAAGATACATTTAAACCAAAAAGATTAGTAAGGTAAAATAAAATATAAAACTTTTGTTTAAATGTAGCTTAAATAAATTGATTGCAACCACTTACCTTAAAAAATTGATTAAATTCAATGAATCATTTTTTTCAGTGTATGACACTATTTTCTTGTTGACAGTGTGATGACCTGCCATGTGGACAAGATGAAGATGAAGCAGTCTATGCCAACACATAAAAATAAATAAACACATGATTAACCAGTTTATATTAATGAGAAAGGTAAAGTGCCTCATGCCATTTATTCCCTTGACTATGCAATTTCTGTGCAATTTATTTCTAAGAAGTTTTTTCAAGGTTTTATTTCAAGTGTTTGGTTTTTCTTAAGGTGTAGCGTCAAGGTTCTTAATTCAGTGTAGGTAGCAGTTTCATTTCCTCTTCTTATAAATTTTTTTAGCCTTACTACCTAACTACTGTTTTTTAGCATTGTATTTTAAATATTTTTCATAACTAATAGACATTTGCTGCTGTGATAGGCTGATTTGGCTCTTAAAGGAGTAGTCCACTTTAAAGTTGGGGTCCATTGACTTACCATAGTATTTTTATGTCCAAAGAGTTGGACCCCATCTTTAAAGTGGACTACTCCTTTAAGCTTGTATAGTCTCTGTGCAGGTGCAAAGCAATTCTTGTATAACTGATTTGAAGGCTAAACGTCATATGAGTTAGTGTGAGTTTTAACAGTGCATACGGTTATTTTTGGAATATTCTCATATCATGCAGGAAAACATGAATCATAATCAGGTTTAGTATAATTTACGAAAATAATGCAAGTTTGAATCCATACTGTAAATGTGGCACATATCAAATACTAGATAAATATTTTCAATCGAATTTCAATATTTTGTTGCTGTTATGTTTATGTAATTGTGAACCAATAACCAATAAACCATTAATTTGTGTACTATGCAATGTGTAACACTGAACCCTAGTGGTCGCTGGAGGATCTTACGAAGATTTTGTGTCGAGTTTTTCATTTTTTCCTTGCACTGACAAAGATTTGGCCAAAGAAAAATACTTATTTTAAAATTTGTAAAAACTACATATTGTAACAAAAAATAATTAGGTCAGAATAAATATTTGATTTTAATTCATCTACACTGTAAAAAGTGAAAGCGTCTCTCGTTAAAAAACATACTTTGTTTTATAAACTTCCATTTTCTCACTCTAAGTGAACAAGCAAACGTGAATTTATTTTTTTAAATCCTTCAAATGGTAACACATCAAATATTTAAACATTTTCAACATGCATTTTTAGGCATTACCAATTGAAGTACATGTGATACAACTTTTATTTTTTTACTGTGTAAGTATCAAAATACTGATATCAATAGGCCTACTAGTTTATTTCTTCAATTTAGAAATTCAGACTGTATATTCAGCTTGAATCAATTCCAATTCCAAATACTAGAAATTTATTTTCAATCAAATTGCAATATTTTGTTCTGAAATGTTTATGTAAAGAATCTATTAATTGGTGTAAACAACGAGGCTGTATGTGTGTACTATACAATGTATAACACTGACCCCTAGTGGTCACTGGAATAACGAAAAATTATTATTTTTTAATTTGTAAAACAACATACAGTGGCATGTGGAGCCAGACATTGTAGACATTGGGGCTTAGCCTTAATCTAGTGGTTCCAAGGCATGGTCCCCTGAGGATATTTTCTCACCATGGCAACTTTATGACCTTTATTTTATTTGATCGTATCAGAGGTTATGGCTAAAGCAATTAAATAATGCCACTTCAGCTATCTCTTACTTAAAGGTTCCCATGTAGGTCCATGCAATCACCCTTATACAACTTAGGGACTGTTTACACTTGGTATTAAGATGTGTTTTCGTTGATCGGATCACAAGTGGACGAGAGAGACACACCACATTTACACCTGGTATTTAAATACGTCTGTTTTGTCCACTTTCAACTGCTTCTGTCCTGAATACTTTGAGGGGGTGGTCTGTCGAGAATGTGGACGAGTCTCTCCGCTGTCATTTAAACGTGAGCGGGAGAAATTACGAGTTTATATAGACGCAAACTAATATTATGTCAGAGTCCACTGGTTTTGTTGTAAGTAAACATGCTGCACAGTGTTTTGTACATGTACAGTATATATAAGTGCCCGGTAAGGTTTTGATTAGTTTTATTTTGAAATTGCCACTTTTGGTTTGTTACGTCACTTGGTGTATCCACAGGTGCATATCATCTGTGTGTTTGCGTGTGGATTCATGGTGGAAGAGGGTGAGTAGCTGGGTCTCTCACTTTCTGTTGACCGTTTCTTTTAGCTACGTTTCTTTTTATACGTTTACTTTGATTTACAACGGACCACCACCTTGATGTGGTTGGGGGGCTTGCGTGTCTCAGTGACCTGGATAGCTATGCTGGCTGGAGCCTCGTGCTCCTGGTAGGGTCTCCCAAGCCAGACAAGTAGAAGGGTAGTGACCAGACAAAGCGTGGTCCCTGGTCCTCCAGGTTGGGGGTTTGGCACAGGGCTAACCACTCTGTCCTAGAAAACACTTCTTGGTTACGGAAACAGCAACAAAATCATCATCCACAATCAGGTGTAACGGGCCTCTAGAATCACCTCAGGGGATTTGTATGAATAACAGTGGTGAAAGCCTTGTTGAGGAAGCCACTGCCAGGAAGATGGAGGTCTTGAACACCAAAACTAAGACAAGGATAGGTTTTTGGAATGTTCGTACAATGTATCAAACAGGTAAAATGGCGCAAGTAACAGCAGAAATGCGGCGTTACAATCTTCATATTTTAGGCATAAGCGAGAGTAGGTGGACTGGATCAGGAAGAGTGGTGACATCAACGACAGAGACAGTCCTATACTCAGGAAGAGAAGACAATAATCACGAAGAAGGTGTTGCCATCATTTTGAGAAAAGGAGTAGAAAAGAATCTGATAGAATGGAAACCTCTTAACAGCAGACTTATGAGAGGTAGAATAAAAGGAAAACACGTGAATTTAACTATCATCCAATGCTACAGTCCAACTAATGACAGTGATGATGAAGTAAAAGACCTCTTTTATGAACAGTTAGAGGCAGAAATTAAGGCAACACCAAGGCACGATATGATGATCATCATGGGTGACCTGAATGCAAAGGTTGGGAACGACAACTCTAACTGCGAGCGTGCAATAGGAAAACATGGATGTGGGACGATGAATGAGAACGGAGAAAGGCTAATAGAGTTATGCGTCACCAATAACTTGGTTGTTGGCAGCACCTTGTTTCCACACCGTGACATCCACAAACTGACTTGGTACTCGCCCAACAACAGAGACAAGAATCAGATTGATCACCTGCTTATTAATGGAATGTGGAGAAGATCACTGCTGGATGTGAGAGTAAAGCGAGGGGCTGATGTTGGAAGTGATCATCAACTAGTAACAGCAATGGTTAGACTAAAGCTTCGGAAAGCCCAGAACAAGACACACGTACAACGGAAATTCGACACTCAGAAGCTGAATGACCCTCGCTTAAAACACCGTTTTGTTACACAAGTGAGGAACAGGATCCAAGCGCTACAGGATCTAAATACGGAAATAAATCCAGCTAACATCAATGAAGCCTTCAATAACATCAAGACTGCTTACCAACAGAGTGCAGAGGAATATTTGGGATACAGAGAGAAGAAGAGATCAAAAGAATGGATCAAGCCAAACACCTGGAAAGTAATAGATGAAAGACGCAAGCTGAAGAACCAAACACTCAGCTCTCAATCAGAAAGACTGCAGGAAAAATATAAGCAGAAATACAAGGAGACCAACAAAACAGTGAAGAGAATGGTACGTGCTGACCGCCGTGCTTTTGTTGAAGAACTCGCAAGAGGGGCTGAAATAGCTGCAGCCAGAGGAGAACAAAGCATGCTACACAGAATTTCCAAGCAGATCTGCGGCAAATACCATTCTACAGTCAGCCCACCAATCAGAAACAAAGAAGGAAAGCTTCTTACAACTGAAGCAGAACAAGATGCAAGATGGGCTGAACATTTTAAAGAAGTACTGAACAGAAAATCACCAGAGGAAAACGCTGATATTCCAGAAGGAGAGATAGACCTAGATATCAGCATCGAACTACCTACCAAAGAAGAAATTGTAGCAGCTATTAAGAAGCTGAAGAACAATAAAGCCCCAGGACTTGATAACTTAAATGCAGAATTATTCAAGACAGATCCAGAGACAGCAGCTGAAATATTGGAACCACTTTTTAGAACAATTTGGAGAAAAGCCTGCGTACCCGAGGAATGGACCAAAGGGGTGATTATCAAGATTCCAAAGAAGGGCAACCTAAGCGACTGTAATAATTGGCGCGGTATTACCCTTTTGTCAATCCCCAGCAAGATCCTTGCCAAAGTGATCATAAGCAGATTGTCTTCTGCAGTTGACTCAACATTGAGAAAGGAGCAGGCAGGATTTAGAAAAGGCAGGAGTTGTACAGAACAGATATTTGCTTTGCGGAACATCATCGAACAGAGTGCAGAATTGCAAAGACAACTCTATGTGAACTTTATAGATTTTGAGAAAGCATTTGATAGTGTACACAGGGATAGCTTGTGGCACATATTGAGGGCTTACGGAATCCCAAAACACCTGGTGAAGCTCATTAAAAGCTTCTACAAAAACTACAGCTGTTGTGTGGGTGGAAGCGACATTTGGTTTGAGGTAACGACCGGTGTCCGACAAGGCTGCGTGATGTCTGCATTACTCTTCAATCTTGTCATTGACTGGGTGATGCGACGCTCAACAGAGACAGGACATACCGGCATCAGATGGACGCTCTTCTCCACACTTGAAGATTTGGACTTTGCGGATGATTTGGCACTAATCTCCCACACCCATCAACATATGCAGGACAAAACCAATAAGTTAAACCAGTACAGTTCCCAAGTTGGTTTAAAGATCAACCAAAAGAAATCAGAGGTGATGACTATAAACACCACTACACAAGCTCCCATCAAGATCAATAATGACGAGATAACTTTTACTGAAAGCTTTGTGTATCTTGGTAGCATCATCACACCAGATGGTGGTAGTAAGAAGGACATTCAGAACAGATTGAATAAAGCAAGAAGTGCCTTTATCAGCATGAGCAACATTTGGAGGTCCTCACAGTACAGCGTGAAAACTAAACTAAAACTCTACAACAGCTGCATTATACCAGTACTCCTATATGGAGCAGAATGCTGGCGAATGACGCAACAAGACCTTACAAAGCTGTCCACATTCCACACCAAGAGCCTCAGGAAAATACTAAAGATTTTCTGGCCAAACAAAATTTCTAACGAAGACCTACTGTCTCGCTGTAATCAAGAGAACATGCCCACAATTATTATGAAAAGACGCTGGCAATGGATTGGGCATGTGCTTCGAAAAGAGGATGGTTCCATAATTAAAACAGCCCTACATTGGACACCAGATGGAAGGAGAAAAAGAGGAAGGCCAAAAGTCACCTGGCGACGAATGGTGGAACAAGAACTGAAAGACCACCACCACACCTGGGGAACGATAGGCACTCTGGCCCAAGACCGACAAAAGTGGAAAGATTTTGTTGCTGCCCTATGCGCCTTCGGCGTTAAGGGCAGTAAGTAAGTAAGTTTGATTTACAGTTATTTTCATTTAGTTCATTTACTGGGGATGAACTTATCTTGCCATCATTACATGTCTGCTGATCAACATTAATAAACCACCCTGTATGCAACTGAAACGCGTCATATTTAACTCCCTCTACTCAGCCTCTTAGCGGCTATTGGTTGCTGCTATAACATAGTCAACAGAAAAGGCTTGCTGTTGGATTTGATCATTGGGATCGCGGATCATTGGGATCGTGGATCATTGGGATCGCGAATCAACGGAAAGGACTTCTCTGTTCGCACAACACGAAACACGGACGCACACAGCGAAAGCAAACATTGTCTACAGAAGAGGTATGTTAGCGGTTTTGCTGTGTGTGTGTTTGGCTACAGCATTGCTGTGTGAAGACGCCCGTGTTGCTGCGTGAAGTTTGTGCACAGTTTTATTGAATGGATTGGATTGTGGTTGTGGAACAATGTGTATAGTTGCTACGTACTTGTTATCGCGTGGTGGTGCTGCGCCCATTCATGAAGTTGTTGGATCGATTAGTGCGCTTTGTGTATGGCGCTGTTTGAAGAAAGTGGATTGCGTTGTGGTCGTAATGAACGCAGATGAGAACGAGAACGCTGCTGAGAGCAGCAAGAGAGAGCCTAAGCCTACGGCAAAGGCATTGGCACTTAAAATTGAAGGATTGCAAAAGGAACTATGTGAATAAAACGAAGAGCATGATTTTAACTATGAAAGATCTCATGAAATGTGATGACAAAGCTCCACGGGTGTGTTCAATGTTGGCATCTTTGAAATGTTTAAAGGATGATGGATCTGTGTTGCACAAAAAGATACTTGTGTTTCTACCTCCTGCTGAATTAAATAAACAAATTTGTTTGAATCAATATGTAAGCACAATGATGGATTTATGGAAGATGTTGAAAAATGGTTGGATGAAAAGGAAAATCCCAGGCAAAATGCCCAAACTACAGAATCATGTTCTACTCAAAGCCATGCAAATGTTTGCTCATCACTCCCTGTTCTAGATTTTACAAGGCCAATGGATAATCCTGTTATACCTTTGCTGAGTTCTATCACTACATCTTCGGTTGAACCAGTTTCATCATCTCACAATATGCATGTTCCAAATGAATATCAGAATCTTAATGCTGGCTATGATGATGTACAAAATCAAATACAACCAACAGACAGTGTTTCTAATGTGAGCAGGAAAACGTTGTCTAGTAACACAACTCATGGATCTCAATCCAGTCGTTCTTCTATTGCATCTGCTCGTCTTAAGACTGAGGCCGAAATGGCAGCCTTGTTGGCACGTCAGAAAATGCTACAGCAAAAACATGCATTGCAGAAAGAAGAGGAAGATCTGAGGAGGAGAAAAGAACAAATGGAGCTTGACACTGAAATCTCTGTATCAATGGCCAAAATGAAAGTATATAGTGACTCAACATCGAAATCAAGTCTATCTACTATGCCTTCTGATACCAATGTTTTAAGGAAGAAACAGACTAGAGCTGAATCTCTTATTCCTCATGTGGAATCATTCTTACCTTCGAGTTCATGTGCGGTGTCACATCCACCTTCATCTTATGCACAGACTCAGATTCATGCTTCTCAAGAAGATTTAATGCATTTTCCAACTCAACCAGTTCAACAACTGCAATATACTGTACAATCTAATACAAGGCCATCACAACTAGCCATACCCAGCACCAGTCATGATAATGGACATGGACCTAGAGTGCACGGAGCACATGGATCAAGTTCACACGATGGTTTGGAAGAAGGAAATATTTTTAAGCTGATTGATAAGCAAAATGAAATCGCTGCCCTATTAATTCAGCAGCGTAATTCATCTTCACTTCCTCCAAGGGAGGTCCCATGCTTTGATGGGGATCCATTACGTTACTATGATTTTATACAGACATTTGATGAGGTGGTGGAAAGGAAAGCAGTTGGTGAGGCAGACATGTTTTACATTTCCTGGAACAGTACACAAGAGGGCAACCTAAGGAACTTGTAAGGAGTTGTCGGCACATGATTCCTTCTCAAGGGTACATAAGGGCCAAAGCTTTGCTAAAGGAGCATTTTGGCAACGAGGTAAGGATAGCCTCAGCTTACATGGAGAAGGCACTCGTATGGAAAACGATAAAGTCTGAGGATGCTAAAGCTCTGCAGGATTATGGTTTGTTTCTCAGAAGTTGTTGTAATGTTATGCAGAATATTCATTACATGAATGAGTTGAATCTTGCCACCAATATGCAAGTCATTCTTGCAAAGCTTCCTTATAAGATGAGAGAAAAATGGAGGATAGTGGCATATGATTTACAGGAGAGAAGTAATCACCCAGCTTGTTTTTCTGACATTGTGAATTTCATAGAAAGACATGTGAAAATAGTCACAGATCCAGTATTTGGAAACATTCAAGATGTTCTGCCTAGTGGAGGAAGAAATCTGAATGTAAAATCATCTTATTACAAATCTAGAAGCAGTTTTGCCACCACAGTCACTGCAACTGATGTGAAGGAATGTAGTGGAAAGACTGTGAAAAGTTTCTGTCTTTCCTGTGAAGGGGAACACGAACTGGACTTCTGTAAAAGGCTCGCTGAGAAATCTCATGGAGAAAAGATTAATTTCCTAAAGAAGAAGGGGATTTGTTTCGGTTGTTTATGTACAGGACATGTCAGCCGTGATTGCAAGGAGAGAAGCATATGTAAGATATGTCATCTCAAGCACCCAAGTCTTCTTCATATTTCTTCATCAGAGAAAAAGAACATTCAGTATAGTAGGAAAGAAGAATCAAAGCCTACACTGGGTAGTGCTTTGGTCTCGCTTCAATCCAGTGCTCTTACTGTGGCTGGTAAAGACAATATGTATGTGTGAAATCTAAGAAAGGAAGTAAAGTGGTGATCACATATGCATTTCTGGATTCTGGAAGTTCTGCAACTTTCTGCACAGAGAGTTTAATGTCAAAGCTCAATCTCTCTGCCAAGAAAATCAACATACTAATGAGAACCATGAATCAGGATAAATCCATCTTTTGTCATGTTCTTAAGGATTTGGAAGTGTCAGGATTGAATCAAGAGCATTACTGTACTTTGCCAGAAGTATACACTCAGAAGAACACGCCTGTAAGAAAAGCTAACATTGCCACACAAAATGATATTGCTTGTTGGCCTCATTTAAGTCACATCTGTTTATCATCAATTGATGCTGGTGTAGAGCTGCTGATTGGAGCTAATGTGCCAGAGGCATTGGAGCCATGGCAGATTATTCGTAGTCAGAATAATAGTCCATATGCTATAAAGACCATGTTTGGGTGGACAGTTAATGGACCAATGAATCGACTGGAGAAGCAAGGTGTTGAGGAATATCCTCATATGACTGTTAATAGGATCACAGTTATGAAGCTCGATGAGTTGTGGGAGCGACAGTTCAAGACAGACTTTCCTGAATGTGTTCAAGAGGAACAAGAAGGATTGTCAAAGCAAGATCATCAATTTATGAATTTTGTTTCTCGATCAGCAAGACTGATGAATGAATATTACTACATTGGCCTTCCGCTCAAAAATGAAACCGTAGTCAAGAAATAGAGCAATAGTAGAACAACGTGCTCTGAATCTTCAAAGAAAGCTTCGAAGAAACCCCTCATTTCATTCTGATTACATTAATTTCATGGAGAACGTCATCTCGAAAGGACATGCTGAAAAGGTTCCCACAGCGGAATTGGAACGACATGATGGACGCTTATGGTATATACCTCACCATGGGGTATATCATCCCAAAAAGCAAAAGATCAGAGTGGTGTTTGATTGTGGAGCATCATACCAAGGAACATCATTGAATGAACATCTTCTGCAAGGTCCAGACCTAACAGTAACTTCTCAGTTAGGACTAAATTTTGAGATTTTTTTTTGCTTAATATTTTTGCAATATATTAGAGTCATCTAATCCACATCCTGTTTAAAGGGTAAGCATCAGGACCACAAAGTGGCCACAATGAAAGGCACATTGACACATTGGTTTTGACTATCATATTTTTTTTTTTCAAAATGTAGGCATTTGTGATATTTTCTTGAAATTAAGTGATTTTCTATTAGTTTTACTAGGGCAGAAATGTTTATATTAGTTTGGCTTTAACCAGGGTTTTTTCAAAGTGTGAAAGTACACATTTTGCACTATGCTACTGTATGATGTAGGGCTAACACTATTTCTGACATACCCCAAAGACTTTTGACACACAAACTGTTTCTCTTCTTTCTTTCTTTTTCTTTTTTTGCAAGTGAAGAACTGACTCTCATTTCCTTTTTGACATCTGAACAGGGTCTCCATGTTATCTATGAGAATTATACTGTTTTTATATTTCAAACATAAGCTTTACTAAACAATTATGTATTTATTCACAATGCATTAAAAGAGTATGTTTATAATTGTCTACTTGTATGCATCATAATTAATTTGTGCTACGGACATAAATGAGACATAAAAAACTTCTTCAGCAGAAATGACCAGTTTACTGATCCTGATGGATAAACGGGCAAAAAAGCAAACAGACCAAAGTGCAATTTCCATCATTCAAGCAAAATATATCCAGGATTTGCTTTATATTCTTATATTATTAGACTATAGATTTGACCTATTATGTACACTTAGGATGCTATAGAGACCGGTGTGAACATACATATACAGTAAATTTAATATTCACAGCACAACAACAAAGAAACTATTGTCAAGGTGACTCTATAGGAGGTGATTTTGATCTTACTAAGACAAATGTCATGCATGTGTCAGAAAGGAAGTTCTTACTGTAACTAAAGCTCCGCACATCTTCTGTATATCAGCTAATGCACTGTTTGAGGACACACTTACGTAAGTTACAAGATTTTTTTTAACTTATTTTATGAAACCAAGGCATGTATTTTATGAAATTTCTTAGTGCAAAGAGTTGCTCCTAATGACAAAGTTATTTGAAATAGGCATTCAAAGAGAATTAAAGAGAAGATTGATAGTAAAGATAAAAGTTATTCAGAAAGCATCTTAGGACTCTTAAGGTCAAAAAGTGTTAGGAGTAGTGATCATGACTTTTACAGTAGGGTTTAGAGTTTCTTTATAAAAGAGCAAATGGATAAAAGATGAAAAGGGGGACAAAATGTGTTGCAGACATTGGATGACAGTGAGTTAATAAGACGCTACACATTAGATTGTGCAGTGGTGTTTATGACTGATTTTATTAGACATGCTAACATCTCTGTCATAGTGCAGAAATGCCATACATTGTAAAAATTTGTTGTTGCACTTAAATGTTTAAGTTTTATCAACTTAAAAATTACAATAAATTTAAACTTGCTTGACTAGTAAGGAGTTGCTATAAATTATAAAATTGAAGTTTAAAAAACTAAGCTCAACTTAATTATAGCAATTCCATATACTGTAGTCAAGAACGTTTAAATTAATTGTCATATTTATTAATTAATTGTCAACTGTGAAAATGCATCTATGCAGCAGTGTTATACATATATCTGTTTCCCGGACAGAGCTCAAGTCTAGTCCCAGACTAAAATACATTGAGGTGCCTTCATTTAAAACATTTACCCTGACCCATCTTAATAAACATCAGTGTCATTGTTTTGTCTCAAGATGCATACCAGTAATGATTTTTTCTAAAGTATGTTTGTAAAAACTACTTAAATGTCCTAATAGTCCTGGATTAATCTAAACCCTGTTTGGGAAACCGCCCCTGTATGTTTTAGTACAATGTAGCCATTCAATTGATAAAATCCTCTTACATTTCCAGGTGCTCCATTCTGATGTAAAGATGTTGGTTTTTTCAAGCTTTTTATTTGCATTTGTTCTCTGCCTACGAGGTTAGTAAAATAAAGTAGGCCTGTAAGATTTATCTTTTTATTTATTATTGAAACAAGTAAAAAATGTCACATTTGATAGATCTTAATAGAGAATCATTGCTTCGTCCTGTTTTCACATAATGTTTCTTGTATTTATTATCCAGTGTATAGTCTCATATTTAGCTTCCTACAAAATCTAAAATAGCAAAATGAATCATTCCTGACAGGAATCACAGTCTAGTTTCAGACGTCTGTGGAACAGAAACTATTATGTGTACAATAATGACTGAGACGCATGTCTGGACCTACATGGTACAGTACGACATGACAATGTCTGCAAAAAAGCTGTTTATTATTAAGAAACTGTTTATTATTCTCATCAAATAACAAATAAAGTGGCAATGTGAAAAAGGCATTCATTGTTAAATAAACTTTCCTTAAAAATCAACAAAAGCACTACTGTTCCTGTAATTTATTGCAGAGTTTGGAGAGGCGGTGCTCCCCAGAACAGAGCCAATTATGATTTTGTCTAAGCTATTAATGAAATAGAAATGAGCCTCTCTCACTAATCTCAAAGTATTGCAGTACCCTTGTTTGCCAGTAGGTGCCCCCCAAGCACAAATGCAAAACTCTAATTGGTAAAGTATTAAAGGCAGAGTGCACGATATCAATCAGCAGTATTGGGTGTGTCTACTAACCAACATCGTTGCCTGGGTTGCGTGTGTGGGGCGCGTCTATCAACAGAAGGTCCAGATTCTATTGGGGTAGGGGCATGTTTGTTTAGGTGATTTCAAATGTCAACATTGGCTTTTAGAGATCATGGACCCTTCCTTTAAGTTTGGAAAACTTTGTAGAAAGTGTCTAAGGCATAAAAGTATATCTGAATTTCTTTTTTAGCATCATCTGCTAGTGATGACTCTTGGAATGCTGAAATACCAAATTCAGTAGTGGGTCTGTCTGGATCATGTGTGGTGATCCCTTGTAAGTTCAACTACCCAGATGGAAAGACACACAATGAATTTACAGGAATCTGGTACAAAGATTCATCTGACATAATCTACCACAAAGAGACTTCAAAAATCATCAGCAAATTCAGGGGTCGCACAACTCTTCTTGGTGATCTGCATCACAAAAATTGCACTTTGAAAATCAACTCTTTACATCACAGCGATGCTGGATCGTACATGTTTCGCATCGAGATCAATGATTTCAACAAGTACTTATACAGGGAAAATAAAGTTTCTATTTCAGTGAAAGGTAAGGATATTAAAAGTTAAATACAATATTCCCCCCAATATTCAAATTCACATTCAGATGAGCTTTAGGATATCTGCTTAAACTTTAAACATTATAAATATCCAAACTGATTCACCAGATTTACCTGAACAACCCACCATCTCAGTGAAGGAGGAATTGATGTCACAAAGAGAAGTGACCGCTACCTGTATCGTGTTACATTCCTGCCCGTCTCTCCCGCCACGTCTCACCTGGAGCTATGAAGGCACTCTCACGAGTAACTCTCAGTCACAAGACCACGGTCAATGGAGATTAACATCATCTCTGACCTTCACACCCTCCAGAGAAGATCATAATAAACCTCTCAACTGCTCTGCAGAATTCAGTACTGGAAAGAAAGTGACCAGCACCAAAACACTTAAAGTTAAATGTAAGCTTAAGCCCAAATTTTGCTCACCCTAAGTGTATATGACAGCCAAACACAGTTATTTTAAGTTATTTTAAAACTATTCCATATGTTTTCTGTCAAGCAATGTTTGTAAAGCTGGATCAGATGTCATCCCTTGACCTGACCCCAGCTCTCTTGTGAATGCGAGTATGGTCGTTTTCTTACAAAGGTCCATCACTTCACCTTGGGAGACATTAAATAACTGTATGAATTAGTTTTTTATGGATGCTATTTTTTGGAGCTTAAAAATGGGACCCTATCCATTGCCATTATCTGAAAAGAGCCGGGATATTATTTAAAGGAATATTCCATTTTCTTAAAAGAAAAATCCAAATAATTTACTCACCACCATGTCATCCAAAATGTTGATGTCTTTCTTTGTTCAGTCGAGAAGAAATTATGTTTTTTTGTGGAAAACATTGCAGGACTTTAATGGAGCCCAACATTTAATACTTAACTCAACACTTAACAGTTTTTTTCAACGGAGTTTCAAAGGACTCTAAACGATCCCAAACGAGGCATAAGGGTCTTATCTAGCAAAACGATTGTCATTTTTGACAATAAAAATAACAAATATACACTTTTAAAGCACAACTTCTCATCTAAATACGGTCCAGCGCGACCTAACGTAAATGCGTAGTGACGTAGGGAGGTCACGTGTTACATATATGAAACGCATATTTGCGGACCCTTATAAACAATAAACTGACACAAAGACATTAATTAGTATCAGTTGACATACAACAACGTAGGAACGGTCCTCGTTCTCAACACTTGTAAACACTGGGGCGGAGTTTCACGTTCGTCCTCTGTGACCTCTTGACGTCATGAAGTATTGCGTGGGGTCACGTTGGCCCATCACAACAGGATTTAAACGAGAAGTTGTGCTTTAAAAGTGTATATTTGTTATTTTTATTGTCAAAAATGACAATCGTTTTGCTAGATAAGACCCTTATGCCTCGTTTGGGATCATTTAGAGTCCTTTGAAACTCCATTGAAAAAAACTGTTAAGTGTTGAGTTAAGTATTAAATGTTGGGCTCTATTAAAGTTCATTCCTCAAAAAACATAATTTCTTCTTGACTGAACAAAGAAAGACATCAACATTTTGGATGACATGGTGGTGAATAAATTATCTGGATTTTTCTTTTAAGAAAATGGAATATTCCTTTAATATAACTCTGACTGTGTTTGGCTGGAAGAATAAATATACACCTACACTGTAAAAAATTACCATTAAAAAACTCAACAGGAGAGCGTCATTGGCAAGAAAATGTATTCTCTTAATTGACAAAATAACTTGTTGTCAATGGCAGGAAAAGAGTTAAAAGATTAATACTCATTTGAAAGTGACATTCATTAAGTGTTTGCAATTTAAAAATAAATAAATAAAGCTTTACTGTGTCTTGGCTGTATGGTTACATAATGAACTATTTCACAAATAGTTCTTTGTAGTGAAAAAAGATTCAACAAACTACAAAAAAATGTAAAAAATAGGTTCTTTTCAGATGTTTTACATTAAAAGTTTTATGGGGAACCAAAAATAATTCCTCTATGGCATTGCTGTAAAATACCTTTGTATTGCCTTTATTGTTAAGAATTTACTGAATGTTTGGCAGTAAACTTTGGCAATTTTACACAATGGGATACTTAGAAAGTCAGTGATGTACTTACTAACTCTTGTCAACATTTTATCTCCCTCAGATCCTCCATATAATGTAAATGTGAAGAGTAACTCCCCGGTGAAGGAGAACACATCTGTTGAACTGAACTGCTCCTGTGACAGTAATCCACCAGCTAGTTTCCAGTGGATTAGTTTAAATGGATCTGTGTTGGCTAATGGACCCACCTATAAACTGAATCAAGTGTCCCGATATACTGAAGCCATATTCTGCACCGCCAGTAACACAGAGGGACAAAACAACTCCAGTCCTCAGAGGATTAATGTGTTGTGTAAGTATAATGTATTCAACAGCAAAATTCGATCTGCAATTCATCGATGAGCTGCTAGAGGCTGGCTCCAAAAGGGAGTCAATTACCATAGACCCCCATGAAAATATACAACTTTATAGCAAAAAAATATATGTTTACAGCCTGGTACAAAAAGTGATTTTGGTCTATGTAGCTAAGGTCTATGTAGGTCACTACGACGTCATGTCGAGACTGATGTATGAGGAAGCACGTTACCAATACGTCGGTCACGACGTACAGTAATGTCTCCCTTCCCTTCCTTCAGGGAAAGAGGGTTACATACACTGTAAAAAAATTCTGTAGAAATTACAGTATTACTGTAATTTACTGTAGATTTTACATTTATGTTATTTACTGGCAACAGATTGTTTAAAGTTAAATGAACATGAAATATTTTCAGTCTTTATCTTCTACAGTAAGTTACTGGCAACCGGCTGCATAATTACAGTTTATTTTTTACAGTGTACGTAACCAAGATGTTTGCACTTCATGACAACTATGGGGGGTGAATGTTTGTGTAACTCATCCATTTAAGTTACATTAAGCCTTAAAGTTCAGCATAATTAAGGGCGTGGCCACTTGAGTGACAGGTGAACTGCCACTGCTGTCACTAGATTTGAGCTAGACGAGCGTGGTTTTAGCAACCAGCCCCCTTTAATTCACCCACATCCTGCCTTTTTACCTATTTTCGGTTATCCACAAGTAAAGTGCGATGACACGCGGCAAAGATGGCCAAGGCAGGCACCGCCTACTTTAAGCTTAAAAGAGAGAAAACCTATGGGTGACTTTACAGACACTAACTCCATATGTCTTACAGTCTATGGTTGTACTACACATGAATGACCTCAGTTTGTTAAAAGAGTATTTGTATTGTTTGTCATATAGATCCTCCTGAGATTAAAAACGAGTCTTCCTGCAAATCAGAGCCTTTTTCTGCCATAGTCTGTGTTTGTATCGTGGACTCCAACCCACCCAGTGAAGTCAAGTGGTTTGATCCCTCGACAGCTTTCCCCAGCTCTAGCATTGAACAAAATGGTTTTCTTACCATCTTTAACCTTCAGGGGTGGCTGGGTTTCCCCCATGCTGTACAGTGCTCTGCCAGTAACAGCGAGGGAAACTCGGTCATAACTATCCAAGTGCATTATCATGGTGAGACTTTATATCCAAATATGTTGATGTTTTCCCAAACAATGTACTGATTTGATAAAAAATATATAATGTTTTACAGGTATGATCATATATATTGCGGTTGCCACAGCTGCTGTTTTAGTTACTTTAGTGATCATTTCAGTTTGTGTAGCCAAAAGATACCGGTAAGACACTGCTCTCTCTCTCTCTCTCTCTCTCTCTCTCTCTCTCTCTCTCTCTCTCTCTCTCTCTCTCTCTCTCTCTCTCTCTTATATTAATGCTTTGTATCTTTATTTCTTTTTTAAATTAGCAAAAGACATAAAACCAATGACATTTACACAAACTACCAAGATGACCCACGTGTTAATATGAACTGGAGGGTAGGTACAAATGCTTTGCTTTTATACAGTAAATGCAGGAGTCATGTGTGCAGTTCATGAGCAGTTTGACAGTTCATTTGATGTTTATTAACACTTTAATTGAGGTGTTGCTTTAGGTGGAAACTCGTGTTTAATGTTTTGTTCGCACTAACAGAGACGCAAATTTATAAAGGTTCTTTTTATCTTGTTGATTAGTGTGATGACAAGCATCTGCCATGCGAGCGAGATGAAGACGAAGCAATCTACGCTAACACATTAAAATAAATACAATTATACTGAATGTTTAAAGTGTAACCTAATTGCTAACTCTGACGACATTATACTTTCATTTGAATATGTTATTATGTCTGCATGTGCTAAATAATTATAATAGTAATATTTATTTAAAATGTAAATATTGGATGAATGTATTGTTATTTTGTGGTATTGGTTAACCTGTTTGTTTAAAAACATAAAGGTAAAGCAGTGCCTCACGCCATGTAATCTCTGTGCAATTTATTTCTAATAAAATAATAATAAAAAAACATATTTTCAACTGTTTGTATGCTGAGCTGAACTAATTTGTTGACATGGCAGGCATAGCATCAAGTTCCTTATTATCAGGATATTCACATTTTAATACTGCAATGTAGTTACCAAAACAGTTCTGTTTTGAGGTCAAAAGTTTAATTTCAGATTTCTCTTAATTATTACTTTCATTAGGTACTAAAGAAGTAAAACTGAAAGGAACACATGAATCTAGACTTTCAATTTATCATATCAGTGAAAACATCACATAGACATCCATTGTTTTTATATGAAGCTAGTGGGTATGTTCACATAAATCTACCCTTCCAAACTTCCAACCAATTTTGATAAATAACTATTGATTTGTATCAACAACCAGGCCAAGTGTCCTTTACAAGGTATAACACTGATCCATAGTGGTCGCTGGATGAACTTTTAAAAAGATTGTGTAATGCAAACTGCAAACAGTTGTTTCACGTTCCTTAAAAAAAAGTTTTTTAGGGACAGAACAAGTCTAACAAGAGGATATCAGACAACACTTTACTGTTGATGTGTCTAAATTGCAGGTGAGCTGATCATCTACTCCTCAACAACAGGAAGTAAGACCAAATGTGTTAAGCCACACTGACTCACATGTAAATGTTCTTCTCTACAATTGTGGTAAAGGTGATAAAATACTAAGGCTAATGTCATGGTGCGGCAGAAAGGAAGTAACTTATTTATCACTATATATCTCCACATCTTCAGCATACCAGCTTGGACACGGTTTAAAGACATACAAGGTATGTGACAGCGATGCTAAGATTTATTTACCTCTTTTACTGCACCACCTACTTTTATTTGACTTACAACTAAAGCACTGCTGAAGTTTTGGTCCTTTTACTGTAAAAATACAATAATGACTTAAAATGTTCAAACTTTTTGTTAATAATAATAATACTCTGTGATTTGTGACTGTAATTATACATGCATGCTGTTTTAGTACACTCAAAAAAGCTGGCTTATTTTCAACCCAGCGTTGGGTCAAAAAGGGACAAGCTCAGCAATTGGGTTAAATGAACCCAGAAAATGTTTTAATTTGAGCCAACAATGGGTTAAAACAACCCAGCATAGGTTAAAATTTAAATTACAACGGGATGGGCTTGTCACTTTTTACCCAATGCTGAGTTGAAAATAACCTAGCATTTTTTAGTGTAAATAAAAATTATGCTAGACAACATAGAAGCCATTAAATTAACAAAATCCTCTTACATTTCCAGGTGCTCCATTCTGATGTAAAGATGGTGGCTTTCCGAAACTGTTTTTTTGCATTCATTCTTTACCTAAGAGGTTGGTAACATAAAGTAGGCCTGTAAGATTTATCTTTTTATTTATTATTGAGACAAGTAAGTTAAAACATCTCAGGTTTGATAGGTATAAATGTCCAGTAAATAATATTTAACTCCAAAATCTAAAATAGCAAAGTGAATCATTCCTGATAGGAATGGATGTCTGTTGAACAAAATCTATTATGTGTACAAGTAATGACTGGGATTCGTGTCTGGACCTACAGTACAAAACGGCAATGTCTGCAAAAAGAAAAGTGTTTAAATGTGATGGTTCTCATTAGATAACCAATGAAGCTGGCGTTGTGGAAAGTGTCTTAACAGTAGTTTTTCTATAATTCAAGTAATTCTGAATTTCTACCAAAATGCATAAATGTAATCTGAATTTCTTTTTTAGCATCATCTGCTAGTGATAACCCTTGGAATGCTGAAATACAAAAATCAGTAGTGGGTCTGTCTGGCTCATGTGTGGTGATCCCTTGTAAGTTCAACTACCCATCAAATGAAAAGACATATAAGGAATTTACAGGAATCTGGTTCAAAGATAAAGCTGTAATCTACCACAAAGAGACTTCCAAAATCATTGACAAATTCAAGGGTCGCACAAGTCTTCTTGGTGATCTGCATCAGAAAAACTGCACTTTGAAAATCAACTCTCTACAGCCCAGCGATACTGGACCGTACATGTTCCGCATCGAGATCAAAGATTTCAACCAGTACTCATACACGGAGAATAAAGTTACTATTATAGTGAAAGGTATGAGTAGTTGCTATTTGTCACATAAAAATGTCAGCTGGTAATTTTACTTATTTACATGTTTAACATTTAAATTAAACTTGCAATCCTTAACTTTCACATCTTTATCTCTTCATCTCGGCCTTACTTTACATATATTTACGTAAACTGAGGTCTAATGATGTCACACTGACACTGAAATCGAACCCTGATAGCCCAACTTGCAATCATGATTACAAATTTAATGTTGTAAATCAGGGCGAGGGGAAAGTTTTAAACACAGATTTTTTTATACTTGTTCAATAACAGATTTTTTTTTTGTTTTTAAGCAAAAAAAGTTACGGATTGCAGCTTTAATTTGTATAAATGTATAATATATCCCATTGACGTGTCATATAAATAGTTTTAAATATATAAATTGATTTACCAGATTCACCTGAACTGATTGCTGTGGATGAAGAAGTGATGTCACAGAAAGAAACGACCGCTACCTGTATTCTGTCACATTCCTGCCCATCTGACCCGCCGTCCCAACTCACTTGGAGCCTCAACGGCACGCACACAAGTCAGTCGCAGTCACAAGACCACGGTCAATGGAGATTAACATCATCTCTGACCTTCACACCCTCCAGAGAAGATCATAATAAACCTCTCAACTGCTCTGCACACTTTAGCGGTGGGAAAAAAGTGACCAGCAGCAAAACACTCAAAGTTAAATGTAAGCATGAGAAAAGTTTTTTCCCATCTTGAATGTTTATTCCAGTTAGCAAACAGTATGAAAGGTTTTATACAGTGCACATGTTATAGACCAGGGGTTTTCAGACCAGGGGCCTCCAGGAGGTTCCAGGGGGTCCCCAGAAAATTTCAGAGGAAACAAAAATATATTTTTAATTCATTTATTAGGTGTTTATCTTTCACGCCTTGCACAATATATTCCTTTCTAGTGCGTTTTCCTTATTACAGTGCTCTTTGTCACACTGGGGTTTATAAGGCAGTATCCTCGTAAATCTGCTGTGAAACAAGGTTTATTTTCAAAGTTTCCGTATGTACAAATATATTTGATTTCAGGTTTATACATTCACCATTACTCCGAAGTGCAGCCAATTATACTTGTTATGATATTGATATATATTAGGCGTAGTCCACACAGACACGGCTATTTTTATAATCGTGACTTTTTTTACGCAGTTCGGACGTTCGTCCACACGGAAATGCAATATCAGGGCACTGAAACTAACCGAACATTTTTTAAAAAACGCTGCCAGGGTGAGGATTTTAAGAAACGTTGGTTGCAGTGTTGTTGTGTAGACAGTAGTCTCGCGTGTTTCTCACTGCTTTTTCTGGACAAACCCCGCCCCCGAGGCCGTTTGACCGACATGTCAAACAACCAATCACAGTTTGTTTCATCTAACGTCACTAAAGCATATATCTCCACATTTTAACACCTACAAGCAACTCAGGAGAACCGAACTTTTTGACCCAACTAACTGCCTCAACCAAACTCTTGGACGTCTTTTAGAGAGTCTATGTCTATCTTTTTTTGAGAATGCAATGTTTAGCTGATCATGATAACTGGTCATTATTATCCACGTGAACACGACTGATTCTCTTCCTCAATGGAATGCCAGAGCTTTGTTTTCCAGGGACCGAAACTACTTGCGACACTCGTGTCTCCAGGAAATCCCGTTTATTTCAACAAATCAAAAGACGACTTTGACATTCCCACAGGGTTTCCAGAAAAGTGTACTATAAACATCAGACGTTTAGCCAACATTCTGTGGGCGTGACGTCTGAGGCAGAGACTATGTAGACAGTAAAACAGGGGTTTTTTCCTACAATGTCACTTTTGTTAGGCTTCTGATTGGCCAAGGTGGGTTTACAATTTGGGTTATATTGCCGCCTGCTGGCGTAGCATGCTCTTGACAGCGCTTGATAGCGTGTTTTTGTTTTTTCATGAGGACGGAGATTTCTTTTAAACCGAGCATATGTGGACAGGAATTTTTTGAAAGGAAAAACTCTGGTTATAAAAATACCTGTGTCCATGTGGACTAGGCCTTAGGAAGGCCTGGATTAACACAATGTTGTGCCCTAGAGCAGTGTTTCTCAGTCCTGGTCCTCGAGGACCCCCTCCCAGAAAGTTTTAGATTTCTCCTTATAGATTAAAACACCTGAACCAACTCATCAACCTCCTTCCAGAATGTCTCCCTAACACCCCATTCAGACAGCCAACGACCAGCAGTAGCAGAGCGACGCGATCTCATTCATTTCAATGGAAACCGGGCGACTTCCGCTGGCTCGAGCGAAATTGACCGTTGGCGACCATATGGGCGTGTCCAGCGACACGAGAAAGTTAAGAAAAGTATAACTTTATGCAAATGTTGAGTGAATTTCAGGAGCGACTACCAATGAGAACGAAGCAGTGGAGTTCACGTCATCCTTCTCTCGTCAGTTACTGGCGTGGATGGTACTCATTTGTTTATGACACGCAGATTTAGAAACGCCTCATTGAAAGAGACGGGCGACACACAGCGATAACATCGCTGGCGGTCTGAATGCGGCTTAACAAGTTAATGAGTTAAATCAGGTGTGTTAATTAACGAGACATTTAAAACATTCCGGGAGGGGGAGGGTCCTCGAGGACCAGGATTGAGAAACACTGCCCTAGAGTGACCACATTTGAAGTGCCACACTCATATGCATGCATTTTATATTCTCTGTATATATTTTATGATAAACTGTTTATTTTGAATCCGCATATCTTCCAACAAAATAATATATATATAAAACATGAAGAAATATTATAAAATATTTATAATACATAAAGATCTAGTCAGGGCTCAAGATTTACTTTTCCCCTATGCTGATTTTAGTTAAAGGGGACACTTCTAATTTTAGACTATTTTAATATGACAAATAAATCTTTGTTGTGCCTACGGTACGTATGTGAAGTTTTAGCTCAAAATACCAAACAGATCATTTATTATAGGATGTTAAAATTGTCACTTTGTAGGTGTGCGCAAAAATATGCCATTTTTGGGTGTGTCCTTTGTAAATGTAAATGAGCTGATCTCTGCACTAAATGGCAGTGCCTGTTAGTTGTACTTGGATAGTGCAGATTAAGGGGCAGTATTATCCCCTTCCACATTTTAATGAGCTATTTTTTCACATGCTTGCAGAGAATGGTTTCCCAAAGCTAAGTTACTTGGTTGATCTTTTTCACATTTTCTACGTTGATAGAAGCACTGGGGACCCAATTATAGCACTTAAACATAAAAAGTCAGATTTTATTTATGTCTGCTTTAATACACTATAGTTCATTTTTAATTAATTTGTTGCTTGTAACAAACATTATTTTATTAATCAATATATACAATAAAATCCTTTTATCCTTACACGTTTCTCGTCTTCTATCCAGTTTTACTGACCTGGACAACTAATGTCTAAAACCTTTGTTCTTATCTATAATATTTTTAGGTATTAATTTAGAAGTCACCCAATCTCTGTATCTTCTCATCTCTGTCTAATGACCCCGAGCCTTGTCATGGTTCTGAGTGAGATGTGTTAAAATGTGTTAGACTTCAAGCGGAGCTGTGTAAATCCATCATAGATTAGAGCGCATGGTGTCGTAAAATGATTGACGCTCCATGCAAATGAGTACTTGTAAAAAATGCTTGCACTGTTTCAAAAACTGGTTGAATTATTTGGTCGCAGTGTGGAGCCCTTTGTGCCCCCCTACTGGCTGGTGCCAGTCATGTTTGAAGGTCCCTGATACCATGAAGTAAAAAAAACTGTTATAAGCAAACAATAAAAAAAACATAAAAAACAATCCTTTATTAAAAAATCCCCAACAGTAGGTTACAGTTGTCAGCCTCAGAACCAGGAAGTAGACTGAAGGTAATATAACAGCACTTTATTGAAACACACATTGGTGCAGATGGATAACAGGTGAGTATAATAGATATATGAAGTTCTGGAATGCACTTAGCTGAAGAATAATAATGTCTTTATTGCAGATGGTGATCGGAGGATTCCCGGAGGGTTACTGAGAAAAACAACAGGTAAGTTCCAGGTGAGTAGCATAGGTGAGTCTAAGTGTCCATGAGTGATGAGAGCAGACAATGAGTGACAGGGAATGAGAGGGTTATAAAGGGATATGGTGATGAGACACAAGTGATGGGGATTAGAACTCAGGAGAAAGTGAATGAGTGGGAGGAGTGACTGGTGACATGGATGGTGATGGGATCCTGACAGTACCCCCTACTCCCGAGGCGGCTCTTGACAGCTGTTGAGAGGGGGAAATATAGCGGCAAGGTCTACATCGATGTCTGGGAGCTGGGTGATCGGGGTGATTTGTATGGAACTGAGTGAGGAGAGTGGGGTCCAAGATGTCTTCACGGGGGGACCACGAGTGTTCCTCAGGGCCATAGTTCTCACAGTCGACTAAGTATTCCACATGAGGACCTCGCCGCCAAGAGTCCATGATGTTGTGGACGCGGTAGATGGGCTCCTCTTCCACGGGAACGGGAGGAGCAGGCACAGCTGTAGTGTTAGGATCCGTGGAAGGATGAGAGACAGGATGAGTGAAGGGTTTTAACATTGACACATGAAATGAAGGTGAGATCCTGTACTCGGGAGGTAAGTTGAGCCTGTAACTAACTTCGTTCAGCTGCCTCTGCACGGTGAAGGGATCGATGTAGCGGAGACTCAGCTTGCGGCAGGGCTGTCGAAGGTGGATATCCTGAGTAAAGAGCCAAACCTTTTGGCCAGGTTGGTACTCAGGCGGATCAGTGCAATGTCAGTTGGCTTGGTCTTGATGCCTCTACACAGCCTGTTGGAGATGTACATAAGCCGAGGCCCAAACCCCCTCGATCTGATGGAACCAGTAGTAGATGGCTGGAACTGCAGAGGGCTCACCTTACCAGGGGAAAACAGGAGGTTGGTAACCAAGGATACATTGGAAAGGGATGAGCCCCGTGGTGGATAGTGGCAGGGCATTTTGGAACACGTGGTTGAAGAGGGCTTTAGCAGTCTCAAAGGTGGTAGGGAGTTTGGGCAATGAAATCAGTTTGCATCCCTTAGAAAATCTGTTAATTACCACTAAGACACAGGTGTGATTCTGGGATTTGGGTTGGTTGGTCATGAAATCGATGCCCAAATGGGACAATGGCCATTGTAAGTTTGCCTACGGGAAGTTTTCTAGGTGTTTTGGTTATGGCACAGATGAGCACCCTCGAACATATCAGGAAACATACGTTGACTGAGGAACGAAAGGGTGCACCTGCTACCAAGATGCCCAAAGCCCAAATAGAGTAACCAGTGTCCAAGAGCTCATTATGGAGGGGTGTGGGCAAGTAGGTGCGATTATCGGAAACACCTGGCAGAGCTAGGTTAAGGAGATTTTCCTGGGTAATCTGCTCATTGATAGCCCAAACAATCTGACAGGGCTGACAAACATGGCTGTAGGGACAATGGTTTTGGGTTGGAGGTCCTCAGAAAATGAACTATGGAGACGAGAGAGGGTATCTGTTTCTGTAGTGCGTAGGGGCCAGTTGTCAATCTTCTTCACCTTCCTCTGGTCCATTTGTACTACATGTTGAGGATGTACCCAAGGAAATGTACAGTGGTGGTATGAAACTCTCCCTTCTCCAACTTCAGGTATAGCTGATGCTCTCTCAGTTTTTCCAGAACTAGGTTTATGTGACAATGATGTTCTGAGAGAGAGGTAGAATATATGAGAATATCGACTATGTAGATCACAAACCTGTTGAGGTATTCACAAAAGACTTTGTTAATGTAGCCTTGGAAGACAACCGGTGAGTTAGAGAGTCCGAAGGGCATGACCTGGTATTCATAGTGGCCTAAGGGGGTCACAAAGGCCGGGAGGTAGATGGTCGAATAAACTGTTGTTGTAAAGCTTTCTCCACATACTCCTCCATGGCCTTTTGTTCCGGGAGGGAGAGAGGGTAAACACAACCCTTGAGTAGAGTGTGACTAGTGGGCCATGGGACTAGCAGAGGCAGCTGACAAAGCAGCGGGGTTTTGCGGAAGTATTAGCTGGAGCGCAGAGTGAAGTATTTCATCAGTTACGGAAGAAGGGTTTATTGGAGTAGATGGTAGTAATGACAGGCGAACCGCCTGAACCAGTTCCGCTAAAGGATCGTGAATCAGATTCTCCTCAGGATCAGTGGTGTTTTCCATTTTAGGTCTGGTCTTCTGTCAAACTCAGAACCAGGAAGTAGACTGAAGATAAGTATAACAGCACTTTATTGAAACACACACTGATGCAGATGGATAACAGGTGAGTATAATAGATATATGAAGTTCTGGAATGCACTTAGCTAAATAATAATATAGTCTTTATTGCAGATGGTGATCGAAGGATTCCGGGAGGGTTACTGAGGATAACAACAGGTAAGTTCCAGATGAGTAGCATGGGTAAGTCTGACCAGACAATGAGTGAAAGGGAACGAGAGGGTTATAAACGGATATGGTGAAAAGATACAGGTGATGGGGATTAGAACTCAGAAGAAAGTGGTGACGTGGATAGTGATGGGCTCCTGACAACAGTAAAGCAGAACAGTTATTTGTCAATTACACTCATAGAGGTTATTGTGTTATAAATATATTTAAAGGATTTGTAGAACATCTGTGGTATTAAAATGTTAAAGACACAATGAAACATAAATAGCGATAGTCTTAGTTTCCCTGTCGTAATGTATATCCGAGTAAAACGACTTCTAAAAAGAGATAAAAAGGTAAACGGGACTTGAATTTGTCAATCAATAATTGATTAGATTATTGGAAATTGGGTCATGTTGCTATTTGTTTATCGCTGCGATCTTTAATAACTCATCTGTGATTCTATTTTGGATAAGGTGTATGCACTCTTCAAAATGAAAGTGCTAACACAATGCCATTTTTGAGAACCATTGGATACTCTGAAAATTAGTGATGTCGTAATTAAATTGAATCAACATTTTATCTCACTCAGATCCTCCATATAATGTAAATGTGAAGAGCAACTCACCAGTGAAGGAGAACACATCTGTTGAACTGATCTGCTCCTGTGACAGTAATCCACTTGCTAGTTTCCAGTGGATTAGTTTAAATGGATCTCTGTTGGCTAATGGACCCACCTATAAACTGAATAATGTGTCCAGATATATTGAAGCCATATTCTGCACCGCCAATAACACAGAGGGACAAAACAGCTCCAGTCCTCAGAAGATTAATGTGTTGTGTAAGTATAATGCACTACAAATGAAGGGCCTTATATTAATTTATATAAGTTTCAAAATAATATTGTACTTACAGTTAGTTATACAGTTAATATCTACCTACCTACCTATTTATTATAGATCCTCCTGAGATTAAAAACGGGTCTTCCTGCGAATCAGAGACTACAGTCTGTGTTTGTATCGTGGACTCCAACCCACCCAGTGAAGTCAAGTGGTTTGGTCCATCAACAGTTTTCCCCAGCTCTAGCATTGAACAAAATGGTTTTCTTACCATCTTTACCCTTCAGGGGTGGGAGGGTTTCCCTGACGCTATCCATTGCTCTGCCAGTAACAGTGAGGGAAACTCTGTCATAACTCTGCAAGTCCCTAATTACCGTAAGACTTAATATTCAAATATAAATGTTGATGTCTGTATCAGTGGTTTTATAAAAAAATAATTATTTAAAATGATTTATTTTGCTTTAAAGGTATGATCATATATATTGCGGTTGCCACAGCTGCTGTTTTAGTTACTTTGGTGGTCATTTCAGTTTATGTAGCCAAAAGACACAGGTAAGACACTGCTCTCTCTCTCTCTCTCTCTCTCTCTCTCTCTCTCTCTCTCTCTCTCTCTCTCTCTCTCTCTCTCTCTCTCTCTCTCTCACTCTTGTTTCTTGTCTATCTTTTAAACTCGCTTTCATTATTTGTCTTGAAGTAGGCGCAGAGCTGAGGAACAGCATTCAATGGATATGAAAGCGGACATCAATGAAATGAAGACGACCCCAGAGTCTGGCTTAGAAAGGTGTGCACATTGTAACTGTCCAGTTGCATTCACACAACACAACTGTGATATTTTATCTTCACACATTGTTTAGTGTATTTGTTTCAAAGCACACATTTGTTATTTTACACATTTATTAATACTTTGTATCTTATTTTGTTGTCAGCAAAAAAGAGAAAAGCAATGATATGTACACAAAAAACCAAGATGACTTGGTTGATTATGAGAACTGGGGGGTAGGTACAAATGCTTTTCTTTCATACAGTAAATGCAGGAGTCCTGTGTGCATTCTGTGAGAAGTATGAAAGTTCATTTAAGGTTTATTAACACTTTAATGGAGGTGTTGCTTTGTATGCTGGATGTGATTAAAGTTCAATGGTGCCTACGCTAACAGCCGAATAGTCATGTCACTTATCGACTTTACAAAACAGTTGTTCATTAGTATAGCAATAGTTAAAACGGTGACATTAAATATCAGGTCTGACTTACAGTTTTATAATTAAAAGGGGTTATTTGAAATTAATTAAATGAATATATGATTTATGACAGTGTAATATACACTGAAAAATATTATTCATTGAATTTAATCAATTTTTTAAGGTAAGTGGTTGCAATCAATTGATTTAAGATACATTTAAACCAAAAAGATTAGTAAGGTAAATTAAAATATAAAACTTTTGTTTAAATGTAGCTTAAATAAATTGATTGCAACCACTTACCTTAAAAAATTGATTAAATTCAATGAATCATTTTTTTCAGTGTATGACACTATTTTCTTGTTGACAGTGTGATGACCTGCCATGTGGACAAGATGAAGATGAAGCAGTCTATGCCAACACATAAAAATAAATAAACACATGATTAAGCAGTTTATATTAATGAGAAAGGTAAAGTGCCTCATGCCATTTATTCCCTTGACTATGCAATTTCTGTGCAATTTATTTCTAAGAAGTTTTTTCAAGGTTTTATTTCAAGTGTTTGGTTTTTCTTAAGGTGTAGCATCAAGGTTCTTAATTCAGTGTAGGTAGCAGTTTCATTTCCTCTTCTTATAAATTTTTTTAGCCTTACTACCTAACTACTGTTTTTTAGCATTGTATTTTAAATATTTTTCATAACTAATAGACATTTGCTGCTGTGATAGGCTGATTTGGCTCTTAAAGGAGTAGTCCACTTTAAAGTTGGGGTCCATTGACTTACCATAGTATTTTTATGTCCAAAGAGTTGGACCCCATCTTTAAACTGGACTACTCCTTTAAGCTTGTATAGTCTCTGTGCAGGTGCAAAACAATTCTTGTATAACTGATTTGAAGGCTAAACGTCATATGAGTTAGTGTGAGTTTTAACAGTGCATATGGTTATTTTTGGAATATTCTCATATCATGCAGGAAAACATGAATCATAATCAGGTTTAGTATAATTTACGAAAATAATGCAAGTTTGAATCCATACTGTAAATGTGGAACATACCAAATACTAGATAAATATTTTCAATCGAATTTCAATATTTTGTTGCTGCTATGTTTATGTAATTGTGAACCAATAACCAATAAACCCTTAATTTGTGTGAACAACCAGGTTGTATGTGTGTCCTATACAATGTGTAACACTGACCCCTACTGGTCGCTGGAGGATCTTCCAAAGATTTTGTGTCGAGTTTTTCATTTTTTTCCTTGCACTGACAAAGATTTGGCCAAAGAAAAATACTTATTTTAAAATTTGTAAAAACTACACATTGTAACAAAAAATAATTAGGTTGGAATAAATATTAGATTTTAATTCATCTACACTGTAAAAAGTGAAAGCGTCTCTCCTTAAAAAACATACTTTGTTTTATAAACTTCCGTTTTATCACTCTAAGTGAACAAGCAAACATTAATTTTTTTTAAATCCTTCAAATGGTAACACATCAAATATTTAAACATTTCCAACATGCATTTTTAGGCATTACCAATTGAAGTACATTTGATACAACTTTTATTTTTTTACTGTGTAAGTATCAAAATACTGATATCAATAGGCCTACTAGTTTGATTCTTCAATTTAGAAATTCAGACTGTATATTCAGCTTGAATCAATTCCAATTCCAAATACTAGAGATTTATTTTCAATCAAATTGCAATATTTTGTTCTGAAATGTTTATGTAAAGAATCTATTAATTGGTGTAAACAACGAGGCTGTATGTGTGTACTATAGAATGTATAACACTGACCCCTAGTGGTCACTGGAATAACGAAAAATGATTATTTTTTAATTTGTAAAACAACATACAGTGGCATGTGGAGCCAGACATTGTAGACATTGGGGCTTAGCCTTAATCTAGTGGTTCCAAGGCATGGTCCCCTGAGGATATTTTCTCACCATGGCAACTTTATGACCTTTATTTTATTCGATCGTATCAGAGGTTATGGCTAAAGCAATTAAATAATGCCACTTCAGCTATCTCTTACTTAAAGGTTCCCATGTAGGTCCATGCAATCACCCTTATACAACTTAGGGGCTGTTTACACTTGGTATTAAGATGTGTTTTCGTTGATCGGATCACAAGTGGACGAGAGAGACACACCACGTTTACACCTGGTATTTTAATCCGTCTGTTTTGTCCACTTTCGACTGCTTCTGTCCTGAATACTTTGAGGGGGTGGTCTGTCAAGAATGTGGACGAGTCTCTCCGCTGTCATTTAAACGTGAGCGGGAGAAATTACGAGTTTATATAGACGCAAACTAATATTATGTCAGAGTCCACTGGTTTTGTTGTAAGTAAACATGCTGCACAGTGTTTTGTACATGTACAGTATATATAAGTGCCCGGTAAGGTTTTGATGACTTTTATTTTGAAATTGCCACTTTTGGTTTGTTACGTCACTTGGTGTATCCACAGGTGCATATCATCTGTGTGTTTGCGTGTGGATTCATGGTGGAAGAGGGTGAGTAGCTGGGACGCTCACTTTCTGTTGACCGTTTCTTTTAGCTATGTTTCTTTTTATACGTTTACTTTGATTTACAACGGACCACCACCTTGATGTGGTTGGGGGGCTTGCGTGTCTCAGTGACCTGGATAGCTATGCTGGCTGGAGCCTCGTGCTCCTGGTAGGGTCTCCCAAGCCAGACAGGTAGAAGGGTAGTGACCAGACAAAGCGTGGTCCCTGGTCCTCCAGGTTGGGGGTTTGGCACAGGGCTAACCACTCTGTCCTAGAAAACACTTCTTGGTTACGGAAACAGCAACAAAATCATCATCCACAATCAGGTGTAACGGGCCTCTAGAATCACCTCAGGGGATTTGTATGAATAACAATGGTGAAAGCCTTGTTGAGGAAGCCACTGACAGGAAGATGGAGGTCTTGAACACCAAAACTAAGACAAGGATAGGTTTTTGGAATGTTCGTACAATGTATCAAACAGGTAAAATGGCGCAAGTAACAGCAGAAATGCAGCGTTACAATCTTCATATTTTAGGCATAAGCGAGAGTAGGTGGACTGGATCAGGAAGAGTGGTGACATCAACGACAGAGACAGTCCTATACTCAGGAAGAGAAGACAATAATCACGAAGAAGGTGTTGCCATCATTTTGAGAAAAGGAGTAGAAAAGAATCTGATAGAATGGAAACCTCTTAACAGCAGACTTATGAGAGTTAGAATAAAAGGAAAACACGTGAATTTAACTATCATCCAATGCTACAGTCCAACTAATGACAGTGATGATGAAGTAAAAGACCTCTTTTATGAACAGTTAGAGGCAGAAATTAAGGCAACACCAAGGCACGATATGATGATCATCATGGGTGACCTGAATGCAAAGGTTGGGAACGACAACTCTAACTGCGAGCGTGCAATAGGAAAACATGGATGTGGGACGATGAATGAGAACGGAGAAAGGCTAATAGAGTTATGCGTCACCAATAACTTGGTTGTTGGCAGCACCTTGTTTCCACACCGTGACATCCACAAACTGACTTGGTACTCGCCCAACAACAGAGACAAGAATCAGATTGATCACCTGCTTATTAATGGAATGTGGAGAAGATCACTGCTGGATGTGAGAGTAAAGCGAGGGGCTGATGTTGGAAGTGATCATCAACTAGTAACAGCAATGGTTAGACTAAAGCTTCGGAAAGCCCAGAACAAGACACACGTACAACGGAAATTCGACACTCAGAAGCTGAATGACCCTCGCTTAAAACACCGTTTTGTTACACAAGTGAGGAACAGGATCCAAGCGCTACAGGATCTAAATACGGAAATAAATCCAGCTAACATCAATGAAGCCTTCAATAACATCAAGACTGCTTACCAACAGAGTGCAGAGGAATATTTGGGATACAGAGAGAAGAAGAGATCAAAAGAATGGATCAAGCCAAACACCTGGAAAGTAATAGATGAAAGACGCAAGCTGAAGAACCAAACACTCAGCTCTCAATCAGAAAGACTGCAGGAAAAATATAAGCAGAAATACAAGGAGACCAACAAAACAGTGAAGAGAATGGTACGTGCTGACCGCCGTGCTTTTGTTGAAGAACTCGCAAGAGGGGCTGAAATAGCTGCAGCCAGAGGAGAAAAAAGCATGCTACACAGAATTTCCAAGCAGATCTGCGGCAAATACCATTCTACAGTCAGCCCACCAATCAGAGACAAAGAAGGAAAGCTTCTTACAACTGAAGCAGAAAAAGATGCAAGATGGGCTGAACATTTTAAAGAAGTACTGAACAGAAAATCACCAGAGGAAAACGCTGATATTCCAGAAGGAGAGATAGACCTAGATATCAGCATCGAACTACCTACCAAAGAAGAAATTGTAGCAGCTATTAAGAAGCTGAAGAACAATAAAGCCCCAGGACTTGATAACTTAAATGCAGAATTATTCAAGACAGATCCAGAGACAGCAGCTGAAATATTGGAACCACTTTTTAGAACAATTTGGAGAGAAGCCTGCGTACCCGAGGAATGGACCAAAGGGGTGATTATCAAGATTCCAAAGAAGGGCAACCTAAGCGACTGTAATAACTGGCGCGGTATTACCCTTTTGTCAATCCCCAGCAAGATCCTTGCCAAAGTGATCATAAGCAGATTGTCTTCTGCAGTTGACTCAACATTGAGAAAGGAGCAGGCAGGATTTAGAAAAGGCAGGAGTTGTATAGAACAGATATTTGCTTTGCGGAACATCATCGAACAGAGTGCAGAATGGCAAAGACAACTCCATGTGAACTTTATAGATTTTGAGAAAGCATTTGATAGTGTACACAGGGATAGCTTGTGGCACATATTGAGGGCTTACGGAATCCCAAAACACCTGGTGAAGCTCATTAAAAGCTTCTACAAAAACTACAGCTGTTGTGTGGGTGGAAGCGACATTTGGTTTGAGGTAACGACCGGTGTCCGACAAGGCTGCGTGATGTCTGCATTACTCTTCAATCTTGTCATTGACTGGGTGATGCGACGCTCAACAGAGACAGGACATACCGGCATCAGATGGACGCTCTTCTCCACACTTGAAGATTTGGACTTTGCGGATGATTTGGCACTAATCTCCCACACCCATCAACATATGTAGGACAAAACCAATAAGTTAAACCAGTACAGTTCCCAAGTTGGTTTAAAGATCAACCAAAAGAAATCAGAGGTGATGACTATAAACACCACTACACAAGCTCCCATCAAGATCAATAATGACAAGATAACTTTTACTGAAAGCTTTGTGTATCTTGGTAGCATCATCACACCAGATGGTGGTAGTAAGAAGGACATTCAGAACAGATTGAATAAAGCAAGAAGTGCCTTTATCAGCATGAGCAACATTTGGAGGTCCTCACAGTACAGCGTGAAAACTAAACTAAAACTCTACAACAGCTGCATTATACCAGTACTCCTATATGGAGCAGAATGCTGGCGAATGACGCAACAAGACCTTACAAAGCTGTCCACATTCCACACCAAGAGCCTCAGGAAAATACTAAAGATTTTCTGGCCAAACAAAATTTCTAACGAAGACCTACTGTCCCGCTGTAATCAAGAGAACATGCCCACAATTATTATGAAAAGACGCTGGCAATGGATTGGGCATGTGCTTCGAAAAGAGGATGGTTCCATAATTAAAACAGCCCTACATTGGACACCAGATGAAAGGAGAAAAAGAGGAAGGCCAAAAGTCACCTGGCGACGAATGGTGGAACAAGAACTGAAAGACCACCACCACACCTGGGGAACGATAGGCACTCTGGCCCAAGACCGACAAAAGTGGAAAGATTTTGTTGCTGCCCTATGCGTCTTCGGCGTTGAGGGCAGTAAGTAAGTAAGTTTGATTTACAGTTATTTTCATTTAGTTCATTTACTGGGGATGAACTTATCTTGCCATCATTACATGTCTGCTGATCAACATTAATAAACCACCCTGTATGCAACTGAAACGCGTCATATTTAACTCCCTCTACTCAGCCTCTTAGCGGCTATTGGTTGCTGCTATAACATAGTCAACAGAAAAGGCTTGCTGTTGGATTTGATCATTGGGATCGCGGATCATTGGGATCGCGGATCATTGGGATCGCGGATCATTGGGATCGCGAATCAACGGAAAGGACTTCTCTGTTCGCACAACACGAAACACGGACGCACACAGCGAAAGCAAACATTGTCTACAGAAGAGGTATGTTAGCGGTTTTGCTGTGTGTGTGTTTGGCTACAGCGTTGCTGTGTGAAGACGCCCGTGTTGCTGCGTGAAGTTTGTGCACAGTTTTATTGAATGGATTGGATTGTGGTTGTGGAACAAGGTGTATAGTTGCTACGTACTTGTTATCGCGTGGTGGTGCTGCGCCCATGCATGAAGTTGTTGGATCGATTAGTGCGCTTTGTGTATGGCGCTGTTTGAAGAAAGTGGATTGCGTTGTGGTCGTAATGAACGCAGATGAGAACGAGAACGCTGCTGAGAGCAGCAAGAGAGAGCCTAAGCCTACGGCAAAGGCATTGGCACTTAAAGGTCATGTTCTTCCTGATCCCATTTTTTAAACTTTATTTAGTGTGAAATGTTGCTATAATAGCATAAATAATACCTGTAAAATGATAAAGCTCAAAGTTCACTACCAGACGATATATTTTCTTTAACAGAATTCCCCTTTCAAAGCCTACAGAGAATGGCCGGTTTGGACTACAGCCCTCTACTTCCTGCTTTAATGATGTCACTAGAACAGTTTTTGACTAAACTGCACCCACAGGAATACGTCAGTCGCCAGCTTTGGTTCAAATGGCTCTGGCTGCTGTCGAATCACAACACACTAAACGACACAATCAGAACTCGTTACGTATTTCTGAAGGAGGGACTTCATAGAACACAGAAGACATCAGTCCATTTTTTTAGGACAGTGAAAACAGCGGTATACAGATAAATAAATTACCGTGTTTTTACACGTGAAACATAAACATGTAAAATTGTGCACTGTAAACACAACCAAAGCTTTAAAAACACAGGAAGAACGGGACCTTTAAAATTGAAGGATTGCAAAAGGAACTATGTGAATAAAACCAAGAGCATGATTTTAACTAAGAAAGATCTCATGAAATGTGATGACAAAGCTCCACAGGTGTGTTCAATATTGGCATCTTTGAAATGTTTAAAGGATGATGTATATGTGTTGCACAAAAAGATACTTGTGTTTCTACCTCCTGCTGAATTTAATAAACAAATGGAGTGGTTTGAATCAATATGTAAGCACAATGATGGATTTATGGAAGATGTTGAAAAATGGTTGGATGAAGAGGAAAATCCCAGGCAAAATGTCCAAACTACAGAATCATGTTCTACTCAAAGCCATGCAAATGTTTGCTCATCACTCCCTGTTCTAGATTTTACAAGGCCAATGGATAATCCTGTTATACCTTTGCTGAGTTCTATCACTACATCTTCGGTTGAACCAGTTTCATCATCTCACAATATGCATGTTCCAAATGAATATCAGAATCTTAATGCTGGCTATGATGATGTACAAAATCAAATACAACCAACAGACAGTGTTTCTAATGTGAGCAGGAAAACGTTGTCTAGTAACACAACTCATGGATCTCAATCCAGTCGTTCTTCTATTGCATCTGCTCGTCTTAAGACTGAGGCCGAAATGGCAGCCTTGTTGGCACGTCAGAAAATGCTACAGCAAAAACATGCATTGCAGAAAGAAGAGGAAGATCTGAGGAGGAGAAAAGAACAAATGGAGCTTGACACTGAAATCTCTGTATCAATTGCCAAAATGAAAGTATATAGTGACTCAACATCGAAATCAAGTGTATCTACTAAGCCTTCTGATACCAATGTTTTAAGGAAGAAACAGACTAGAGCTGAATCTCTTATTCCTCATGTGGAATCATTCTTACCTTCGAGTTCATGTGCAGTGTCACATCCACCTTCATCTTATGCACAGACTCAGATTCATGCTTCTCAAGAAGATTTAATGCATTTTCCAACTCAACCAGTTCAACAACTGCAATATACTGTACAATCTAATACAAGGCCATCACAACTAGCCATACCCAGCACCAGTCATGATAATGGACATGGACCTAGAGTGCACGGATCACATGGATCAAGTTCACACGATGGTTTGGAAGAAGGAAATATTTTTAAGCTGATTGATAAGCACAATGAAATCGCTGCCCTATTAATTCAGCAGCGTAATTCATCTTCACTTCCTCCAAGGGAGGTCCCATGCTTTGATGGGGATCCATTACGTTACTATGATTTTATACAGACATTTGATGAGGTGGTGGAAAGGAAAGCAGTTGGTGAGGCAGACATGTTTTACATTTCCTGGAACAGTACACAAGAGGGCAACCTAGGGAACTTGTAAGGAGTTGTCGGCACATGATTCCTTCTCAAGGGTACATAAGGGCCAAAGCTTTGCTAAAGGAGCATTTTGGCAACGAGGTAAGGATAGCCTCAGCTTACATGGAGAAGGCACTTGTATGGAAAACGATAAAGTCTGAGGATGCTAAAGCTCTGCTAGCCTGGTTAGCCAGACCTACATCAAGATGTAAGGTCTGGCAACTCTTCACACAAACGGCTCAATGCAAGGGGCGGGATATAAGGTTGTCCCTCAAAATGCCTCTGCACGCAATATGATAGCGCTATGACCAATCAGAGCAACGAAGAAGGTGACGTAGTTACCGTAACCAGTCGGCAAAACTCCAAACACATCTTTCTTGCTTAAAAAGGACTTCAGTAGGGTTTATTTGCTCTTCTCTCAAAGAAAAACATATGTCTAAGTCCTTCATAGTCGCGCCCAAAGCCGCTTCAAAAGAAAGCTGTTCGCCAGCAGCAGCAGCCATTCTCTGTTTTCAAGTAGGAACCGTTGCAGCTCTGTCGTCATCATGTTAAGCCCGCCCCACAGACGCTACACACGATGTGATTGGCCTGACCAAATTTTGGTTTTTGGACCGGTTAAGTGTATTGTGAGTGCCTAGACTAAACCTTGGCAGCAAATATATTTTGCGGCCGCTAGGGTGCGTCTAGATTTCTAGGCTAAAGCTCTGCAGGATTATGGTTTGTTTCTCAGAAGTTGTTGTAATGTTATGCAGAATATTCATTACATGAATGAGTTGAATCTTGCCACCAATATGCAAGTCATTCTTGCAAAGCTTCCTTATAAGATGAGAGAAAAATGGAGGATAGTGGCATATGATTTACAGGAGAGAAGTAATCACCCAGCTTGTTTTTCTGACATTGTGAATTTCATAGAAAGACAGGTGAAAATAGTCACAGATCCAGTATTTGGAAACATTCAAGATGTTCTGCCTAGTGGAGGAAGAAATCTGAATGTAAAATCATCTTATTACAAATCTAGAAGCAGTTTTGCCACCACAGTCACTGCAACTGATGTGAAGGAATGTAGTGGAAAGACTGTGAAAAGTTTCTGTCTTTCCTGTGAAGGGGAACACGAACTGGACTTCTGTAAAAGGCTCGCTGAGAAATCTCATGGAGAAAATATTAATTTCCTAAAGAAGAAGGGGATTTGTTTCGGTTGTTTATGTACAGGACATGTCAGCCGTGATTGCAAGGAGAGAAGCATATGTAAGATATGTCATCTCAAGCACCCAAGTCTTCTTCATATTTCTTCATCAGAGAAAAAGAACATTCAGTATAGTAGGAAAGAAGAATCAAAGCCTACACTGGGTAGTGCTTTGGTCTCGCTTCAATCCAGTGCTCTTACTGGGGCTGGTAAAGACAATTGTGCATTGTCTATTGTTCCTGTATGTGTGAAATCTAAGAAAGGAAGTAAAGTGGTGATCACCTATGCATTTCTGGATTCTGGAAGTTCTGCAACTTTCTGCACAGAGAGTTTAATGTCAAAGCTCAATCTCTCTGCCAAGAAAATCAACATACTAATGAGAACCATGAATCAGGATAAATCAATCTTTTGTCATGTTCTTAAGGATTTGGAAGTGTCAGGATTGAATCAAGAGCATTACTGTACTTTGCCAGAAGTATACACTCAGAAGAACATGCCTGTAAGTAAAGCTAACATTGCCAGACAAAATGATCTTGCTTGTTGGCCTCATTTAAGTCACATCTGTTTACCATCAATTGATGCTGGTGTAGAGCTGCTGATTGGAGCTAATGTGCCAGAGGCATTAGAGCCATGGCAGATTATTCGTAGTCAGAATAATAGTCCATATGCTATAAAGACCATGTTTGGGTGGACAGTTAATGGACCAATTAATCGACTGGAGAAGCAAGGTGTTGAGGAATATCCTCATATTACTGTTAATAGGATCACAGTTATGAAGCTCGATGAGTTGTGGGAGCGACAGTTCAAGACAGACTTTCCTGAATGTGTTCAAGAGTAACAAGAAGGATTGTCAAAGCAAGATCATCAATTTATGAATTTTGTTTCTCGATCAGCAAGACTGATGAATGAATATTACTACATTGGCCTTCCACTCAAAAAAGAAACCGTAGTCATGCCAAGAAATAGAGCAATAGTAGAACAACGTGCTCTGAATCTTCAAAGAAAGCTTCGAAGAAACCCCTCATTTCCTTCTGATTACATTAATTTCATGGAGAACGTCATCTTGAAAGGACATGCTGAAAAGGTTCCCACAGCGGAATTGGAACGACATGATGGACGCTTATGGTATATACCTCACCATGGGGTATATCATCCCAAAAAGCAAAAGATCAGAGTGGTGTTTGATTGTGGAGCATCATACCAAGGAACATCATTGAATGAACATCTTCTGCAAGGTCCAGACCTAACAGTAACTTCTCAGTTAGGACTAAATTTTGAGATTAGTTTTTGCTTAATATTTTTGCAATATATTAGAGTCATCTAATCCACATCCTGTTTAAAGGGTAAGCATCAGGACCACAAAGTGGCCACAATGAAAGGCACATTGACACATTGTTTTTTTTACTATCATATTTTTTTTTTTCAAAATGTAGGCATTTGTGATATTTTCTTGAAATTAAGTGATTTTCTATTAGTTTTACTAGGGCAGAAATGTTTATATTAGTTTGGCTTTAACCAGGGGTTTTTCAAAGTGTGAAAGTACACATTTTGCACTATGCTACTGTATGATGTAGGGCTAACACTATTTCTGACATACCCCAAAGACTTTTGACACACAAACTGTTTCTCTTCTTTCTTTCTTTTTCTTTTTTGCAAGTGAAGAACTGACTCTCATTTCCTTTTTGACATCTGAACAGGGTCTCCGTGTTATCTATGAGAATTATACTGTTTTTATATTTCAAACATAAGCTTTACTAAACAATTATGTATTTATTCACAATACATTAAAAGTGTATGTTTATAATTGTCTACTTGTATGCATCACAATTAATTTATGCTATGGACATAAATGAGACATAAAAAACTTCTTCAGCAGAAATGACCAGTTCACTGATCCTGATGGATAAACGGGCAAAAAAGCAAACAGACCAAAGTGCAATTTCCCTCATTCAAGCAAACTATATCCAGGATTTGCTTTATATTCTTATATTATTAGACTATAGATTTGACCTATTATGTACACTTAGGATGCTATAGAGGCTGTTGTGAACATACATATACAGTAAATTAAATATTCACAGCACAACAACAAAGAAACTATTGTCAAGGTGACTCTATAGGAGGTGATTTTGATCTTACTAAGACAAATGTCATGCATGTGTCAGAAAGGAAGTTCTTACTGTAACTAAAGCTCCTCACATCTTCTGTATATCAGCTAATGCACTGTTTGAGGACACACTAACGTAAGTGACAAGATTTTTTTTAACTTATTTTATGAAACCAAGGCATGTATTTATGAAATTTCTTAGTGCAAAGAGTTGCTCCTAATGACAAAATTCTTTGAAATAGGCATTCAAAGAGAATTAAAGAGAAGATTGATAGTAAAGATGAAAGTTAATAACAAAGCATCTTAAGACTTATAAGAGCTCTTAAGGTCAAAAAGTGTTAGGAGTAGTGATCATGACTTTTACAGTAGGATTTAGAGTTTGGAGCAAAAGAGCAAATGGATGAAAGATGAAAAGGGGGACAAAATGTGTTGCAGACAATGGATGACAGTCAGTTAATAAGACGCTACACATTAGATTGTGCAGTGGTGTTTATGACTGATTTTATTAGAGACATATCTCTGTCATAGTGCAGAAATGCCATACATTGTAAAAATTCTTTGTTGCACTTAAATGTTTAAGTTTTATCAACTTAAAAGTGACAATTAATTTAAATTTGCTTGACTAGTAAGGAGTTGCTATAAATTATAAAATTGAAGTTGAAATAACTAAGCTCAACTTAATAATAGCAACTCCATATAGTCAAGAAAGTTTAAATTAATTGTCATATTTATTAATTGTCAACTGTGAAAATGCATCTTTGCAGCAGTGTTATACATATATCTGTTTCCCGGACAGAGCTCAAGTCTAGTCCTAGACTAAAATACATTGAGGTGCCTTCATTTAAAAACATTTACCCTGACCCATCTTAATAAACATCAGTGTCATTGTTTTGTCTCAAGATGCATACCAGTAATGATTTTTTCTAAAGTATGTTTGTAAAAACTACTTAAATGTCCTAATAGTCCTGGATTAATCTAAACCCTGTTTGGGAAACCGCCCCTGTATGTTTTAGTACAATGTAGCCATTCAATTGATAAAATCCTCTTACATTTCCAGGTGCTCCATTCTGATGTAAAGATGTTGGTTTTCTCAAGCTGTTTATTTGCATTTGTTCTCTGCCTAAGAGGTTAGTAAAATAAAGTAGGCCTGTAAGATTTATCTTTTTATTTATTATTGAAACAAGTAAAAAATGTCACGTTTGATAGATCCTAATAGAGAATCAATGCTTCGTCCTGTTTTCACATAATGTTTCTTGTATCTATTATCCAGTGTATAGTCTCATATTTAGCTTCCTACAAAATCTAAAATAGCAAAGTGAATCATTCCTGACAGGAATCATAGTCTAGTTTCAGACGTCTGTTGAACAGAAACTATTATGTGTACAATAATGACTGAGACGCATGTCTGGACCTACACAGTACAGTACGAAACGACAATGTCTGCAAAAAAAGCTGTTTATTATTAAGAAACTGTTTATTATTCGGTAACACTTTATTTTACGACCCGCAAAGAACCGCGTAATTAAACCAAATTTACAGCGTACCTATTTGTAACAACAGGGTAGGTAACCTGTAGGTATAAGGGAATCATATTTTAAGTTTGGGGTAATAAGGGGGTAAGAATACGAAGAATTATAAATTATTTATATTCTAAGTATTTTATAACAACAGGGTACCTATTGTAATATTACGTGGTATGTATAACTTAGTCAAGTCTATGGGGAAATTATGTTTTATTTATTTTTTATTGTGAATTTTTCATATTGACTACTGAATGTTGTATACAGTCAATGTCTACGAGCCACATCGGCAAATCAATATAACAGCATATCACTTTTATTTTAGTAGCCTATATTACTTGCTTTTAATAACAAAAGTCCAGCTTATTTAATGTGGTTATCTTTTTTTTAAGGTAAGTACAATAAAAATAGCAACTTATTCCCTATTTACCAGGAAACTCCTACATTTGCGGACATATTTGAAGTGGTGCTTTGCAATTTATTTACTGTAAACACAAGTATTTTAGCCAAATGTAATTTATGCAATGGCAAACCAGAATGAAACAACAGCAGATATCAGCTCCCGCTAAAGCAAAAGACGACTACATGCGTAGGCTACTGCGCAGGTGTAGAGCGCGCGGCCGTCTGCAGGAGGTTTGCTGGAACGCGATCCTGAGGTGAAATTTCTTTAAAGTGCCTATATTATGAAAAACTCACTTTTTCTGGGTTTTGGGGTGTTATTTTGTGTCTCTGATGCTCCCACACGCATACAAACTTGGAAAAAAATCCATCCATGCTGTTTTGAGTGAGATACAGGTTTCTGAATGTCCTCTGCCTTGAGTCTCAGATTGCGCCAGTTAAAACTCAGCTCCGTTGTGACGTAACAAACCGTTTCGTCACATTCAGTTTGAATTTTGAATGGATCATTCACACATCTGAAACAGACTGGATTCGATTCGCGATCGCGTTGTTTCATCACAAAAGGTAAGAAGTCACGTTGTATTTTGCATGTTGTCATCTTCTGTCACAAAATACTACATTTATGATGCTAGAGCTAAAAGCTTTTTGCCAAACTAACCGAGACCGTACGCCCCGGCTTTTTTGACGAGGCGAGCCTCTAATAACTTTACGGTCCGCACCATGGTCCGGACCTCCCGCTAGCTTCTAGCAATTAGCACGCGGTCCACAAGCAGTATACATCCCCCGCCGGGTCTTAATTTCTGTAATTTGCGAAAATAATGCGTTGAAAATGTTTTATAATGGGAATATGTTAGCATTGTCCAGGGAAAACGAGTTTATTGTTGTGACTGGTAACGTAACATCACAATTTACTCTGGAATCATTGTGTGTCATGAGTTTCTTCTCCTGTAGTGTACTTATTAGTGATACTTTTCTGCATGATTTGTCTGTTGGCAACATAAACCGTTAATAATAATAATATATAAAATAATAACACAGTATGGTCTGTACTGCTCACGATACCACTGAGCATGCGCACGATCACATTACGTTAGTAGTGGGGCGTGATCAAAGGAGCAGCAGCTCATAAATATGTAAGACTAGCTCAAAACGGCACAATCTGAACTGCCCTGAAACAGAGGCTACTAGAGATGGGTAACAATCTTTTCCTACAAGCTATTTCGAGCAAACAACTTTTGAAACATGCTTTATGGAACTCATACACCTATATAACTTGTGGAAAAGCAGTCATAAGATGGGCACTTTAAGAGGTTTTAAAAACGTTTTACACTGTGGAGTACATCTGTGAGTGATGTTAGCAGGATCTGCATGCTGGATAAGGTGACTGGTTTTGTTAATACATGACTCACGCATTTCAAACAATGTTTTTCAAGAAAGTTGCTAGCTAACGGTAGCAGGTTAGCTAGCACATAAGTAAGCCTAAAGTTATTAACGTAACTGGCTCAGAAAACTCTGTTTCTGTCAAGGCACAGTGAAGAAACATTTACTGAAGGCTTTCATTTATGTTTTTTATATGTAATGCAAAACAGCATTTGTGAGACGACATCAACTCATCATCCGAGTGGACAAGAACACCAACAGAGGAAGCCAAGCCGCAAAAACAATGAAAAATTGTCATGACTTTTTATTTTAAATAAAAGTTATGTGATAATAAACATTAAGTGTCGGCTTAATTATAGTGTTTTAAAGATGTTTTGAAATAAGTTGTTTTAAAATAAAAATAACAATATTCTGTATGTTTATGGTATTTACCCTATAACATTTATAACAAGAGGTGAACAAAGCACCACTTTAGTTTACAGCCTGCAAATATGTGAGTTACCTGGTACATACACAGAACAATCGGGGAATAAGCCCCACTTAAATTTACAGCCCGCAAATATGCGAGTTACCAGATCAAAGAGGTACAAGTTGCTATTATTTTATTGTGTTATATTTTATTTGCCGACGTGGCTTGTAGACATCAACTGTAGGCTATACAAAACACTTCATCAGGTAAGTAGCAAATATGAAAAAAAAAAAACATATTACACATAGACCATATTACCCATAGACGTAAGTCATACATACCACGTAATATAACAATAGGTACCCTGTAGTTATGAAATACTTAGAGAATAATTTTCCATATATTCTTACCCCCTTATTACCCCAAACTTAAAATATTGTTCCCTTATAACTACAAGTACGTACTGTAGAGGTACTCTGTTGTTACAAATAGGTACGCTGTAAATTCGGTTTAATTACGTGGTACTTTGCGGGTTGTAAAATAAAGTGTTACCAAATCAACAAAAGCACCACTGTTCCTGTAATTTATTGCAGAGTTTGGAGGGGCGGTGCTCCCCAGAACAGAGCCAATTATGATTTTGTCTAAGCTATTAATGAAATAGAAATGAGCATCTTTCGCTAATCTCAAAGTATTGCAGTACCCTTGTATGCCAGAAGGTGCCCCCCAAGCACAAATGCAAAACTCTAATTGGTAAAGTATTAAAGGCAGAGTGTACGATATCTGAAAAATGCTTTGGAAAAGAGAGTCGAGCCGACTACCAAAACACAATTGTAGCCAATCAGCAGTAAGGGGCGTGTCTACTAACCAACATCGTTGCCTGGGTTGCGTATGTGTGGGGCGAGTCTATCAACAGAAGGTCCAGATTCTATTGGGGTAGGGGCGTTTTTTTTTTTGTTTAGGTGATTTCAAATGTCAACATTGGCTTTTAGAGATCATGGACGCTTCCTTTAAGTTTGGAAAACTTTGGAGAAAGTGTCTAAGGCATAAAAGTAAATCTGAATTTCTTTTCAGCATCATCTGCTAGTGATGACTCTTGGAATGCTGAAATACCAAAATCAGTAGTGGGTCTGTCTGGATCATGTGTGGTGATCCCTTGTAAGTTCAACTACCCATCAGATGGAAAGATACACAAAGAATTTACAGGAATCTGGTACAAAGATGCATCTGACGTAATCTACCACAAAGAGACTTCCAAAATCATCAGCAAATTCAAGGGTCGCACAACTCTTCTTGGTGATCTGCATCACAAAAATTGCACTTTGAAAATCAACTCTTTACATCACAGCGATGCTGGATCGTACATGTTTCGCATCGAGATCAATGATTTCAACAAAGCCACATTCTTGAAGAATATTGTTTCTATTTCAGTGAAAGGTAAGGATATTTAAAGTTAAATATAATATTCCCCCTCATATTCAAAATCACATTCAGATGAGCTTTAGGATATCTGCTTAAACTTTAAACATTATAAATATCCAAACTGATTCACCAGATTTACCTGAACAACCCACCATCGCAGTGAAGGAGGAATTGATGTCACAAAGAGAAGTGACCGCTACTTGTATCGTGTCACATTCCTGCTCGTCTGACCCGCCACGTCTCACCTGGAGCCATAAAGGCACTCTCACGAGTAACTCTCAGCCACAAGACCACGGTCAATGGAGATTAACATCATCTCTGATCTTCACACCCTCCAGAGAAGATCATAATAAACCTCTCAACTGCTCTGCAGAATTCAGTACTGGAAAGAAAGTGACCAGCACCAAAACACTTAAAGTTAAATGTAAGCTTAAGCCCAAATTTTGCTCACCCTAAGTGACTTTCTTCCTACAGCCAAACACAGTTATTTTAAGTTATTTTAAAACTATTCCATATGTTTTCTGTAAAGCAATGTTTGTAAAGCTGGATCAGATGTCATCCCTTGACCTGAACCTAGCTCTCTTGTGAATGCAAGTATGGTCGTTTTCTTACAAAGGTCCATCACTTCACCTTGGGACACATTAAATAACTGTATGAATTACTTTTTTATGGATGCTATTTTTTGGAGCTTAAAAATGGGGCCCTATCCATTGCCGTTATCTGAAAAGAGCCAGGATATTATTTAATATAACTCTGACTGTGTTTGGCTGGAAGAAATATACTGTAAAAAATGCAGCATTTTATTATTATGTTACTTTAACTAAACAAATTAAGTTAAACAACTGCAACTTCATTCTTAATTCTCCTGGGTTATTTTTAACCCAACCCTGTGTAAATTTTGGAGAGAACAAATGTTGGGTTATTAAATAAACCTATGCTGGGTTGTTTCAACTCATGGTTGAATTATCAACAACCCAACATATGTTCTTCCCACTCTTGGAAAGAATGAAGTAAATTTGTTATGAATGTGTTTTTGATGATTTTAACTCATTCCCCGCCAAACTTTTTTTTTTTTTAAGTTGCCTGCCATCATTTTTTTTTTTTTGTGATTTTCACAAAAAGTTTTACAAAACTTCCAGGAAATATTCTTCTATAAATATATATATATAAACATAAAAATATATAAAATGTAAGAACAAACCTTTCAAACAAACAAAAGGGGAAAAAAACATTTCATCCTATCTTCATTTGTTCTCTTTTTATAACCTCTTAAATGGTTTCTTTTAAGCAAAAAGCTGAAAGTATTGCATTTTTGTAAAGACATTTAGTTAGAGATCAGATTAAGAACGATGATCAAAATATTTTAGAGTTTAAAATATTTAAAATTAAGTTTTTGCTTCAGTTTTTTATAAATTGGGTAAGAGCGCCATCTAGTGGATAAGTACAGATTACCATTAAAAACTCATCAGGAAAGCGTCATTGGCAAGGAAATGTATTCTCTTAATTGACAAGATATCTTGTCAATGGCAGGGAAAGAGTTAAAAGATTAATACTCATTTGAAAGTGACTTTCATTAAGTGTCTGCAATTTAAAAAGAAATAAATAAAGCTTCAACATTTTATCTCCATCAGATCCTCCATATAATGTAAATGTGAAGAGTAACTTTTCAGTGAAGGAGAACACATCTGTTGAACTGAACTGCTCCTGTGACAGTAATCCACCTGCTAGTTTCCAGTGGATTAGTTTAAATGGATCTGTGTTGGCTAAAGGACCCACCTATAAACTGAATCAAGTGTCCAGGTATACTGAAGCCATATTCTGCACCGCCAATAACACAGAGGGAAAAAACAGCTCCAGTCCTCAGAGGATTAATGTGTTGTGTAAGTATGATGTATACAACAGCAAAATTTGATCTCTCTGATGAAGCCAATTCGAATGTGACTTAAACTGCATTTCATCGATGAGCCGCTAGAGGCTGTCTCCAAAAGGGAGTCAATTACAATAGACCCACATGAAAATGCCCAACTTTATAGCAAAAAATATGTTTACAGCCTGGTACAAGAAGTGATTTTGGTCTATATCCCTTTCAGTCGATCACTAAGACATCATGTTGTGACCGATGTATTGGGAAGCACTTAATCAATATGTCGGTTACAACGTAATGTCTCCGTTCCCTTCCTTCAGGGAAGGAGGGTTACATATGTAACCGAGATGTTTGCACTTCATGACAATTATGAGGGGGGTGAATGTTTGTGTAACTCATCCATTTAAATGATATTAAGCCTAAAAGTTCTGCATAATTAAGGGCGTGGCCACTTGAGTGACAGGTGAACTGCCACTGCTGTCACTAGATTTGAGCTAGACGAGCGTGGTTTTAGCAACCAGCCCCCTTTAATTCACCCACATCCTGCCTTTTTACCTATTTTCGGTTATCCACAAGTAAAGTGCGATGACACGCGGCAAAGATGGCCAAGGCAGGCACCGCCTACTTTAAGCTTAAAAGAGAGAAAACCTATGGGTGACTTTACAGACACTAACTCCATATGTCTTACAGTCTATGGTTGTACTACACATGAATGACCTCAGTTTGTTAAAAGAGTATTTGTATTGTTTGTCATATAGATCCTCCTGAGATTAAAAACGAGTCTTCCTGCAAATCAGAGCCTTTTTCTGCCATAGTCTGTGTTTGTATCGTGGACTCCAACCCACCCAGTGAAGTCAAGTGGCTTGGTCCCTCAACAACTTTCCCCAGCTCTAGCATTGAACAAAATGGTTTTCTTACCATCTTTACCCTTCAGGGGTGGCTGGGTTTCCCCAATGCTGTACAGTGCGCTGCCAGTAACAGCGAGGGAAACTCTGTCATAACTATCCAAGTGCATTATCATGGTGAGACTTTATATCCAAATGTTGATATTTTTTCAAACAATGTACTGATTTGATGAAAATATACAATGTTTTACAGGTATGATCATATATATTGCGGTTGCCACAGCTGCTGTTTTGGTTACATTAGTGATCATTTCAGTTTGTGTAGCCAAAAGATACTGGTAAGACACTGCTCTCTCTCTCTCTCTCTCTCTCTCTCTCTCTCTCTCTCTCTCTCTCTCTCTCTCTCTCTCTCTCTCTCTCTCTCTTTCTTATATTAATGCTTTGTATCTTTATTTCTTTTTTAAATTAGCAAAAGACAGAAAACCAATGACATTTACACAAACTATCAAGATGACCCTCGTGTTAATATGAACTGGAGGGTAGGTACGAATGTTTTGCTTAAATACAATAAATGCAGGAGTTGTGTTTAAAGTTTTGTTTGCACTAACAGAGACGCCACTTTATAAAGGTACTTTTTATCTTGTTGATTAGTGTGATGACAAACATCTGTCATGGGAGCGAGATGAAGACGAACCAATCTACGCTAACACATAAAAATAAATACAATTATACTGAATGCTTACAGTGAAACTTAATGGCTAACTCTGATGACATTATACTTTCATTTGAATATGTTATTATTGTCATGGGCTTGCCAGAGCTTTTGTAATAGACTCAGGTCTGAGTGTATCTGGCAAGACCATGACAGTACTATGTTCTGTGTGGGAGCATGTGGAGGCATATAGTTGTGTGGCTTCCACATGTTCCCAGTGTTTTGTGGCTGTCATGGTCTTGCCTGACCTTGGTTATGATCCAGGTTGGATGTTAGAGGGCAAGATCATGGCAGCATTGTGTTTACGTGGGAACACGTGTGTTTCACATCATGTCTGTGTGACACGTGTTCCCAGTGTCTTGTCACTTTTACCCTACTCCCTTATGTACTCGTGTCTTACGTAATTAATTATGTTCACCTGTTCCCCATTGATGTGCTGTCTATATAATGCCCTCGTGTTCTCTGTGTGTTGTGCGTGCGTTGTTGTATGTCAGAGTTTCATGTCCTTCGTGTGCTCTAATTACAAGTTCCAGTTTGTTCCAGTGTTTAGTTTATGTTCCGTTTTTCCCCCTCGTGGGTATTTATGTTCTGTTCAAATAAAATCATAGTTTATTTTTGTAGTTTGGGTCTGCGTTTGGGTTCTTCTTTGTTTTCCACTTCCCGGTATTTAACCGGTCGTGACATAACGCACGCACCAAACTGAACCCAGCGGATCAACTATGCAATGTGCATCGGACCCGGAGTGGTGGTCCTCCATTGCAGCACAGACGCTCTCCGGGGGTAGCCCCTTCCCACCGCAGAGGGACCTTCCACTCCGGGACTATGCCTTGGCGGTGGAGAGCAGTAAGGGTTGTTACCCGGAGGTTCTTGCCAGCGCTTACCTGGTGGCCGGGATGAACGACCCTCCGTCGATTCGGGAGCGAGCGGAGCTTCTTCATCTGCCGTATTGGGACTTGGTTGACCGTCTCGACCGCCGACAGCAACCACCGAGATCGGCCGAGACGGTCGTATCCATTGCTCCCTCATCCAACCCGAGAGGCATCTTGACCGGGGCTGTCAGACTGGGGAGGTCGACTCCCGTCCCTCCGGTGCTGGAGACCTTTTCTTCGCCGACCTCACCCACTCCTGCGCTTGATCTCCGTCCCGCATCCTCTGCATCCAGACGGAGGAGGAGAAGGACGAAAGACGCTCCGGATCACCCGCCGGTGCAGCCGGAGACTCGTCACCCGCCGGTGCAGCCGGAGACTCGTCACCCGCCGGTGCAGCCGGGGACACGTCACCCGCCGGTGCAGCCGGGGACACGTCACCCGCCGGTGCAGCCGGGGACACGTCACCCGCCGGTGCAGCCGGAGACACGTCACCCGCCGGTGCAGCCGGAGACACGTCACCCGCCGGTGCAGCCGGAGACACGTCACCCGCCGGTGCAGCCGGAGACACGTCACCCGCCGGTGCAGCCAAGGCCACGTCATGCCCCAGCAGGGCAACAACAGAACTTTGGGACTCATTCTTTTCACCCCGGACATTTTGTACACCCTGTTGTTGTCCCACCCCCCCTCCCTGATTTGTTATTTTTGTTAAATCATCCGAACCCTTTAGTTACTTATGTTTGTCTTCCGCTTTTATTTATTGTCATTGTTTCTTGGGTGTTTTCTGTTGTGCAGTCTCTCGTTCCTCGTGTTTAATGTCTTTGTTTCTTTTTGTTGTGACGTCTGGTATCCGTCTTTGTAGTTGGGGGTACTGTCATGGGCTTGCCAGAGCTTTTGTAATAGACTCAGGTCTGAGTGTATCTGGCAAGACCATGACAGTACCATGTTCTGTGTGGGAGCATATGGAGGCATATAGTTGTGTGGCTTCCACATGTTCCCAGTGTTTTGTGGCTGTCATGGTCTTGCCTGACCTTGGTTATGATCCAGGTTGGATGTTAGAGGGCAAGATCATGGCAGCATTGTGTTTACGTGGGAACACGTGTGTTTCACATCATGTCTGTGTGACACGTGTTCCCAGTGTCTTGTCACTTTTACCCTACTCCCTTATGTACTCGTGTCTTACGTAATTAATTATGTTCACCTGTTCCCCATTGATGTGCTGTCTATATAATGCCCTCGTGTTCTCTGTGTGTTGTGCGTGCGTTGTTGTATGTCAGAGTTTCATGTCCTTCGTGTGCTCTAATTACAAGTTCCAGTTTGTTCCAGTGTTTAGTTTATGTTCCGTTTTTCCCCCTCGTGGGTATTTATGTTCTGTTCAAATAAAATCATAGTTTATTTTTGTAGTTTGGGTCTGCGTTTGGGTTCTTCTTTGTTTTCCACTTCCCGGTATTTAACCGGTCGTGACAATTATGTCTGCATGTGCTAAATAATTATAATAGTAATATTTATTTAAAATGTAAATATTGCATGAATGTATTGTTATTGTGTGGTATTTGTTAACCTGTTTGTTTAAAAACATAAAGGCAAAGCAGTGCCTCACGACATGTAATCCTTGTACAATTTATTTCTAATAAAAAAAAAAAAACATATTTTCAAGTGTATGTTTGTATGCTGAGTTTAACTAATTAGTTGGCATGGCAGGCATAGCATCAAGTTCCTTAATTACCAGGATATTCACGTTTCAATACTGTAGGTATGTGACAAAAAAATATAAATACTAGAAAATTCATATATAATTATAACCATATGATAGATAATAAAAAGAACTTTAACATGGTTTTTAAATTATTAAAATCGGATAATTATTAAGAAAGTTATGGAATTTTTTAACTCGAAAATTAGGGGGCATTTTTGTACCCAATTAAAACGGTAAAACTATGAAAAACTGTGACCTCTTCCGCTTGACCAAACACTTTAAAATATCACAACTTCCTCATTTCTTGGTCTATTTGCATAATTCAAACACCACATTGTAGGTAATTAAAAGTCCAACAAGATTACGATGACATCTTTTTAAAAGATATATATAAAAATGTTATTATTTTTGATTAACCACTAATTAATGAAACCGAGAGCATCAATCCAAGCATATCTTTCCATATGAAATCAAAGCCCTCTCAAATAAAAGCTATATTTTTATATATTAAAGAAACATTTCATTGTTTCTTTAATATTTCTTAATTGACTAATAATGCTGGCGAGTAATTTAAATGGTCAGATATTAGTAATACATTAATTGATGATTATGTTATTTATCATTTAATAAATCAATAAATGCATGCATGTTGCATGCATGTATTTATTTATATGTTTGACAAAATTATGCCAATAATGTAATCTAGAGATTCTAATCCTCCGTTCTGTATGATTACTTTGAAAAATACTGCACTGATTGATGAAAACGGAGAAGTTTTGGAAGCCAATATGATTGAATGGGCGATTCTGCTTTTGAACAACGTCACTTGCGGATCTTAAAAAAGCACATGCGAATGTTACAATCAATCCCAAACTTCACCTAATTCAAGTTAAATGTATATTCTATCAAAAGTATTTGGTTTGAAACAAAAAATACTCGCCTTCATAGAGGATTTCAATGCCAAACACGAGAGAAATTTTGCTTCGCTTATAACTTTCTTCTTACGACAGCGATCTTGGAAATTCGAACGTGAGAATCAACGTGAGGAAGTTATTTATGTCACTAGTATATGGGCTTTAGAGGTATTCACAAAGCAAAGATATGACAGATTTCCTAAGTCACCAACACGTCTGGCGCTGAATACCTGCTGGGAACACAGCCGTGGGAACAAAGCGCTCGTGCGTATTACGTCATTTTGTCACATACCTAATACTGCAATGTAGTTACCAAAACAATTCTTTTTTGAAGGCAAAAGTTTCATTTTAGATTTCTCATAATTGTTACTTTCATTACAAAAGAAGTAAAACTAAGAGGAATAAATTAATCTAGACTTCCAAATTTATCATATCAGTGAAAACATCACATAGACATCCATTGTTTTCATATGAAGCTAGTGGTTCTGTTAACCTAAATCTACCCTTTCAACCAATTTTTGCTGATGAATAACTATTGACCCCTTAATCACCTACATCACTCTAACGCCACAGCTCTAGCTGGAGGCAAAAAAATTAGGAACTCATAGCCGGCAGCTAAAAGTTTGAGGTTTTGACTTTAAAATGTCCTCTTGTTGTGTTTTTGGCTGCCAGAATAGAAAGAACAGCACTTTTGGTTCAAAACTAAAGTTTTACCGGATCCCGGCAGACATTCCTTCAAAGAAATCAAGAAGACAATTGTGGTTGAATGCAATACGGCGTACAGACTGGACGGAGACGATCATAAATAATGCTCGTGTTTGCAGTGCACACTTCATATCAAGTAAAATAATCTATTCATATGTACTGTTGTGTTGGTTTCTGTTTTATAGGTGAAAAGTCACCAACCTTCAGCGCTATTGTTTAGCTTAAATGTTAAACAAACAGCAATAGATGCATGTGCCATCCTTTGAATGGTCTCTTAAAATAATCCACGTTGCTATAGTAATTGTTAGCCCAGTGATAGGTTACATTAGACAATAAAGCTTTGACATAATTCCTCAAACCACCCGAAAGTAATATGTTGTCTGGTAGGCAATATCCTAAATTTTACAAAAATAGCTGTCACGGTCCCCCAGTGAGTCAGTGACTGTACATATTCGGACAGTTCCTAACCTTCTTCTGCATCCATGTTTAATAAATCCCTCCTAAAACGTGCTAGCTTACGCTTGTCAACATTGCCTCCGCGGCTCTTTTTGCCTCCAGCTAAGCCCCGCCCACCTGGAAAGGTTTAAGTGTCTACAGACTTTTATGGGGTTCTATAGATTTGTGTTAACAACCAGGCTATAGACCCTTTTACTGTTTGTACACAATGATGACGTGGCAGCATATGCGCCTGCAGTTTGGCAACGGAGTATGGCAAGAATCAGCAGTGAAGCAACACAGACACTACCCTAGCTGTCAGTGGGGCAGCAACTTTTATGACCATTAGGTACAGATATGTAAACATTTAGTACCAATATGTACCTTTGAGATACTATGATGTATTTTTCAGGTACTAATAAGCTCTCTTTGGTCCCAGTATGTACCTCTGAGGTACTAAAATGAAATCCTTAGGTGCAAAGCTGTACTTTTTGAAAGGGTACAGCCCCAGTGACAGTTTTGTACCTTTATTTCTGACAGTGTATATACGGATATCATATTAGTGCAACCAAACGCAACAACCAGACATTTTGATGCTGGGAAACCGTTTTAATAAACTTTCTGAGTTGCTAACACGTTAGTACCACTGGGGAACAACACCACTTCCGTTGCAGAAATGCGCACGCAGGCTACTTGATCACGTGAGCGGTAAAAGGGTCTATGTGTCCTTTACAAGGTGTAACACTGACCCCTAGTGGTCGCTGGAGGGAACTTTTAAAAAGATTGTGTGATGCAAACTGTTGTTTCACGTTCCTTAAAAAAAATTTGTAGGGACAGAACAAGTCTAACAAGAGGATATCACACTTTACTGTTGATGTGTCTTTAACTTGCTGGTGAGCTGATTAACTTCTTTTCAACAACAGGAAGTAAGACCAAATGTGTTAAGCCACCCTGACTCACATGTAAATGTTCTTCTCTTCAATTGTGGTAAAGGTGAGAAAATACTAAGACTAATGTCATGCTGTGGCAGAAAGGAAGTAACTTATTTATCACTGTATATCTCCACATCTTCTGCATATCAGCTTGGGCACAGTTTAAGGACACACTGTAAGGTATGTGGCAGCGATGCTAAGATTTATTTACCTCTTTTACTACTACCACTTTTATTTGACTTACTACTAATGCACTGCAGATGTTTTGGTCCATTTAATGTAAAAATAACAATGACTTAAAATGTTCACACTTAAAAAAATAATCAGTGGTGATTTGTGACTGTAAGTGTGAGAAGACTGGGATACATAATTGATATAGATATGCATTACATACTGTTTCAGTACACTCAAAAAACTGGGTTATTTTCAACCCAGTGTTGGGTGAAAAAGGGACAAGCTTAGCCATGGGTTAAATTAACCCAGAAAAGTTTTTATTTGACCCAACAATGGGTTAAAACCAGAGGCGGACACTATTTAAGTATTTTTACTTTCTACATAAGTAAATTTTTAAGTATTCATATTTTATCATTGTTTTTCGGAAAACATTCTAAGCATATTATCATGATTTTTACTCCACCACACTTCATAATTTCAAGATTTTGATTTATATTTAATATTTAAGTACATTAAACATCTCTAGAAAAGTAAAATTACACATTGTATGCAATTAGGTATTAAATCAATTTTAATATGCAGTATAAAAGGAATACACAGTATGATTCTATGCCTTAGATTGTAGTGAAATTTTTTTAGTAAAGTAATTTTTTTCCCAAGACAAACACTCTGATAAAGCACAGATGCTTGGAAAATTTACTTAAAATACTCTTAAATACTTAAAAGATTTAAATTGCAACCCAACAGGCCTGGCTTGTCCCTTTTTGACCGAACGCTGCGTTGAAAATAACCCAGTATTTTTTGTGTATATAGAAATTATGCAAGACAACCTAGAAGCCATTATATTGACAAAATCCCCTTAAATTCCCAGGTGCTTCATTCTGATGTAAAGATGGTGGTTTTCCTAAACAGTTTTTTTGCATTTGTTCTCTACCTAAGAGGTTAGTAGGCCTATGAAATTTATCTTTTTATTTATTATTGAGACAAGTAAGTTAAAACATGTCAGGTTTGATAGATCTATGTCCAGTGAAAAATATTTAACTCCAAAATCTAAAATAGCAAAGGGAATCATTCATTACAGAAAACAGAAACTATTATGTGTATAAGTAATGACCAGGATTCGTGTCTGGACCTACAGTACAAATGACAATGTCTGCAAAAAGAAAACTGTTTAAATGTAATGGTTCTCATCAGATAACCAATAAAGCTGGCATTGTGGAAAGTGTAGTGTCTGTAATTGACTTGGTAAAGTGGACTTGTTCTACCAAATGCATGAATGTAAATGTAAATTTCTTTACAGCATCATTTGCTGGTTGTAAGCCCTGGAATGCTGAAATACCAAAATCAGTAGTGGGTCTGTCTGAATCATGTATGGTGATCCCTTGTAAGTTCAACTACCCATCAGAAGGAAAGACATACAATGAATTTACAGGAATCTGGTACAAAGATGCATCTGTAATCTACCACAAAGAGACTTCCAAAATCATTGACAATTTTAAGGATCGCACTACTCTACTTGGTGATCTGCATCACAAAAATTGCACTTTGAAAATCAACTCTCTACAGCACAGCGATACTGGACCATACATGTTCCGCATCGAGATCAAAGATTTAGACAAGTACTCATACCAGGACAATAAAGTTTCTATTACAGTGAAAGGTACGAGTATTTGATGCTATTTGTCACATTAAAATGTCAGGAGATAATTTTACTTATTTACATGTTTAACATTTAGATTAAACTTGCAATCTTTAACTTTTGCATCTTTATCTCCATCTCGGCCTAAAAAATAAAATTGCAAGTCACTTTACATATATTTACGTGAACTGAAGTCTAATGATGTCACACTGACACGGAAATCGGACCCTGATAGCCCAATTTTCAATCATGATTACAAGTTTACTGTTGTAAATCAGGACTAGAAGAAAGTTTTAAACAGATTTTTTTTACTTGTTCAATAACTGATTTTTGTTTGTTTTTAAGCAAAAAAGTTACAGATTGCAGCTTTAATTTGTATAAATGTTTAATACATCACATCGAGGTGTCATATAAATAGTTTTAAATAAAAAAAATCAATTTACCAGATTCACCTGAAAAACCCATCATATCTGTGAATGAGGAAGTGATGTCACAGAAAGAAACGACCGCTACCTGTATTGTGTCACATTCCTGCCCGTCTGACCAGCCGCCCCAACTCACTTGGAGCCTCAACGGCACGCACACAAGTCAGTCGCTGTCACAAGACCACGGTCAATGGAAAATAAAATCATCTCTGACCTTCACACCCTCCAGAGAAGATCATAATAAACCTCTCAGCTGCTCTGCAAACTACAGTGGTGGGAAAAAAGTGACCAGCAGCAAAACACTCAAAGTTAAATGTAAGCATGATAAAAGTTTTTTCCTGTCTTGAATGTTTATTCCAGTTTACAAACAGTATGAAAGGTTTTATACAGTGCCCCAGTTATAGACCAGGGGTTTTCACGGGGGCGTTCGTCCACACGGAAACGCAGTATCAGGGCACTGAAACCGAACATGGCTGTAGCCACGGTTTGAAAATTTGTGAGGTCCAGGGTGGGGTGTTAAAGCAACACCAAAGAGGTTTTTTTTACCTTAAAATAACGTTTCCAAAAGTTCATCCACTCGAAACAGGGTGAACGGCACTTTCACATTCGCTTTGCAGCCCTCTATCGGCCAAAACCGCACTAAAGAAGTTTCCTACCGTCGGGTAGCGGTCCTGTAGTTCGAGTGAAAACTACAAAAACTTGCTTTACGGCAGACCTACAATCCAATCAGAGCCAGCTATGCTGCAGTATTTACGACAGTGGTAATGGACAATTACGCTTCTAACCTGTAGGGGGAGCAAAGAGCCAAAACTCTTTAGTGTTGCTTTAAGATTTAACAAATTCTATCCCAGGTGAAAAAGTGCACTTAAATAAAATACACTTTTTTAAGTACACTTTGCGCACACATTTTCTGGCTAATATATCACATTTGTCTTTAGTACTTCTTAAAATTAAGTTAAGAACATAAGTTTATTATAAGTTTGTTATCATTTATTTCAATACAAATCTAGTTAAGTGTAACTGGCATTCTTTCTCTTTCAGGTAAACTGAAGTACTGCTCAAGTAGAACTTTACTTTTAATAAGTATATTTGAAGCATAACTTTACATAACTTACAAATGTACTTGCTAGTATTTAAGTGGTTTAAGTACATTAAAGCATACTTTATTTTTACCTGGGATCTAATATATTCTGTCTTAACCTTTTTACACTTTGGGTACACACTCTGTTTTGACTAAGAGTGGATTATTTATAACTTTTTCATGCAACAATGTTTATGTAATCATTTTAATAAGCAGTATTATATAACAAAATGTTACAAGATACTAAACAAGAGCATTGTTTAGTGCTCTTATGAATGTTTTCAGCATGAGTTTGTTAAAGGTTAACTTCGAAATTGAATGAAATAACAGAATTCTTAATGCTTATGTTTTCTTGAGATTAGCTTTACCATTGTACGCTAGGGGTGTTAACATATTTGGCATATTTTATTTAAACCCAATTCTTCTACATCTTTGTACCAGAGTTATTTTCTGTTTTTCGATAGTGTTGTTGATACTGTTGATACTCTTACAGACACAATTATGATGATTACTGCTTTTGTCTTACCAAAGGTAGTATCCTGTCAGCAATAACCTGCTCGCGCTGAATGATGCTTTAATTGGCCTTAAATAACAAAGTTCGTTCAAACCTTGTATTTCAGAAATAAATTAGAGAAATCGCTAATACTAACCTACACATAACAATCACTTTATAGATAGTGTCAAAGTGTAACATTAATTGCTAAAACACTACGTCTAAGGAGGATTTTTAACAATGGGATCTGGCAACACAAATTCTGTACCCGCACCCTCGCAGCTTAAGCCAATCTTCATCATTTTACACTAAACTATATAGTAAACTGTCCAAACGTAATTATATATGCGGATTCGTTTTGAAAAACGAATTAGTCATTCAGAGAACTTCAAATTTCATTTTTAATATGAAATATTTACAAAGGTCGGAACCTCTGTGACCTCATAGCTGGCTACGGCCATGAAACCAAACATTTTTAAAAAACCCTGCCAGGTTGAAGATTTTAAGAAACGTTGGTTGCAGTGTTGTCGTGTAGACAGTTAAAGCAGGGTTTTTGCCTTGCGGGTTCACTTTTGTTAGGCTTCTGATTGGCCAAGGTCGCTTTACAATTTGGAGTTATATTACCGCCTGCTGCCGTGGAATGATCTTGACAGCGCTTGATAGCGTGTTTTTGCTTTTTCACGAGGACTGAGATTTCGGTAACACTTTACGGTAATGGTACATGAATTATCATGAATTCATGTATAAATTCATGCATGAAATATGCATTCATTTATGCATTAATATCTCATGAATCATCAAGAACTAACACGAGTTCAACGTCTTTCATTCATGACTTCATGGATGAACAACACCTTAATTAAAACATTAACTAAGAGGAGTACATCATCATGAATTATGATTTATTACACATGATCATGAGGTTTTCTTTGTTCACAAAAAAATCGGTCTTCACTACCCATTGTGGATAAAGCTACAGTACACTGTAAAAAAATTCCGTAGAAATTGCAGCTGGGTTGCCGGTAATTTACCGTAGATTTAAATTTATGTTTTTTACTGGCAACATTTTGTTCAAAGTTAAATGAACATTAAACATTTACAAGTCTTTGTCTTTACAGAGTAAAACTAAAAAACAGCATCAAGAAAAACATTCTGGAAAACAAAATCTGAAGCAAAAAACAGAAAAAGGTTGATGATGATTTCTGGTTCCCAGAATGCTTTGCATGAGGCTGTTATTGTATAGTTTTATTCTGTAAAGATAAAGACTTGTTAATATTTAAAATTTATTTAACTTTGAACAAACTCTTGCCAGTAAATAACATAAATGTAAATCTACGGTAAATTACCGGCAACCCAGCTGCAATAACATTGTAATTTCTACGGATTTTTTTTACAGTGTAGTGGTGGTAAATAAATCATCATATATTCCACTATTAACTAAGCATTAACTATCAATGACTTCATCATGTGTGTGGCCCCTCAACTAAAGTGGTGACTTGGTGCTTTGAAACACTTATGAACAATGTGGCATAACTGGGAACATTCAAATTCTGTGGGCATTCAAATAAAGTGGTCATCATTAACTAAGCATTAAAGGAGCATTTCACCCGTAGAAATATTAATCTTTATTGAAAGTGTGTCATATTTGTAGTCGAAATGTAACATACATTTAGAATTTGGTGCCTATTTGACCGAGAAAAGGGGTGTTTGTAGTCTCACTCCCTCAACAAAGACATTGCACTTCCTTCTTTCAATGATGCAAAATGATGATTTTTACATCATTGAAAGAAGGAAGTGCAACACTGAAATCTGTATTTCTCCTGTCTCAGCGGCAACTGAGAAATTGATGCATGACCATTCAAAAACATGGTCATGCATCCACATCAGTAGCATGGTCCACATCAGTAGCTTTATACTGTACATTAAAAGGTGACTCTTTACCAAAAAAGATCAACCTGTTTGTAAATTTTTTTTTCTTTTTTTTCTTTTTTGTAAAACAGCTTTATGTTTTTGAAAAGTTTTGAGATATACAGGCACTTAAAATAAAGTTCATGGTGTATGTACTTATTTCCTTCTCAGCTCTTTCCAGCTGTTGATTCAACTGGTTTATACTGTTTATATATACTGAATAAAGCAGTAAAAGTTAAGATCAAAGTCAATTTGTGTCCACAGTACATTGTTTGCAACGGCTTGAACCTTCACTTTCATATTGATGTCATTTCCCAGTTATGCCACATTGTTCATAAGTGTTTCAAAGCACCAAGTCACCACTTTAGTTGAGGGGCCACACACATGATGAAGTCATTGATAGTTAATGCTTAGTTAATGATGACCACTTTATTTGAATGCCCACAGAATTTGTATGTTCCCAGTTATGCCACATTGTTCATAAGTGTTTCAAAGCACCAAGTCACCACTTTAGTTGAGGGGCCACACACATGATGAAGTCATTGATAGTTAATGCTTAGTTAATAGTGGAATATATGATGATTTATGTACCACCACTACTGTAGCTTTATCCACAATGGGTGGTGAAGACCGATTTTTTTGTGAACAAAGAAAACCTCATGATCATGTGTAATAAATCATAATTCATGATGATGTACTCCTCTTAGTTAATGTTTTAATTAAGGTGTTGTTCATCCATGAAGTCATGAATGAAAGACGTTGAACTCGTGTTAGTTCTTGATGATTCATGAGATATTAATGCATAAATAAATGCATATTTCATGCGTGAATTTATACATGAATTCATGATAATTCATGTACCATTACCGTAAAGTGTTACCGAGATTTCTTTTAAACCATGCATGTGTGGACGAGATTTTCTTTGAGGAAAAACTCAGGATATTAAAATACCTGTGTCCGTGTCAACAGGGCCTTAGGCAGGCCCGGATTAACACAATGTTGTGCCCTAAAGCAGTGTTTCTCAATCCTGGTCCTCGAGGACCCCCTACTAGAAAGTTTTAGATGTCTGCTTACTTAAAACACCAGAACCAACTCATTAACCTCCTTCCAGAATATCTCCCCAAGAAGTTAATGAGTTAAATTAGGTGTGTTAATTAAGGAGACATCTAAACCATTCTGGAAGGTGGTCATTGAGGACCAGGATTGAGAAACACTGCCCTAGAGTGACATTTGAAGTGCCCCACCCATATGTATACAATTTATATTCTCTGTATATGTTACAATAAACTTTTTATTTTGCATCTGCATCTCTTCTAACAAATAATATATATATATACAAAACATGAAGAAATATTATAAAATATTTATAATATATCGATTTCTAGTCAGGGCTCAAGACCCATTCTGATCTAAGTTAAAGGGGACATTTCACAAGACTATTTTAAGATGTCAAATTAATCTTTGTTGTACCCACGGTACATATGTGAAGTTTTAGCTCAGAATAACCCACAGATAATTTAGCATAGCATTTTACATTTGTCACTTTTTAGGTGTGAGCAAAAATGTGCCATTTTTGGGTGTGTCCTTTGTAAATGCAAATGAGCTGATCTCTGCACAAAATAGCAGTGCCGTTTTTGGATTGTGCAGATTAAGGGGCAGTGTTATCCCCTTCCACATTTTAATGACCTATTTTTTTACATGCTTCCAGTGAATTGTTTCCCAAAACTAAGTTACTGGGTTAATCTTTTCCACATTTTCTAGGTTGATAGAAGCACTGGGGACCCAATAATAGCACTTAAACATGGAAAAAGTCAGATTTTTTATTTCTGCTGTAATACACTACAGTTCATTTGTAATTAATTTGTTGTCGGTAGCATACATTATTTTAATAAACAATATATACAATAAAATACTTTTATCCTTACACGTTTCTTGTCTTCTATCCAGTTTTACTGACCTGGACACCTGATGTCTAAAACCTTTATTCTCATCTATAATGTTTTTAGGTATTAATTTAAAAGTTCTCCCAAACTCTGTATCTCTCATCTCTGTAATGTCTAATGACCTCGCGCCTTGTCATAATTTTGAGTGAGATGCGTTAAAATGTGTTAGACTTCACCTGGGGCTGCGTAGATCCATCATAGATTAGAGTGCATGGTGTCGTAAAATTATTGACGCGTCATGCAAAAACCTGGTCGCACATTTCATTGTTTTGTTACGGGTGCCCCATGCCATCGCATGCAGCTGCCCATGTCGCCCATGCCTAAATTCACCTCTGCACACTTGTGGGCTCGCAATCTACTTGTATTTTAACATGAAATAACAATTAGAAGAAAATTCCATATTTGCAGCTCTCACATGCACGAGTACAAATGCTTGCGCCGTTTCAAAAACTGGTCAATTTATTTGGTCGCAGTGTGGAACCCTTAGTGCCCCCATACTGGCTGGTGCCAGTCATATTTGAAGGTCCTTGATACCATGAAGTTAAAAAACCTGTTATAGGCCAACAAGAAAACCAAAACAATAAAACAAAAACAATGCAATCCTTTATTAAAAAATCCCTAAAAGTAGGTTACAGTTGTCACACTCAAAACCAGGAAGTAGACTGAAGGTAAGTATAACAGCACTTTATTGCAACACAAACTGATGCAGATGGATAACAGGTGAGTATAATATATATGTGAAATTCTGGAATGAGGCACAGCTGCAGTGTCAGGATCTGTGGAAGGAGGAGAGACAGGATCAGTGAAGGGTTTACAGTGACATATGAAATGAAGGTGAGATCAGTTGGGAGGTAAGTTGAGCCTGTAAGTAACTTCGTTCAGCTGCATCTGCATGGTGAAGGGATCAATGTAGCGGAGACTCAGCTCGCGGCAGGGCCGACGGAGGTGGATATCCTGAATGGAGAGCCAAACCTTTTGGCCAGGTTGGTACTCAGGCGGATCAGAGCTATGTTGGTTGGCTTGGTCTTTATGCCTCTGCACAGCCTGTTGGAGATGTACGTAAGCCGAGTCCCAAACCCCCTCGCTATGATGGAACCAGTAGTCGACAGCTGGAACCGCAGAGTGCTCACCTGACCAGGTCAAAAGAGGAGGTTGGTAACCGAGGATACATTGGAAAGGGGTGAGCCCCATGGTGAATTGTGGCAGGGAATTCTGGGCATATTCCGCCCAGGGGAGATAGTGGCTCCAGCTGTCATGGTACTTGTGGCAGTAGGTACGGAGGTAATGACCAATCTCCTGGATCTTTCACTCAGTCTGACCATTGGTTTGTGGGTGGTATCCAGAAGATAGGCTGACCCCCAGGAGTTTGAAGAAAGCTCGCCACACTTTTGAAATAAATTGGGGTCCCCTATCTGAGACTATAACTTCTGGGATCCCGAAGTTGTGGAAAACATGGTTGAAGAGGGCTTCAGCAGTCTCAAAGACGGTAGGGAGTTTGGGCAATGGAATCAGTTTGCACTCCTTAGAAAATCTGTCAATTACCACTAAGACACAGGTGTGATTCTGGGATTTGGGTAAGTTGGTCATGAAATTGATGTTCAAATGACCAATGCCATTGTGGGATAGGAAGAGGCACTAGTTTTCCCACAGGGAGTTTTCTAGGGGTGTTGGTTATGGCGCAGACTGAGCAACCTCAAACATACCAGGAAACATCTTGAGAGATGGAAGGCCACCAGTACTGTTGACTGAGGAGCGAAAGGGTGCACCTGGTACCAGGATGTCCAGAGCCCAGAGTGGAGTGAGCGCGTCCAAGACCTCATTACAGAGAAGTGTGGGCACATAAGTGAGATTCTCGGGAACTCCTGGCAGAGCGGGTTGAGGAGATTTTCTTGGGTAATCTGCTCATCGATGTCCCAGACAATCGGCTGGCAAACATGGCAGGAGGGAGAATGGTTTCGAGTTGAAGGTCCTCAGAAGATGAACTATGGAGACGAGAGAAGGTATCGACTTTGAGTTTTTTTCTTCCTGGTCTATAGAATACGGTGAAGTTGAATCGAGTGAAGAATAGGGCCCAACGGCCCTGGCCTGGGTTCAGTCTCTTAGCTTCACGAATTTAATTCCCGATTTCGTGATCGGTGATGACCTCAAATGGACGATTATCGGCCTTTAGTCAATGTCTCCATTCCTCGAGAGTGAGTTTGATGGCGAGCAGTTCCCGATTATCTAGATCATAGTTCTGGTCTGCCGGGAATGTTTGTTTGTTTGGAGAAGAAGGCACATGGACAGAGTCTGGGAGGATTCCCCTGCCGCTGGGAAAGTACCGCCCCGACTCCAGTTGAAGCAGCATCAACTTCAACGAAGAATGGGAGATAGGCTTCCTTAAGGTGATTAAAGGCTGCAATGGCTGCAAGATTTAAGAAAAGAGACTTGTGTAAACCCTTTAAGAAAGAGGTGACGGGAGCACCGATAAGGCTGTAGTTGTTAATAAACCTACAATAGAAGTTGGCAAACTCTAGGAACCATTGAAGATCCTTAACTGTAGCAGGTAGGGGCCAGTTGCGAATTGTCTCCATCTTCCTCTGGTCCATTTGTACTCCATGCTGATTGAAGATGTACCCAAGGAATTGTACAGTTGTGGTATGAAACTCGCACTTCTCCAACTTCAGGTATAGCTGATGCTCTCTCAGTTTTTCCAGAACTAGGGTTACGTGACAATGATGCTCTGAGAGAGATGTAGAATATATGAAGATATCATCTATGTAGACAATCACAAACCTGTTGAGGTATTCACAAAAGACTTTGTTCATGTAGCCTTGAATGGCAGCTGGCGAGTTAGAGAGTCCGAAGGGCATAACCACAAAAAAGCACAAACAAATCCACAAAAGTAGATCAAAGTTGTTACGTTCAAAACTAGAAAGTAGACTGAAGGTAAGTATAACAGCACTTTTTTGAAACACACACTGACGCAGGTGGATAACAGGTGAGTATAATAGATAAATGAAGTTCTGGAATGCACTTAGCTGAATAATTATATAGTCTCTATTGCAGATGGGGATCGGAGGATTCCCAGAGAGTTACTGAGGATAACAACAGCTAAGTTCCAGGTGAGTAGCACGGGTGAGTCTGACCAGACAATAAGTGAAAGGGAATGAGATGGTTATAAAGGGATATGGTGATGAGACACAGGTGATGGGGATTAGAACTCGGGAGAAAGTGAACAAGTGGGATGAGTGACTGATGACGTGGATGGTGATGGGACAACAGTATAGCAGAACAGTTATTTGTCAATGACACTTATCAAGGTTCTTGTGTTATAATTATATTTGAAGGATTTGTAGAACATCTGTGGTATTTAAATGTTAAAGACACAATGAAACGGAAATTGCGATAGTCTTATTTTCCCTGTCGTGACGTATATCCAAGTGAAACGACTTCTGAAATTAGATAAAAAGGTAAGCGGGACCTGAATTTGTCAATCAATAATTGATTGGGTTGTTGGAAGTTGGGTCATGTTGCTATTTGTTAATCGCTGCGATCTTTAACCACCATTTCTCGTGACTAAAAGTAAACAGAGATTGTTTCGAGGAGGGGAGGTAATTAGCATTTCTGATTAAATATTTTGAGGGCACATACATTTTTTTTAAAATAATGACACTTACAAACTTTCAAAAATACCCACCACACCCAATATTCCCCCCCAATATTTATTTTAATTTCATTGTGACTTTAACCAAATCTTTACAAAATCTTAATTAAAAATTACAAGAAAGCCAAAGAACCGGCATGCAGACACATAACAATTCATCTGTGATTCCGTTTTGGATAAGGTGTCTGCACTCTTCAAAATAAAAGTGCTTACACGATGCCATTTTGAAGAACCATTGGATACCCCGAAAATTAGTGAAGTTGTAGTAAATTGAATCAACATTTTATCTCACTCAGATCCTCCATATAATGTAAATGTGAAGAGTAACTTGCCGGTGAAGGAGAACACATCTGTTGAACTGATCTGCTCCTGTGACAGTAATCCACCTGCTAGTTTCCAGTGGATTAGTTCAAATGGATCTGTTTTGGCTAATGGACCCACCTATAAACTGAATAATGTGTCCCGATATACTGAAGCCATATCCTGCACCGCCAATAACACAGAGGGACAAAACAGCTCCAGTCCTCATAAGATTAATGTGTTATGTAAGTATGATGCACTTCAAATGAAGGGCCTTAATTTAATTTTATGGTGTTCAAAATAATACTGTACTTACAGTATAGTTAGTTATACTGTTAATATTAGGGATGCACCGAATCCAGATTTTTTGGGTTCGGCCGAATACCGAAACCACTGTTTAAGATTCGGCCGAATCCGAACAGGGGCTACTTTAAGAGCGATTCTGCACAGAGTCACTCTCTTCACTGCCAGTACAGTCTATATCACTTTAAAGCTTGCTGCGAGAGATTTAATTTTCTTACGTGAGGATAGTAATGACTGAAAGGACGAAGTTGGAGGATTTGCACAACAAATCCATGACAAAACAGTATGGATTGCTTCCTGTACTGCGGCTTCGCCCGATCGCGAAAGTGAAAGTAAAACTCGAGCGCGCCTTCAAACGCAATTTAAATACCCAATGCCTGAATTTCATACATCACAATTGCCCATCCAAATCTGCGAGAAAATGCATAAGCATTTAAATATATTTTTTCCTTTCTATAAGTCAAGATAGCCCGACGGGCAGGGCGGGGATGCATTTTGATAGCCCGACGGCAAAGCACAATGAAAGCGAGGCGGTGCAATGCGCTAGTTTTTCCAGGTGCGTCCACGAAATGTGAAACGCCCATAAGGCTCACCGGAAAAAAAACGCTTATCTCCACGTCAGCACCTGATGTGTGTAATCAACAGGCGCGTGACGTCGACCAGTGTAGCGCAAGCTTAGGGTTTGGTGGAAAAAAATCTAAGATTTGGCCGAACCCGAACCCCGTCAAAAAGCCCAGTATTCGGCCGAATCCAAATCCTGGATTCGGTGCATCCCTAGTTAATATCTATCTATCTACCCATCTACCTACCTATTTATAGATCCTCCTGAGATTAAAAACGGGTCTTTCTGCAAATCAGAGACTACAGTCTGTGTTTGTATTGTGGACTCCAACCCACCCAGTGAAGTCAAGTGGTTTGGTCCCTCGGGAGCTTTCCCCAGCTCCAGCATTGAACAAAAAGGTTTTCGTACCATCTTTACCCTTCAGGGGTGGGAGGGTTTCCCAGACACTATCCATTGCTCTGCCAGTAACAGCGAGGGAAACTCTGTCATAACTCTCCAAGTCCCTAATCATCGTAAGACTTAATATTCAAATATAAATGTTGATGTCTGTATCACTGGTTTTATAAAAAAAAAATATTTAAAATTATTTATTTTGCTTTACAGGTATAATCATATATATTGCAGTTGCCACAGTTGCTGTTTTAGTTACTTTGGTGGTCATTTCAATTTGTGTAGCCAAAAGACACTGGTAAGAATCTCTCTCTCTCTCTCTCTCTCTCTCTCTCTCTCTCTCTCTCTCTCTCTCTCTCTCTCTCTCTCTCTCTCTCTCTCTCTCTCATTTCTTTTCTTTCTTTTAAAGTCTCTTTCACTATTTGTCCTGAAGTAGGCGCAGAGCTGAGGAACAGCATTCGATGGATTTGAAAGCTGACAATGAAATGAAGACAACCCCAAAGTCTGGCTTAGAAAGGTGTGCACATTGTAACTGCCAGTTGCATTCACACAACACGACTGCAATATTTTATCTTCACACATTGTTAAGTGTGTTTGTATCAAAATGCATCATGTTATTTTATTCACACATTTTATTTTACACATTTAATAATACTTTGTATCTTATTTTGTTATCATCAGCAAAAAAGAGAAAAGCAATGGTATTTACAGAAACAACCAAGATGACTTTGTTGATTATGAGAACTGGGGGGTAGGTACAATTTTTTTTTTCATACAGTAAAAGCAGGAGTCCTGTGTGCATTCTGTTTGTGAGCAGTATGACAAGTCGTTTGAAGTTTATTAACACTTTAATGGAGGTGTTGCTTTGTATGCTGCATGTGACTAAAGCTCAATGTTATGCCTTTCGCTAACAGCCGAATACAGTAGTTAAACTGTGACATTAAATATCAGCCTCAGATCTGTCTGCATTTGCCACAGCAGTTTTATAATTAAAAAGGGTTATTTGAAATGAATTAAATGATCTATGATTTATGACAGTGTAATATATGACTTAATATATGATTTTCTTGTTGACAGCGTGATGACCTGCCATGTGGCCAAGATGAAGATCAAGCAGTCTATGCTAACAAGTAAAAATAAAAAAAACACATGATTAACCTGTTTTGCAGTGACGGCCAGTGACTTCATTTTTGAGGGCGATCGATGCGAAGTTCGTCACAACATGTATGTAGCCCGTCGTGTGTGGTTTTTTTCAAAATATGTGTTCTGCGCATCGAGAGATCTTGTATGCATCATGTGTCTTGTCAAAATAAGTACCTGCTGCAGATGCGTCTAAAGGGTTTATTATAAAAGAAACTCTCGCGTTTGCCAGATACTCACATCATTTCATGCGTAATCAGAGTTTACTGTTAAGGGAGTGTCTTGTGTGTATTTTGTGAACATGAGCGTCTCTTTTATCATAAACGGTTTTGACGCGTGTGCAGTAGGCACTTAATTTTGACAAAACACGTGATGCACATGGTTCACATTACACAAAAATACATATTTTGAAAACTCAAGCACCACACATGACACTCCGAACACTTATTTTGAATTAGCGCCCCTTGGATGAGCAGTCATGAGCCCCCACTGCTGTTTTTAATAATTAGAAATGTAAAGTGCCACGCACCATTTATTTCCATGGCCATGCAATTTCTCTGCAATTAATTTCTAAGTCATGTTTGTTTTTTTCTTAAGGCGTAGCATTAAGTTCCTTAATTCAGTGTAGGTAGCAAAACGATTTTGTTTTAAAAGCAAAAGTTTAAATTCCTCTTCTTATAACAGTTTTGAGCCTAACTACCTAACTACTGTTTTTTAGCATTATATTTTATTTTTAAAACCAATAGACATTTGCTGCTGTGATAGGCTGATTTGGCTCTTAAGTTTGTATGGTCTCTGATCAGGTGCAAAACAATTCTTGTACAACTGTTTGAAGGCTTAACATTATATGAGTTAGTGTGGTGTTACAGAAGGAGTTTTAACAGTGCATAATATGCTATTTGGTATATTCTCATATCATGAAATAAAAACATGAATCATAATCAGGTTTAGTATAATTTATGAAAATAATGCAAACTTGAATCCAGTCTTTAAATGGCACATACCAAATACTAGATAAATATTTTCAATCAAATTGCAATATTTTGTTGCTGTTATGTTTATGTAATTGTGAACCAATAACCAATAAATCATTAATTTGTGTGAACAACAAGGTTGTATGTGTGTCCTATACAATGTGTAACACTGACCCCTAGTGGTCGCTGGAGTTTTTCATTTTTTTCCTCGCACTGACAAAGTTTTGGCTAAAGAAAAATACTTATTTCAAAATTTGTAAAAACTACATATAGTAACAAAAAATTATTAAGCCAGAATGAATATTTGATGTAAAAAGTGAAAGCGTCTCTCCTTAAAAAAACATTTTCTGACTCTTCTGACTTTTTTTTAAATCCTTCAATTGATAACACATAAAATATAAAAAAAAAAATGAACATGCATTTTTTAGGAATTCAGACTAAATATTCAGCTTGAATCCATACTGTCAGTAAATGTGGCATTCCAAATACTAGAGATTTATTTTTAATCAAATTGCAATATTTTGTTGCTGAAATGTTTATGTAATTAATAAAGAATCTATTAATTTGTGTAAACAATGAGGCTGTATGTGCGTACTATACAATGTATAATACTGACCCCTAGTGGTCACTGGAATAACGAAAAATTATTATTTTTTACGTTTGTAAAAACAACATACAGCAGGGGTGGAGCCAGACATTGTAGACATTGACAACCCAAAATCTAGGGGTTCCAAGGCATGGTCCCCTGAGGATATTTGTTCATCAATTATGGCAACTTTATGAAAAAAATTTTTATCTTAGTGTTGTCTGTATTATTATTTTGAAACTGTAACAAAACAATTTTTGACAATGACATTCTTATACAAATAACTTCTCTTATACAAAATTAGGCAATATATGTTTGCTATGTTTGAAGTTACATAAGGAAGGTAGATTAGGAATTTGGAATAAACAGCATCACTAATCTTGAAGCCTATTTTGTTACAGAAGAGTACTTAGAATTAATGTTTTCACACAGTATAAATCTGGGCTGCTCTAATTTCAGATATAAGTTCCTCAACAATGCCAACAAAGTAAATGTGGCCTTTAGTACTAACGTTAACATTAGCCATTAGCCATGCAAATAATATATCAGTTGACGCTATTTAACAGTATTTACATCACATAACTATAAATATACACTTTCAATAACGAAGACACTGTAATAATGGACACTTTGAAAAATGCGTTTGGTGTGGGGAGATTTACCCTCCAGTCACATTAGCTACAAGAGACAGAGCAACAGGCTACCATTCATTTTTTAAATGGGAATGGCCGTTTGCCAGTGACAAGCGACGAGCTCGCCGCTGCACCGAGCAAGGTAGGGCCAAAATAGACAAGCAGGCTATTTTATGCAAATGCTGAGCGTTGCGACAAAGCGACTGCCTATCGGAGTGAAGGGGCAGCGTGACGTAGCTCAGTGGTTCAAGAAAATTATTCAAGATGGTGGAAAATGCGTATTTCTGTATATATCTGATATGTTTGGCATTTTATCTCATATATTTTGTTACTTTTATGGAGAAATAAATACTTTTAAATCCAAAAACATAATTTTTGTAACTTAACATCTTACCTCTAAAGTGACTTTTGATACCGCTTTTAGATACTAGCCAAGGAACGCCCATCAAGCGAGTGCATGTTGCTCACTTTTGTAGCTAATGTGACTGTAGGGGTCAGTATACACAACTTTGTTTCAATTTTCAACTCTCTTTCGTTTATACTGGAGTGGGGACTGCAGCGTTTAAAGCTAAATGCCGCCACCTTGTGTACTGGATTAATTCATTTTACAAATCTGAAGATTCAGGGCTTTTGACAAAACATTTAGGCCTTGACCCCCTAGTCCGCCCCTGACATAGTGGTATAGTAACAAATGATAAAGCCAGAATTAAGATTTGATGAATCCAAAAGATAAAATCTCGTTGTTTGTAATATGAATCAAAAAGAGAGTAAATTCGATAATTGTGGAATTTAGATAAATATTTGGTTGTTCTGTTCTACCTCTTTACTCAATATTGCATTTTTTTATTCAGATACCAATGTTGTATCGGTCCACACCGGCCATTGTGCGGCTTCCGAACACAAACTCGATCGTACCAGAGGTTATGGCTAAAGCGATTTACTGTAATAATGCCGCTCCAGCTATCTCTTGCTAAAAGGTCCTTAAGTAGCCCCGTGCAATCGCCCTTATACAACTTAGTGCAAAGCCCAGAACATCCGTATAAAGCAATTTAACACGAGCAATGAAAGATTGACCAAAACCAAAAGCCTCCAGGCATTTAAAAAGGAAACCATGATAAATTCAATCAAAGGCCCTCTTCTGATCTAAAGAATGTCAATTTTATGTATCCTTGCTAAATAAATTATGTCCCGTTAAAAAAAAAAAGATTATCAAAAATGGTTCATTCCGGGATGCAATATGACCAGTCTGCATGAATTACTGTGTAAATATGAGGTTTAATTCTGTTGGTTAAAGTCTTGGAGAATATTTTGTAGTCAGTTCCAAGTAAAGAAACAGGGCGCCAGCATCTAATATCTTCAAGGTCACCTTTCTTAGGTAACAGAGTAATAACAGCTCTCTGTAGACTCACTGGTAGTGTCATGATCTTGCCAGTCTTTCATAGTTATTCATAGTTGTTCATGGTCATAGGGTAGGATCGTGGCGGTACCCATGTTTTGTGTGGCTGGACATGGCCTTTTGTTTGGGTAGTGTGCTGCTGTGTCTTGTTTATATCCCTGCCCCCTTGTCTCCTCGTTAATATTTAATTATTGGTTAACTCCCCTCACCTGGGGTGTATTCCAGAAAGCTGGTTATGTGGCTTACCCGGGTAAGTTTAGGAGTAAGTAAGCGGATAACCTCTGCTTTCGGTTCCAAAAACGGAGGTAACTTTCGGGTTATGTAAGTAACCATAGCAACTGACTCTCTGAAGATAACCTGCTCCGGAGCAGGTTATGTTGCAGGGTAAGTTCATTTTAGTTGATAAAACGAGGCTTCGGAGGAAGTCTGCGCATGCGTGCACTTATGACGAGCGTACAGCGGGCGTGGAAGCATATATTTTGCATAATATTACAATGTTAAAGCATTTATTTTATTTTATTATATTTACAGTCGCGAATATTTATTGCTGTCTTAAAAAATGTGTGATATGAATTTTTTTTAAAGAAACTATTTTTTTAATAACATGGATTGTTATTGGTGATTGGACTAATTACTATAAATTTTATTATTAATTAAATTTAATTAAAAATTTATTCATATTTGTGTTCGGACTAAATACTATACATTTAATCATGTTCATTAGTAATATATCTCCAAATATCAGTGGATGTATGAAACATAATTCCATCAGTTAATTAATGTTAACAATAAAGTACATTTCCATATCAATTTTGTCAATTCATAAATAACCTCATCTTTCACTTACTAGATAATTTGAGATGAATCTAAAGTTATAATAAATGTGTGTGCAAATACATTGTCATTAATGAATCTTAACCTATGTTACTTAAGTGACAATGTGGCAATGTTACAGTAAATGGATATAACAAATAGAAACACATGATGCCTATCATAATAATAATTACTGAGGGATAGAAGTTACCCCTGCCTGCAGTCTCTGATAGGCATGTGCATCTGACCTGGCCCACAGAATGACACCCATGAAACACAGGCATGATTTAACACTGACCCACATAGTGACACAGGTGAAGCACAGACTTCATTAGGTGAAACACCATTGAATCACAGACATGGCATAGTGGTCAGAGATTTTCTATTATATCAGTTAGAATCATGTACACAATGAAATGAAATTATAAATATATATTTCATAGTATAATATTTATTTCTTAAACATGCACTTCAGATCCTTAGCCCTCTCTCTACATTTGATCTATAGTTGGTGTTTTTCTAAATCACCTTTATTTCTTTAAAATTGACCTTTTGTAGCTGCTTTCCTGAGCTATCATTTTTGAGCAAAGGGAAATTGAGATATTTGCATATATTAGATGATACAGGACATATATTACAACATGTTACTATTGACACTAATGTAACATTTCTATTCTCCAATTCTGTCACAGCAGATCCTAATCGTCCAATGCAAATGAATGATCATTCTTAGTGTAGTGTAATGAAAAGCATTACACAACATTATTGAAAATCTGTAAGGACTGTAAGGAAGCTTTACAATTAAAAGAGGGTGCATTAATCTATCAGCTATCAGTAAATGTTAAAAAAGATGGTGACAGTGTCATACAAGGAAAGTCCTAAAACTAAACAGGGTCACCCAAAGGAGCAGAAGTAAAATAAGTACAATATAGTGAATATTATCATAGTGCATTTTATGCCTACACAATACAATCATATCTAAAAAAAAAAAAAAAACTTTAAATAAGCCTTATGATGTATTTGCACTTTATGTGCCACAACTCTTATGAAATTAACCATGGTTTTATTGGTGTATAGTTGTAGTAACCATGTTTTTTTGTGCATTGATTACTATCAGCAGAACCATGGTTTTACTACACTAACCATCGTTTAACTATGTTTTTTTGAAAACCATGGTTATTTTGTGGTTACCATGGTTTTACTGTAACCATGTTTTTTACTGTAGTAAAACCATTGTTACTTTTCACAGGGGAAAATATATTCATAATTCATATGTTTACAATCATATATAAAATCTATGATTATTTTGACTATATTAATTATTTTAGATTGTTTTAGATTATTTTAAATAAAATTGTGTGTATTTTCGTTGAGACACATATAATATTGGACTTAAATGGGGTAAAATGGGTTCGTATTAATTATTTAATTAATTAATTTGATCTGTTTTGTAATCACGCACTTCTAAGCCGATTATAAAACGTTGATTTTGCCAGAAAATATTAGTTTATAATGTTATTTCTCATTTAAAAACTTTTAAGTTCTCTGACGTTTCCATGGTGACTCGTGAAATCTGCGATCCATTGACAATGCCTTTATGTTGTTACCGTGAGCGCGCGTTAACTCTGGGTTACTTTCAGCGAGTTGATTGACCTAACTCTTAAACTGTGTTTTGGAACCGACATACCCCGAGTAAGCAAGTTTGGGGTTGATCAACCCAAAGTTCGGGGTTAATCTGATGGTAAGTTAACCCTGCTTTCTGGAATACACCCCTGTCCTTCCTTTGTTGTCTTGTTTAGTTTTCTTATTTATGGCCCCAGTGTGTTCTGTCCTGTGCCGGATCGTTTTGTATGTTTTGAACTGTTGCTGTTGCTTCTTGTTGCAACTCAATCTGTTTAGTCAAAGTTTATAGTCAAGTCTGTTAGTCTTTGTCATTGTCTTAGTCAAGTTAGTATAGTCTCGTCTGTAGTGTCATCTGTTCATGTGATGTTGTTTTCCCCCACGTGGGCCTTTGTTTTCTGTTTGAAATAAACCCTGTTTTGAGTTCACCGTACCTTGCACTTGGGTCCCGTTCTTTGTAAATCATGACAGGTAGTGCACACTTTTTAACACTCTCCTTAACTCTTTCACCGCCATTGACGAGATATCTCGTAAATTAAGAGAAAACGCTTCCCCGCCAATGACGAAATTTTCCGTCTTTCCGCAATACCGCTATTATGCACTAGGTGGCGCCCTTCGGCAACTTTTTAAACCCGGAAGTATTGCCCTATGGCAAGCGGCTGCATGTCCGTGTCTGTTTTAAAGATCGCTCTGAATGGGATCTCTATGAAAAGTGGAATGGAATTATCTCTGCTTTTTGCTCAAAATGTGGTGTTTTTGCAGAAACCTACCCTTATTCAAAAGCTGATTACAAAAGAACCACTGAAGGTAGATGAAACGTTTTTTTTTTTTTTTGTTAGAAAGCAGAAGGTCTGTTCTTTCATTTGGTATATTGTATGTTTATATATTTAAAGAAGAACATTTTCTGGAAGGCATTAAACTTTGGTGAAAATCATGAAAAACGCTGGCGCTGGCTGGCAACTTTTAAAAAAAACGCTGGCGGTGAAAGAGTTAAAAACCAAAAACAAGTCTTTTCCAATGACTGCTAAAACCGCTTATAAAATTCTGCATTTAGTCCATCCAAACATGGGGCTTTGCCAGAAGACAAGATAATTCCTCACACGTCAACATTTTATTAAGTTTCAATATCCCCTCTTCTGAAAGCTGTGGTAAATCCTGAAGGAGAAAGTCAGCCGTGTCCTCATCACAGGGTTCAGCTCTGTAGAGATCATCATAAAAGGAAAGTGCATGAGCAATAATTTCATAACTAAACGTAACTCTTCTCCCGTCCGAGAGTTTCAAAAAGCCTAACATTTTCTTATCCACAGACCTGTTTTCCAGGTTAAAAAAAAATATGTTGAAGTATGTCCATTCCGAGGCCCTTTCCTCCAAAAAGCCCCCTTTCCTGGCAAAAAAGCTTAATTTGAAATATATAATATCCCACCATTGGCTCAGGGACTTTGTTACTCTCTCTCCAGACCTCCCAGAAGTGATTAAAAAAGTGTGATCCTGTAATAATCTATTATCAAATTTCCCATATGAATGCTTAAAAGTGCTCTGTGCAGTGGTAACATCAATAAATATAAAGTGGTGATCTGCAGCTATTATACAAATTGTCTCTTGTTTTTTTTTTTCTGTACATAGATCCTGTCCAACCTAGCTCCAGAAACAGTTTATTTTGACCCATGTGTATTGTCTGACCTGAGGAATAGCCTCAGGTAAGCTTACCCGTTACCAACACATGTGTAGGGGACCATACGTGCCATTCTTCCTGGACGCGTCCTGACCAGGATTTTGGGTGCGTCTTCTAGAAATTGTATTTGTTGACTGCACACGTCATCAAGGTTCTCACATTTCAGTTAAAAACATAAGGCATACAATCGTAGTTACATTCTTACCTTAAAATGTAACGGTTGCTTTTCTAAAATAGAACCTAAAATATTAAACCTTATGCTGCGTTTACACCAACCGCGTTTGAGGCGTCAAAATCGCGTCTACCGCGTCTAGTTTGCCGCTTGAACAGTTTCAATGCATTTGCAAAAGCAAGCATTTGACGCCCGTCAGAGGCAAAATCCACTTCTTGTGGGAGGGGCAAGTGCTATGCGTTTGTCTGTTTGCAAGATGGCTGATGCATTTATCAAGAGATAGTGGCTAGTGGTTTTTAATTGGTCACCTATAGGGGGAAAATAAACGTTGTCACGTGAGTCAAAAGTGAAATGTGTATGTACAACTTAATAGGTTCACCAATGTCCTCACTGACACTCTTCCACGCGATGTCCTTTTTATTCCTGTCTCTATAGAAATAAGAACTTGTGTCGTTTAGCTCCGAGTGACTGCTCACGGACAATATCAAGCCTTCATGTTTAATGAGCCCGAGCGGGGCTGCTAGACGTGTCTTCACATTGACTTAACATTGAAATCACTTGCCCGTGACGTCTCTACCGCGGCTGGTGTAAACACAGAATAAATGACGTATGTGGTCGACAAATATGACTTCCGGAAGACACACCCGAAATTCTGGCCAGGATGCGTCCGGGAAGAATGGCACGTATGGTCACCCTACATATGTGCCTCATTGCCCTTGAACTCTATGGGATGGTTTCCCAGACAGGGTATAAATTAAGCTAGGACAAAGACGACAAGGCCTACATTTTTATCAATTTATTATTATGTGTGTTCCCTAGGGAGCGGACCCATGACCTTTGAGATTCTAATCTAATGGTACCAACTGAGCTAGAGGAACATTAAGGCATTTATTGTGCATATACATTAAATAAACACAATCTAGGAAACTTCTCAGTTAGGGCTAAAGTTTGAGATTTGTTTTTGCTTGATATTTTTGCCAATAATATAAGTGTGAACTTGTGAGAGAGGTAACCATTGTATTGTGTGTCATCTAATCCACATCCTGTTTAAATGGTAAGCATCAGGACCGCAAAGTGGCCACAAGGAAACACACACACATCATGTTTTCAAAATGTTTGCATTGTGAGGTTTTCTTTAAATTATGTGATTTTCTATTGGTCTTGCTTGCTAGTGCAGAAATGTTTTTATTAGTTTGTATTTAAACCAGAGTTTATCAAAGTATGGAAGTACACATTTTACACTAAGACTGATGAAGGGCTAACACTTTTTCTGACATACCCCAAAGACTTTTGACACACAAACTGTTTCTCTTTCTTTCTTTTTTTTCTTTTTTTGCAAGTGAAGAGCTGACTCTCATTTCCTTTTTGACATCTGAACAGGGTATCCGTGTTATCTATGAGAAGTTAAAATGGTACTTTTTTTATTTTTCAAACAAAGCTTTACTAAACATATACAAATATGTCTTTATTCACAATGCATTAAAAGTGTATCTTTAGAATTGTCTACTTGTAAATGCATAAGAATTAATTTGTGCTACGGACATAAAAAAAACTTATTCAGCAGAAATGACAAGTTCACCGATCCTGTTGGATGATAAAACGGGCAAAAAAAGCAACCAGAACAATGTGCAATTTTAATAATAAATTGTATAATAATAATTACAGTACTTTTAAGAGATACTTTCCCCCATTCAAACAAACTATATCTAGGATTTGCTTTATATTATTATATTATTAGACTATAGAATTTACCAATTATGTACACTTAGGACCGATGTGTACATATACAGAAAATTAAATATAAACAGCACAACAACAAGGTGACTATAGGAGGTGATTTTGATCTTACTAAGACAAATGTCATGCATGTGTCAGAAAGGAAGTTCTTACTGTAACTAAAGCTCCTCACATCTTCTGTATATCAGCTAATGCACTGTTTGAGGACACACTAACGTAAGTGACAAGATTTTTTTACCCTTTTTATGTGATACGCTAACATCTCCGTCACAGTGTAGTAATTCCATACATTGTTATCAATTCATTTAAGCTTGCTTGACTAGTAAGGAGCAAATTATAAATAACTTAAATAACTTAAGCTAATTCAACTTAATTTTTATAAATTATAGCAACCTCATATAGACAAGAAAGTTGAAATTAATTATATTTTTTAAGTTGATTAAACTTAAACATTTATTTGGCAAGTGAAAAAAGCATCTATTCAGCAGTGTTGATTTTAAATATGCACTGTATGTTTTAATACAATGTAGTCATTCAATTGATAAAGTACCTTTACATTTCCAGGTGCTCCATTCTAATGTAAAGATGGTGGTTATCCCGAGTTGTCTATTTGCATTTGTTCTCTACCTTAGAGGTAAGTAAAATAAAGTAGGCCTGTTAGGTTTATGTTTTTATTTATTATTAAAACATTTAAGTAAAAAAGTCACGTTTGATCCTGAAAGTCCTGATCTGACATATTTTCTCAGTGACTCCTATATTATCTATTGTCCAGTGAATAATCTCATTTAGCTCCGTACAAAATCTAAAATAGGAAAGTGAATCATTCCTGACAGGAATCATAGTCTAGTTTCAGACGTCTGTGGAACAGAAACTATTATGTGTACAAGTAATGACTGAGGCGCATGTCTGGACATACAGTATGACATGCAAATGTCTGCAAAAACTGTTTAACATTTATTCTTATCAGATAACCATAAAGCTGGCAATGTAAAAAAGGCATTCATTGCTACTAAACTTTCCAAAAAAAAAAAAAGAAAATTTTTCCTGTTGCTAAACATATTTAGGCAGAGCCAATTATGACTTTGTCTGAGCTATACATGAGATAGAAGTGAGCCTCTCTCAAAGTTTTTCAGTAGGCTACCCTTGTTTGCTGATATATGTGCCCCCAAGCACAAACACAAAACTCTGCCTAATTGGTAAACTATTGAGTTTAGAAAAAGTGAACTTTGGAGAAAGTTTCTAGGAATGTAAATCTGAATTTCTTTTCAGCATCATCTGCTAGTGATGACTCTTGGAATGCTGAAATACCAAAATCAGTTGTGGGTCTGTCTGGATCATGTGTGGTGATCCCTTGTAAGTTCAACTACCCATCAGATAGAAAGTCATACTACGAATTTACAGGCATCTGGTACACAGATAAATATGACGTAATCTACCACAAAGAGACTTCCAAAATCATCAGCAAATTCAAGGGTCGCACAACTCTTCTTGGTGATCTGCATCACAAAAACTGCACTTTGAAAATCAGCTCTTTAAATCACAGCGATGGTGGATCGTACATGTTCCGCATCGAGATCAAGCATTTCGACAAGTACTCATACAAGGAAAATAAAGTTTCTATTACAGTAAAAGGTAGGAGTTTCTAATGATATTAGTTAAGTAAAATGTTCACCCCAATATTCAAAATCACAATCACATGAGCTTTTGGATATCTGCTTAAGCCTTAAACATTTTCATGTTCAGTATTTAAACATATCCAATCTGATTTACCAGATTTACCTGAACAACCCACCATATCAGTGAAGGAGGAATTGATGTCACAAAGAGAAGTGACCGCTACTTGTATCGTATCACATTACTGCCTGTCTGATCCGCCCCGTCTCACCTGGAGCCATGAAGGGATGCTCATGAGTAACTCTCAGCCACAAGACCACGGTCAATGGAGATTAACATCATCTCTGACATTCACACCCTCCAGAGAAGATCATAATAAACCTCTCAACTGCTCTGCAGAGTTCAGTAATGGGAACAAAATGACCAGCACCAAAACACTTCAAGTTAAATGTAAGCTTGAGAAAAGTTTTTTTTAAAACTTGAATGTTTATTCCAGTTAAAAAACTATATAAAAAGGTCTTAAACAGTTTAAAAAAACTGAGCAGAAACAATATTTTAATAAAAACAAAAAAAAATTGTTAAAGAGCACCAATTATGCTAATAAATTGGCACGTTAGCACGTTATTGTAATATCCCATAGTACATACATGTTATTAAAACTTGAACTAATGCATTGTGAGTCTTATAAATTGCTTACATACCTCACCGATTTCCCACTGTCTGGAAAACGCTCGGTTTAGTTCCTGTCTCCGCCTCCCAAAATGTCTAGTGTAATCGGATTGGTCAGATGACTACTCAACTGTTATTGGTCAGCTGGGTTCGGCGTGTGTTTGAAAGGTTACGCCCCTGACTACACGTGGGTTGTCACAGATTCTGACTGAGAGTCACAGCCTCAGAGGCATCGTAAACAAGCGTTATATTTCTCTATAAACGATGGTGTCTGTACTGCCTTACCACTTCGAGCTCGATCCAGAGAGTTCAGAAGGCCGTTACGATATAAACGATCTCCGTCAATGAATGCGATTGGATTTAACTTTTTTAGGTGTCCTTAGCTCTGCCAGAATGCTAAACGAAGACGAAAATGTGTTGCAAAGACATCCAAAAGGTAATTATAACGTACTACATAACTATATGGAAACACCAAATGTAGCACATAGAAAGTATTTTTTGAAATGATTATAAAACGATTTCACTTGGTGATTTCTACATTATTTTACTCTAGTAAAATTTATTATAAGACTGCTTACATACTATATTACTGTGCAAACTATATGGAAACACCAAATGTAGCACATAGAAAGTATTTGTTGAAATGATTATAAAACGATTTCACTTGGTAATTTCTACATTATTTTACTCTAGTAAAATTTATTATAAGACTGCTTACATACTGTATTACTGTGCAAACTATATGGAAACACCAAATGTAGCACATATAAAGTATTTGTTGAAATGATTATAAAACGATTTCACTTGGTAATTTCTACATTATTTTACTATAGTAAACTTAATTATAAAATACTGCTTACATACTATTTTACTGTGCAAACTATATGGAAACACCAAATGTAGCACAAAAAAAGTTTTAATTGAAATGAATGTTAGTTCTACATTATTTTACTATGGTAAACTTTATTATGAAAGACTGTGCTATGTTTTTACTTACTAGGTTTTAAGGAGAATGCAACAGGTTCCAGGGCCTCTTACCTGCGTGATTCATCATCCAGGTTTTGCACAAATTGTCTAAATCCCTACACACAGAACATTTATTGTACCGACTATAAGCCTTTGAGGTGCAGGACTAGAGTAAGTTTTATTACATTTTTAAACCAATAACACTAAAGTATTATTATAGTAACAAAGTACCCAAAAGAACAAAAGATGTAACTTTAAAGAAAATATAGTAGTCAGTCAAAAGTTTATTTATTACAAATATATATTTAAATGTTAAACAATATACAAATAAACATACTTTAGTAACCATATTGTGCTCTTCTTTCAAAAATTGTTCAATTCACTTCTTACAGCTATCTATTCAGATAAATGGCATATCAAAGCTTTGTCAGCTGATGCTATCTAAGATGACACTTCAGGGTTATCATCCTGTCGTGTGTTGTTCTCCAGATATGCTTGGAGCTTCCTGATCGGAATTTTGGCTTTCGACGACCCCTGCACTGAAGATGGCATGCAATCACGTCCTCCTTTGAAGGTCTCTCAAACTGTGATGCCAGGTCCATTGGAATCGGGGTTTCCTTCAGCTTATCTTCAAATACCTCAGCAAACAGAAGCCTGATCACATCATCCACATAACTGTAGAAATATTGCGGTCAATAAATCTTTTGTTTTGATCATTTATTTCCCTGCTTCATACATTAAGTTTTTAATTATGAATGTATTTGAAATAAAACATTACTGCTTACGGTATGTCATTTGTGTGTTTTGGGAACATAGCCTTGTACTTTTCCTCTCCTGCTTTTGTTACGGCTTGGTGACATTGTAATGGATGGCTGCAAGGTACAACCTGTAAAAATATAAGCAAGCATAAATTTATTGTAAAAGTAAATACTACTTTATTTAACACAGTTACTAAAATACTTAAATACCTGCATAGCATTCCAATAAATGAGAAAATCAATTTTTTTTGCTGCAAATCTGAAATCTCAGGCTATGGACGGCAAAGGCATCCACTGATGATGGTGATGGAAACATTGTGAAACGATGCTACTGTCTGGGTTCCTATTATTATGCAGAGAAAAAAAACTTTGTCATCATCAGTTATACATCTAAGACTGGTAGTGGTTTCATTAGCTAAATACATCATTTGTGTTACACACCTTTGCTCCTCATATGCCAGTCTGACTCCTTGTACTGTGTGTTATGATGTTGCATGTTTGCATACAGTGTAGACGGATGTGTCCAGCTGCGAATCTAAGATATAGACAAATAAAACAAACATGTATTCAGTCAAAAAGACATATTATAACAATAGAGTACAATGACTATAACTCGTTAGACTATTCATTAAAACGTAAATGTATTACATATTACATGGCCCAACATTAGCAACGCACATTACGTGTTTACTTCGTTTCAAAATCTAAGAAAGCTTCAAGTAAAAACAACAGTAAAATACATATAACTTTAAACACATCATCTGTACTTAGAGTTTCTTGAGTTTAATCATGAGAACAAATTTTACCGGTAACAGTTTAGCTGGTAACTTAGCAAGTTTGTAAACATGTCTTAACCAACATCGATAAAAAAACGATAGTCTGCATAATTCAACATACACGTGTGTAAATATGGTACGTTGTTTATGAAATACAGTATTACAACACAAAACAGTTCGCTTGCAAGCTTAGCTCTACACGCACATTATGTTAATCTCCGGTTACCGGTTACGTAATGTACAGTAAAAGGCAAATAATAAACGTGAATACTTACAGCCTGTGATCCAGAAGTGCACAGTAACGTTAATCCAACTTTCAGGAGGAGACGTCCAGCTTCGGTTCATGAGAAGCAGTTATTGTGAAAACTCCGTGAACAACTTCTGACTGGATTTTTCCGGAACCGTATTAAACATGATGTCCTCTGTGGAAGTACATAAAGTGCTATTTTGCCCTTGCATCTAAAGAGACAGCGTCTACTCGAGAGATTTAATCGCTTAAACGATGAAACAAGAGTTTGCAAACAGAGTCAAAGCAGGGACTCACAACCTCCGCCATTTTAGCTCTCTTCTGACTCGGCGCTCCCCACCCTCGTCTTTGAGGGCGTACCCAAGCAAAGCAGAGAGGGCTGAACTATGATAATGTTGGTCTTATCTACGTCACTAATCCCAGGAAGTAAACTGTTGCCTACAATCCGAGTGTTTTTTGTAGTCCTCGAACGTTAGAGACGATAACTCGCGTCATCGTTTTCTTTGAGGTATGTACTTTTTGAATATCGTTAGCATGTACTAATACACACTTACACACAAAATGATGTTTAAAAACGTGTATCCCATAATAGGTGCTCTTTAATAATTTAACAAAAGATTGTCTATCCATCATTTATAGATCCTCCTGAGATTAAAAATGGGTCTTCCTGCAAATCAGAGCTTCTTACAATCTGCGTGTGTATCGTAGACTCCAACCCACCCAGTGAAGTCAAGTGGTTTGGTCCCTCGACAGCTTTCACCAGCTCTAGCATTGAACAAAATGGTTTTCTTAACATCTTTACCCTTCAGGGGTGGCTGGGTTTTCATGACGCTGTCAATTGCTCTGCCAGTAACAGCGAGGGAAACTCTGTCATAACTATCCAAGTGCCCCATCATGGTGAGACTTTATATTCAAATATTTTGATGTTTTTTCAAACAATGTACTGATTTGATAAAATCATATATAATATTATACAATACATGTTTTCCTTTTCTTACAGGCATGATCATATATATATTGTGGTTGCCACAGCTGCTGTTTTAGTTATTTTAGTGATCATTTCAGTTTGTGTAGCCAAAAGACACTGGTAAGAATCTCTCTCTCTCTCTCTCTCTCTCTCTCTCTCTCTCTCTCTCTCTCTCTCTCTCTCTCTCTCTCTCTCTCTCTCTCTCTCTCTCTCTCTTTCATTAATGCTTTGTATCTGTTATGAACAGAAGACGATACAAACAGATGTACAAAAACTGAGATGTTTATTGAACAGTCTTAACGTAAACCACCAGTGCAGAGAAAAAAGTGATATGTTGAGTCCAGATGACTGTTCCAGGACACACACTCTTCCCGTCACAGATATATCCTAGTACCTTCCTTAATTCCAACGTAGAGATCATTAGAGTTACTATTTATTATGATTATACTTTCCCCAATCAATCTACTAATCATCCCTATCAATTTGGCGTATTTTTTTAATATTTCTAAGATGGAAGGATGCTGTGCGGCAGACGTTGGAGATATGACTATCGGAGGATAGATTGCTGTCGATTATCACACCTAGAAGGTGGAAGATGGCACCACAGTGCAGCCATCAAGGGACAACTTGTAATCTGACATATTTTGTTTAGAGCGATTTGGTTCCATAGTAAGTATCTCTGGCTTATTGGAGTTCAGTATAAGGAAGTTATTTGCTATCCAGCTACTAATTTCGCGAATACAATCTGTAAGCTTAGAAAACTGGTGGGTTTCACTTGGATGTGAGGAGATGTAAAGGAGAGTACTAATAAAGATATCTTTAGTAGTGGAAATTATTGTTCCAGAAGTACCGTGTTCTGAAACAGCATCACTCTGAGGTGATATTTCTATGTCAATTGAGTCCAAGTGACAGGAAATCTGCAATTTCCTTAAGAAAATCTGTGTGGTGGCCTGGAGGTCTGTAGATAGTAGCTAGGACGAAAAAAAGCTATTTGTTGTTATGATCAGTTGGTTCCATATTTAACAACATTATTTCAAATAAGCTAGATTTATGGTTTACTTTAAATATGTTATTGTAGATTGTAGCTACCTTTAAGCGAGGTTTGTGCTTATAATAATAATAAGTTATAAAATATAATACGTCTTGTGGGGTGGATTCATTTATACTAATCTAATTGTCCATTTTAAGCCAGGTTTCTGTTAAAGCTGCGGTCGGCAACTTATTTGATCATATTTTTTTACCATATTCACTGAAACCAACACTATGGTCCGATAGAACAACATACATTAGACTGTTTTAGAAAAAAACACGCTTCTAGCTCCACCTAGAGCCTGTTATTTGTTTTGCAAAAAATCCACCACTCCCGGTTCACTTGGTCCAATTTTTGCAATAATTTCACACACCTCTTTAACATTATCTTTGGTGATCTCCGACTGGCGGATTCTGGTGTCATTCTGACGTGAATAACAATCTTAAAGAACTTACGCTTAGCATTAGCCAACTTTAAGTTTGGATCTAATGTCAGACGCTCTGGCTCCTTGTATAAATTCGACTATGGTGGCTGGTGCCACTATTTTCATGTTTCTTATAATAGAATCATCTATAACCAGGGCGCTTGTAACAGGTGTCTCAGCTGGTGTGCTGCTGAGGGGGGAGAACCTGTTAGAAATAATCACAGGAGCGTGTGGTGGGTGAGGAATACGACTATGCCGCCTGAAAGTTACCCAGTTAGTCAACCACATTGACTCTGATGTCAGAACCTAGCCATGTGCATTACCCTTAACACTAGGCGCATCTGAAACTGTAACATTAACATTAGCGGTCTTACTATCTTCAACTAGCATAGGTCCTTGCACATTCTGTTCACTTGCGGCAGTCTGGGGCCAGGATGATGTTAGGAATGTTGTGCAGCACGTTGGATCTACGATACCCGGGCAGCAGCTCCTCCACAGCTTCCCTCTAACATGCCCATTGCGAAAACAGATCCTGGGTCAGTCGCCGATGACATTCTGACAGTGGGATCCTGGTGGTGTATATTTGCATGGGTTCTGGTCCTGGAGAGTGGGGCTCTGGCTGGCGGAGGATTTGGGAGAACTTGTTTTGAGATTGCATGACTGCATGCGGTTTTCTGTTCGGATAGCTCGTTGGATGAAGTTCTCACATACGGTTGTATCACCAAATGGAATTTCCAAATATCTTTGAAAGTAGATTAGGAAGTCTTTGATGGAGTGTAACGAAATTATATAAGAAATCTTCACATTACGCAACAAACACATATTTTGAATGTTCCAGCACACACACTCCTCCCATCACAGATAAATCCAAATACTTGGATAGAACCTGGCGAATCCGTAACAGTATCTTTATTTCTGTTTTTAATTTAGCAAAAGACAGAAAAGCAATGACATTTACACAAACTACCAAGAGGACCCACATAAAAACTGGAGGGTAGGTACAAATGTTTTGCTTTAATGCAGGAGTCCTGTGTGCATTCTGTTCAGTTCATTTGATGTTTATTAACACTTTAATTGAGGTGTTGCATTAAGTGGCAAATTGTGTTTAAAGTTTTGTTGGCACTGACAGCAGAGATGAAACTTTCCCAATTTACTTTTTATATTGTTGATCAGTGTGATGACGGACATCTGCCATGCGAGCGAGATGAAGACGAAGCAATTTATGCTAACACATAAAAATAAATACAAGCATTATACCAAATGTTTAAAGTTTAACTTAATGGCTAACTCTGATAGCATTATACTTTCATTTGAATATGTTATTATGTCTGCATGTGCTAAACAATTATAATAGTATTATTTATTTAAAATGTAAATATTGCGTGGATGCATTGTTATTTTGTGGTATTGGTTAACCTGTTTGTTACGCCATGTAATCTCTGTGCAATTTATTTTTAATAAAATAAAAAATAACATATTTTCAAGTGTGTGTTTGTATGGTGAGTAAGTTTCATTAAATTGTTGGCATGGCAGGCATAGCATCAAGTTCCATTCACATTTTAATACTGCAACGTAGGTACCAAAACAGTTCTATTTTGAGGGCAAAGTTTCATTTCAGATTTCTCAAAACTTACTTTCATTACTGAAGAAGTAAAACTGAAAGGAATAAATTAATCTAGACTTACAATTTATAATATCAGTGAAGACATCATAGACTATCTAGTAGGTATGTTCACCTAAATCTACCCTTCCAATCAATTTTGCTGATATTAAATAGCTATTGATTTCTGTTAACCCGGCCATGTGTCCTTTGCAAGATGTAACAATGACCCCTAGTGGTCGCTGGAGGAACTTTTAAGAAGATTTTGTGATGCAAACTGCAAAAAGTTGTTTCACGTTCCTTAAAAAAGTTTTGTAGGGACAGAACAAGTCTAACAAGAGAATATCAGACAGCACTTTACAGTTGATTTTACATGCAGGTGAGCTGATTATCTTCTCTTCAACAACAGGAAGTAAGACCAAATGTGTTAAGCCACACTAACTCACATGTAAATGTTCTTCTCTACAATTGTTGGAAAGGCGACGAGAAGCCCCCTTATTACTGAGAAGACAAAATGTGTGTTCAGTAGCAATAGCAGCAAGTGTTTCACTAGGCTATTTAGAAATTGCTGCATGATAGGTTTAATGTTGTTTTGCTTAAAAATAATGATGTGGGAGCACTTATTCTGCACTTGTCAGTATCTACTGATGCATTTTATTTACCACTGCAGATTCTAAGAGAGTCACTAGCAGATAATAGGAAGTTCAACGGCTTTTGATTTTACTGAGACAAAACTTTTGCTCCGTCAGAAGGGAAGTATTTAGATCTTTACATCTTCTACATATCAGCTTGGATATAGTTTAAGGAAACACTGTAAGGTATGTGACAGCGATGCTATGATTTATTTACCTCTGTTTTTTTCTGCAACCATCTACTAATGCCCTGCAGGTGTTTTGGTCCATTAACTGTAAAAATATTGCAATGACTTTAAATGTCACTTTTAAATGTTATACTTTTTGTTAAAAATAATACTCAGTTGTGATTTGTGACTGTAAGTGTGAAAAGACTGAAATACAGAATTGTTTGTTATAGATATACATTAAGTGCTTTCAGTACAAGGGACGAGCCCAGGCATTAGGTTAAATTAACCCAGAAAATGTTTTTATTAGTGCTGGGCAAAGATTAATCGCGATTAATCGCATACAATGATATTTTTGCATAATAAATGAGTGTTTGCTGTGTGTAATTATTATGTATATATAAATACACACACATTCATGTATGTATTAAGAAACATTTACATGTGTATATATATTTATTTATATTTGTATATATTCTATATTATATATAAATAAATAAAAATTATATATAAATAAAAAAAATCTGAAATTACTATATGTATAATTATACCATATTATGCAAAAAAATCACTTTTATTTTGAATGCGATTAATCACGATTAATCTTTTCCCAGCACTAGTTTTTATTTGACCCAACATAGTTTAAACTATAAATTACAACCCAATGGGCTCGGCTTGTCCCTTTTTGAAAATAACCCAGCATTTATTAGTGTACTGTATATAGAAATTATTCAAGCAACCTAGAAGCCATTCAATTGACAAAATCCCGTTAAATTTCAGGTGCTCCATTCCGATGTAAAGATGTTGATTTTCCTAAACAGCTTGTTTGCATTTGTTTTCTACCTAGGAGGTTAGTAAAATAAAGTAGGCCTATGATTTATGGTTTTATTTATTATTCAGAAAGGTAAAACATGTCTGGTTTGATTGATTTACTGTCCAGTGAATAATCTCATATTTAACTCCAAAATCTAAAATAGCCAAGTAAATCCTGACAGAAATCACAGTCTAGTTTTAGATGTCCCTAAACTAAGAAATGACAATGTCTGCAAAAAGAAAAGTGTTTAAATGTAATGGTTCATTAGATAACCAATAACGTAGGCATTGTGAAAAAAGTATTCATTGCTAACTAAACTATATAAGCACTAGTGTAACTGTAATAAACTTGGTAAATTATTAATTGGACTTTAGAGAAAGTGTCTGCCAAATGCATAAATGTAAATCTGAATTTCTTTTCAGCATCATCTGCTGGTGGTAACCCCTGGAATGCTGAAATACCAAATTCAGTAGTGGGTCTGTCTGGATCATGTGTGGTGATCCCTTGTAAGTTCAACTACCCATCAGATGGAAAGACATACAACGAATTTACAGGAATCTGGAACAAAGATGCATCGGACATAATCTACCACAAAGAGACTTCCAAAATCAACAGCAAATTCAAAGGTCGCACAACTCTTCTTGGTGATCTGCATCACAAAAACTGCACTTTGAAAATCTACTCTTTACATCACAGTGATGCTGGACTGTACATGTTTCGCATCGAAATCAAAGATTTCAACCAGTACTCATACGAGGAAAGTAAAGTTTCTATTACAGTGAAAGGTACGAGTAGTTGATGCTGTTTGTTACTTATTTACATGTTTAACATCACAGATTAAACTTGCAGTCCCTAACTTCTGCATCTCTATCTCTTCATCTAGGCCTGAAAAAAAAGTGTACATATTTTTTGAGTTGGGTAATTTGTATGAATTCATACAAAGTTATTCGTGCAAAAATACGCTTCTCGTGAAAAAACAACAACAACGAAACCAAACCCCTAACCCTGCACCTAACCCCAACGCCACAGGGGTCGAGCCAAATCATTCAAAAATTTACGAATGTGATCGTATGAATTGATACGAATTTACCAACTCGTAAAATATGTACGAAATCTTGTGAGATAGCATTGAAATTGCAGGTTATATATATATTATTATATTTTCTTTTTTTTTATGTAAACTGAAGTCTAATGATGTCACACTGACAAAGAACCCTGATTGCAAACCTTTCAATCATAATTACAAGTTTACCGTTGTAAATCAGGACGAGAAGAAAGTTTTAAACACAGATTTTTTTATACGTGTTTAATGACTTGATTTTTGTTTGTTTTTAAGCAAAAAAAGTTACGTATTGCAGCTTTAATTTGTATAAATGTATAATACATCACATTGTCATATAAATAGTTTAAATATAAAAACTGATTCACCAGATTTACCTGAACAACCCATCATATCTGTGAATGAGGAAGTGATGTCACAGAAAGAAAAGACCGCTACCTGTATGGTGTCACATTCCTGCCCATCTGACCCGCCCCAGATCACCTGGAACCATGAAGGCACGCACACAAGTCAGTCACAGCCACAAGACCATGGTCAATGGAGATTAACATCATCTCTGACCTTCACACCCTCCAGAGAAGATCATAATAAACCTCTCAACTGCTCTGCAGAGTTCAGTGGTGGGAAAAAAGTGACCAGCAGCAAAACACTCAAAGTTAAATGTAAGCTTGAGAAAACATTTTTTACACGTGATCTTACACAGTTCACATTAGAGACCAGGGGGCCTCCAGGAGGTTCCAGAATTATTATACAAATTTTTTAAAATTAATTTATGAGTTGTTTATCTTTCATGTCTTGCCACATATATGCCAGTATTGTTGTAAATGCTGTGTATCTTTCTAGTGTGTTTCCCTTCTTACAGTGCCCATTATCACACTGGGGTTTATAAAGCCATATCTTTGTGAAACAAGGTTTATTGTCAAAGTTGCTGTATGTACAAATACATTTGATTTGATACATTCAGCGTTACTCTAAAGTAAGATGTCAAATAAAGATTTGGTCCTCAGAGTATGTATGTGAAGTTATAGCTCAAAACACCATATAGATAATTTATTATAACATGTTAAAATTGCCACTTTGTAGGTGTGAGCAAAAATGTGCCGTTTTTGGGTGTGTTCTTTAAAATGCAAACAATCTGATCTCTGCACTAAATGGCAGTGCTGTGGTTGGATACACTCTAATATTGATACCATGAAGTTAAAAAAACTGTTATAGACCAACAAGAAAACAAAAACAATAAAACATAAAAACAGTGCAATCCTTTAAAAAAAATCCCAATAAAGTAGCTACAGTATGGCAGAAGAGTTATTTGTGAGTGACCATAGAGTGTAAAAAAAGATGGACGACGCCTGTTCGCTCCCTTCTATTGGTGAAAAGTGAAGCCGCCAGTGTCCCGATACGGCGCAGACATCTTAGGTCTTGAGTCTGCGCAGTAGCAATTTCAGGACCAGTCCTGCGCTAACACAGTCTCACCCCATGGCGTCAATATTTGACGACACTTGACCATGCGTCAATATGTTGACGCGGAGGGTATACCTTTCGTGTCATTTTTTGACGAACTGGGGACTTCAATACTATTACGTCCGTTGCATTCTCTTTCCTATTTTCTTACCATTTTCGCGTCGGTTTAGGGTTAGATTACGCAAAATTAAACAGTGTACGCGAAATTAAACAGTTGTCACCTGGCGTTGGGGTTAGAGTTAGGTACGCGAAATTAAACAGTTGTCACCTGGCGTTGGGGTTAGAGTTAGGTTTGGGTAGGGATGTCATTATGTAAATCTAATCCTAAACCGACGCGAAAATGGTAAGAAAATAGGAAAGAGAATGCAACGGACTTAATAGTATTGAAGTCCCCAGTTCGTCAAAAAATGACGAAACTTTAACCAATCCTTTAAAAAATCTTAATGAAAGATATAACAAGAAAGCCAAAAAAAAAAAAAAGGAATGCAGACACATAACAACTCATTTGTACTCTTAAACGTGCATCCTAAAAAAATTTGGATTCCATTTTGTGGATAATGTGTCTGCACTCATCAAAATAAAGGTGACTAAACGATGCCATATAAGAACCGTGGGTATATGATTACACAAGGAACCTTCATTAGACTATAAAAAGATAAAAAAGAAATAATTTTTTGACAAGAACCTTTTTTTGGGGAACAAAAAATAATTCTTCCATGTCATCGCTGTAAAGAACTATTTTAAGCACTTTTATTTTTAACAATGTACTGAATCTCACACGGTCCATTGGATGCTCAGAAAGTTTTTTATCTCCCTCAGATCCTCCATATAATTTAAATGTGAAGAGTAACTCGCCGGTGAAGGAGAATACATCTGTTGAACTGATCTGCTCCTGTGACAGTAATCCACCTGCTAGTTTCCAGTGGATTAGTTTAAATGGATCTGTGTTGGCTAATGGACCCAACTATAAACTGAATCATGTGTCCCGGACTGAAGCCATATCCTGCACCGCCAGTAACACAGAGGGAAAAAACAGCTCCGGTCCTCAGAGGATTAATGTGTTGTGTAAGTATGATGCACTACAAATGAAGGGCCTTCATTTAATATATCTATTTTTAAAAATAAAATAGTACTTACAGGTACAGTATAGTTAGTTATACTGTTAATACTATCTATCTATCTACCCACCTACCTACCTATTTATTATAGATCCTCCTGAGATCAAAAAGGAGTCTTTCTGCAAATCAGAGCCTACAGTCTGTGTTTGTATTGTGGACTCCAACCCACCCAGTGAAGTCAAGTGGCTTGGTCCCTCTGGAGCTTTCCCCAGCTCTAGCATTGAACAAAATGGTTTTCTTACCATCTTTACCCTTCAGGGGTGGGAGGGTTTCCCTGACGCTATCCATTGCTTTGCCAGTAACAGCGAGGGAAACTCTGTCATAACTATCCAAGTCCCTAATCATCGTAAGACTTAATATTCAAATATAAATGTTGATGTCTGTATCACTGGTTTTATTAAAAAAATTGTTTAAAAAATTTAAAAAATGCTTTCTTTTGTTTTTCAGGTATGATCATATATATTGTGGTTGCCACAGCTGCTGTTTTAGTTACTTTAGTGGTAATTTCCGTTTGTGTAACCAAAAGACACTGGTAAGAATCTGTCTCTCTCTCTTTCTCTCTCTCTCTCTCTCTCTCTCTCTCTCTGTCTCTCTCTCTCTCTCTCTCTCTCTCTCTCTCTCTCTCTCTCTCTCTCTCTCCCTCTCTCATTTCCTGTCTTTCCTTAAAGTCTCTTCCACTATTTGTCTTGAAGTAGGTGCAAAGCTCAGGAACAGCATTTAAATGATATGAAAGCTGACCCAAATGAAATGAAGACAACCCCAAAGTCTGGCTTACAAAGGTGTGCACATTGTAACTGGCCAATTGCATTCACACAATACGACTGAGAGAGTTATTTTATCTTCACACATTGTTAAGTGTGTTTATATCAAAACACACATGTATGATTTTATTTACATATTTTTTAATGCTTATTTTTATCAGCAAAGAAGAGAAAAGCAATGACATTTACATAAATAACCAAGATGACTTGAATGATTATGAGAACTGGGGGGTAGGTACAAATGCTTTTCTTTCATACAGTAAATGCAGGAGTCCTATGTGCATTCTGTATGTAAGCAGTGTGACAGTTCATTTGAAGTTTATTAACACTTTAATGGAGGTTTTGCTTTGTATGCTGGATGTGATTAAAGTTCAATGTTGCCTGCACTAACAGACGAATAGCCATGTCACTTATCGTTCATTAGTAATAGTTAAAACTGTGACATCAAATATCAGCCTCAGGTCTGTCTGCATTTGCCACAGCATTAAAGGGGGTTATTTAAAATGAATTAAATGATCTATGATTTATGACAGTGTAATATATGACATTATTTTCTTGTTGACAGTGTGATGACCTCCCATGTGGACAAGATGAAGATGAAGCAGTCTATGCTAACACGTAAAAATAAATAAACACATGATTAACCTGTTTGTATTAATGAGAAAGGTTAAGTGCCTCACGGCATATATTCCCTTGGCTATGCAATTTCTCTATGGCTATGCAAGTTTTTTTCAAGTGTTTTTTTTCTCAAGGCGTAGCATCAAGTTCCTTAATTCAGTGTAGGTAGCAAGACGGTTTTGTTTTAAAAGCAAAAGTTTCATTTCCTCTTTTTGTAACTTTTTTGAGCCTAACTACCTAACTACTGTTTTTTTTTTTTTTTTTTTTTTTTCATTATATTTGAACTATTTTTTTTACTAATACACTTAATGGCTGATTTGGCTCTAAAGCTTGTATGGTCTCTGTGCAGGTGCAAAGCAATTCTTGTAACTGATATGGAGGCTAAACGCTATATGAGTTAGTGTTACAGAAGGAGTTTTAACCGTGCATAAGATGCTTTTTGGAATATTCTCATATCATGCAGGAAAAACATGAATCATAATCAGGTTTAGTATCATTTATGAAAATAATGCAAACTTGAATCCACACTGTTTTTAAATGGCACATACCAAATACTAGATAAATATTTTCAATAAAATTGCAATATTTTGTTGCTGTCATGTTAATGTAATTGTGAACCAATAACCAATATACCATTAATTTGTGTGAACAACCAGGTTGTATGAGTAGTTATAGCGGGACGGCATTCGTCAAACTTTTATGACCCCCTCCCCCACCCGCTGACAGGTGCTGTCTGACAGCTCGTGTTTGACAGGGGGCGGGACCATCAATCAAAATCTGTACAAGTTGTCAACTTTAGACAGTGAGTTCGTAATCGTTTTATGACCGGTCATTTAGTGGTTTGTTTTTCCTGTGTGTGTGTTTTATGTCAAGCTTATGTTGTTATGTTTAATGACGGCTCGTGTTTCGACATTTGCCGTCGGTTTCTCTATCTATCAACCCCTCCTTTCTCACAAGCCCTGCATTCTTTCACAGGGGTGCGTGTTGTAAAGCGAGTAAAGATTTCTAAAACTCAACGTTGGTAAAATAATTCCCCATTACGGTGTCAAAAAAGTAAATGTTTATTTTAGATTTATACAAATCATGAACAATGCTATGATTAAAACTTTTGTTTGTAACATCACAAGTTATTTAATTAAATATTCCGTATACGTGTATAGTTTAAGCAATGACCGGTGCCATATCCTTCGGCGCCGTCAATACTACAATATTTAGACGATAGTCTAAACTAAATAAAATTTTAAACGGTTTCAGGAACTCCGTGAATCTTTTCATAACCTGCTCTATAGTTTCACGCATATTAAAGATCCGGCGGTGCCTGACAAAGCGCGGGGTGTGTGTTCATATATGCCGTTTTAAATTAACCTCAATAAATGTTATTCTGTCCACTATGGCAAAATAGTGGGTTTATTTTAGATTTAGGGGATTCTTTAACCAAGGCTCCGATTAAGACATATGTATACGTGCACCGATGGTGCCAGAGAACTTATATCTGACGTTAATAAACTTTTTAAATGTTTTTAAGACGTCTTCACCTCATTTTAGGGGTTTTATTTTCAATTAAAGGCTTCTTAAAACATGTGTGAATATGTGTATATTATATAAAGAGTCTTATATTGTCTGCTCTGACAAAAATAAAGTATTATTTTAGATTTTATGCCAATTGACTGCGTGTATGACAAATACAACTTGATAATACGTTTGTTTTGTCAAGAGACTTCTTTAAAGTCACGCAAGAATAAAATATTTTAGTTGTAACTGGTTAACCTTAAATGTACTATTATCTATTTAACTATAAGCTATATTTTCTGATCAGCCTCAAAGTTTCTGATGCTGTTCTTATAACAGTGTGTGTGAGATGATGATGGCTGTTCACAGCAGGTGGCGGGTTGTAAACTGGGGTCTTTTTAAAACTGTAGTGGTAAAAATGTAATAGGGGGCACACTGACAAAGTAAAAGGTATATTTTAGATTTAGGGACTTCTTCAACCAAGGCTCTGATTAAAACATGTGAATGGGTGCACCAGTGTGATCTGATGCGTACTTATATCTGTGGGGTTTTTTAAAAACAAACTTTTTTAAAGCTTAAAACATTCCACCCTATCTTGTGGTTTGTATACAATGTGAATACTAAAATCGTACGCGTGTATGTGTATTTATGTTTATATATATGATTATATATGTTGTGGTGAAAACAATGTGTTTATCTGTCTGGACCCTTATGGTACAAATAATTCATGATATTTGTCTCACTGATACAAGGGAAGTTTGGTTTCATTACATTGAAACTAGTTAGAACACAGCAGAGACATGCATTGAGGTTAACTACCCGCATGTTTTTTTATATGCGTCTCTAAAACAATATAATCAACCATGCGTGTTTTATGCGGTCTTTTAAGGTTTGTTTGTAACATCATAAGTTCCTCTACAGACAATCAAGAATCAATTATGCATACAAACTGTTATCAGTTGACACAAACCACATCTCTAGTCTTTAACAGTTTCGTATAAAGTAAGGCCCCACTCAGAATGTATTTTAACACCCCTGAAAACTTGTGATTGGAAATTGCAGCGAGAAAGGTTACGTTAAAAAAGTCTAGAAAAGAAATGGACTCATATCTTACTGGTGAGTGTGTTTAAAAGTTTGTATTGTTTTTTCAAATATGTTGTGTGTTACAAAAAAAAAACAACAACCCCACAAAGGAGCGGATAACATATCAGGGGTTATTGTTATAGGACCCCTGAACGACCCCGACTACGCTAATGTTGCAGCTGAAATTTGTGCTTTAAATACAGGTATGTTTTAACGTTTTCTACATATAATTTTAAACGATCCACTTACATAAAATAAAATAAATGATTAAATCTATAACACTCTAATTCCTTCAGGATTGGGGACCCCAACGGTTAATGATGAAAACTGTAAGTTGTTTATCTGTGTGTGTGTGTGTGTGTGTGTGTGTGTGTGTGTGTGTGTGTGTGTGTGTGTGTGTGTGTGTGTGTGTGTGTGTGTGTGTGTGTGCGTGCGTGCGTGCGTGCGTGCGTGCGTGCGTGCGTGCGTGTGTGTGTGTACGTGTGCTTGTGTGTGCACGTGCGTGTAAATGATGCCACAGCGCTTACGATCCAACGGTTTATCTTTCACAGGGGTCTGTGCTCCGGCTACTCGACACGACGATGGTAGAGCTGGGATACGCAAACCACTCTGTACGTAAAGGTGATTTTACTGACGAGTTACATTAAAGTTAATTATTTATAAGATAAACATTTGTGCTATGTTATTGCAGCGGATTTGTCTTTCCTGGTGGATAATATACCCCACACAACACGGGGTGGCCATGGATCACGTAAAAGACAGAGATCCATTCAGGCAGAGGTTCACACCCCAAGGGGACAGCATACAACTTTACGAAATGCTGATGCAAAGAGACAACGAACGGTTCAGAGTGTGTCCCCCGGTAAGTATCTAGAAATGGTCTTTAAACAGGTTGTTTTATTTTTGAAGTGATTTTTAATAACATATTCATCTGTTTACAGTTTTGAATGACAGCGTCATCGCGATCGATAATGTAGCACCATTGGAGTCTGACGCTAGAACACCTGGTCAAGGTTGTTTATACAGCATTAGGGGTGTTTTAAACAAAAAGGTTTTATTTTGTTATTTTTAATAACAGCGTTTATCTAATTGCAGGGTCGAGCACACATGACATAGTAGAGAGCTATGTAGATTGGGATGAGGATCTGATTAACGCATGGGACGCTTGCGATTTTGAACTACCTACACCGTCGCAATCCCCATCAGCGTCCATGAATGTTCAAGAAACACCTGTGGCTTCCGAACAGACCCCAGAGTCAGGGGTGATACACATAAATCAAGAAGACAACAAGTCTGAGGATGCAGAATTGCCCCCAACTGTTTTGACCCAGAGCCTCGATGTCCAAACAACCGTGGATTCCGAACAGGCCACCGTTGTGGTACGACTAAATCGAGAAGAGGTTGATTCTGAGGATACAGAATTGTACACATCTGACATGAAACCGACCCTTGAGATCCGAAGCGTCGCGTCTTCCGAACAGGACCCGGAGCCCCTGCCTGGTAATCAACAGGCCTATAGAAACGAACTTGCGGCTGATGAACAGGTCACGGGGAGCACAGGAAATGAAGTGACTCTAGAAGAGCTCAAAGACTTTTTGCATTATGTCTGGTACGATTACGTACAGTTTAAGCAGTTTGTAATTGACGTTTTTTCAAACCAGGATACAGAGCGAAGAAAACTGTCTGAGTTAAGCACCGAAATTATCACTCTGTTAAAAAAAACGACTTTGTAAGTGACAAATCCGATTTCTGACGTTTTAAACTTATTCCGTTGAGTGTTCTTAATACCAGATACACAGGGCAAATTTTCAACGTTTATATAATCCGTTTTATACATGTTTTTGATACATTGTTTAATGTTTCTTATAATCAATATTATTATTAATGTTTTTACTGATTTTTTATTATCTGAAGGTATTGCTTGTTATTTGCGATATAATGGTTGAAAACACTAATAAAAACCCCCAAATATCTCTTCTTAAGATGATTACGCATTGTTTAATTATTGTGGCTTGCAGTACCAAACCATTCTCTGATATATGAAGAATATTTCCAAAGTAACGAATGTTAAGATATTCATGACCAGGGTCTATCCACAGATTGCACTACAATGTTTTAAGTGTTGGTTGTGTGCATGCTATGGTTTCACAAAACAACCATTTACATACAAACCCTATGGATTCATTGCCTTAAAGTCGTCATTTTTATTTCGTACACATCAACAGAACCAAAAAATTTTAGAATGTGCAAACTGTATTACTTCGTTTTAAACATGTTTGTGTGGTTTCGGTCTAGATTTTTATAGAAAACTTCAGAACATGACGGAGTTTTAACATTTACAAAATGATGAAACATTTTACTTTTAAGTGGCTCCCATGAGTATGTATTGGTGTGACAAATACTTTGGATTGTTTGGAAATTATATGAATGCAGAGAAACAAAGCAAAAGTTTTGAACTTTAACATAATTTTATTTGGGTCCTGATTTTTAAAAACAGTAAGCTGTAATGTTTCTTACACACAGATCTAATCACACCACAAGTCTGAATGTTTAATAACATAAAAAACTTTTTTTGTAGATCTCACACAATACTGATTTCATAGGATGTATATGACATGTCTGTTTATTTTAATCTTTAAAAAATGTGTATGACAAAAGTTGTTCTGCCTGAACTGACACTAAGGATCGATGCCGAAATGTTAAATCTTAGTATTGGCAAAACAACCTTCACCATCATATAGATGTTTTCAATCTAATGGTACCGGTTTTAAATGGGGCCAAACTATTTCAAACATTACCAAGTTGTAGATGGTTGTGACTCAATTTACAAGGTTTTAACACACAGTACTGTTTTGTCACGGTGTGTTTCATAGCATTGCTGTTGCATGCAACAGACTCTCAAGTTTTATGTTAAAAGGATTACTAAATAAAAACCTAAGCATTCTGCATTATGTTGCCACTGATGATTCTACAAGTTTACAGTTTCAAACATTTTTGCCATATTCGTTGTGTAAGATTTAGTAAATAAACCCAAAACATACACAGGGTTGAGGCGTTCCCTTAATCTTCTAGCAATGATTTTCAAGAGATTACCAACATGTGTGATGTACTAACTGACAGGGGGTCTGTGATAATATTTTCTGATGTAATTAGCGATCTAATGGCTACTGCACAATAACTTAAGCGCTAAAGAGTTTGTTACATAACCTATAGAAACGAAACAAGTTCAATACAAAGTCCTGGCACTTAAACAAATCACGCAGATGTTTAAAGTGGTACATGTTTTTATTTCTCATCACCTAAAAGAAATACATAATTTGTTATCATTTTAGTGTAGAAATAACCAATTTAACCGTTGGGGATTTAATCATTTTTTTATTTTATGTAAGTGGATCGTTTAAAATTATATGTAGAAAACGTTAAAACATACCTGTATTTAAAGCACAAATTTCAGCTGCAACATTAGCGTAGTCGGGGTCGTTCAGGGGTCCTATAACAATAACCCCTGATATGTTATCCGCTCTTTGTGGGGTTGTTTTTTTTTTGTAACACACAACATATTTGAAAAAACAATACAAACTTTTAAACACACTCACCAGTAAGATATGAGTCCATTTCGTTTCTAGACTTTTTTAACGTAACCTTTCTCGCTGCAATTTCCAATCACAAGTTTTCAGGGGTGTTAAAATACATTCTGAGTGGGGCCTTACTTTATACGAAACTGTTAAAGACTAGAGATGTGGTTTGTGTCAACTGATAACAGTTTGTATGCATAATTGATTCTTGATTGTCTGTAGAGGAACTTATGATGTTACAAACAAACCTTAAAAGACCGCATAAAACACGCATGGTTGATTATATTGTTTTAGAGACGCATATAAAAAAACATGCGGGTAGTTAACCTCAATGCATGTCTCTGCTGTGTTCTAACTAGTTTCAATGTAATGAAACCAAACTTCCCTTGTATCAGTGAGACGAATATCATGAATTATTTGTACCATAAGGGTCCAGACAGATAAACACATTGTTTTCACCACAACATATATAATCATATATATAAACATAAATACACATACACGCGTACGATTTTAGTATTCACATTGTATACAAACCACAAGATAGGGTGGAATGTTTTAAGCTTTAAAAAAGTTTGTTTTTAAAAACCCCCACAGATATAAGTACGCATCAGATCACACTGGTGCACCCATTCACATGTTTTAATCAGAGCCTTGGTTGAAGAAGTCCCTAAATCTAAAATATACCTTTTACTTTGTCAGTGTGCCCCCTATTAAATTTTTACCACTACAGTTTTAAAAAGACCCCAGTTTACAACCCGCCACCTGCTGTGAACAGCCATCATCATCTCACACACACTGTTATAAGAACAGCATCAGAAACTTTGAGGCTGATCAGAAAATATAGCTTATAGTTAAATAGATAATAGTACATTTAAGGTTAACCAGTTACAACTAAAATATTTTATTCTTGCGTGACTTTAAAGAAGTCTCTTGACAAAACAAACGTATTATCAAGTTGTATTTGTCATACACGCAGTCAATTGGCATAAAATCTAAAATAATACTTTATTTTTGTCAGAGCAGACAATATAAGACTCTTTATATAATATACACATATTCACACATGTTTTAAGAAGCCTTTAATTAAAAATAAAACCCCTAAAATGAGGTGAAGACGTCTTAAAAACATTTAAAAAGTTTATTAACGTCAGATATAAGTTCTCTGGCACCATCGGTGCACGTATACATATGTCTTAATCGGAGCCTTGGTTAAAGAATCCCCTAAATCTAAAATAAACCCACTATTTTGCCATAGTGGACAGAATTACATTTATTGAGGTTAATTTAAAACGGCATATATGAACACACACCCCGCGCTTTGTCAGGCACCGCCGGATCTTTAATACGCGTGAAACTATAGAGCAGGTTATGAAAAGATTCACGGAGTTCCTGAAACCGTTTAAAATTTTATTTAGTTTAGACTATCGTCTAAATATTGTAGTATTGACGGCGCCGAAGGATATGGCTCCGGTCATTGCTTAAACTATACACGTATACGGAATATTTAATTAAATAACTTGTGATGTTACAAACAAAAGTTTTAATCATAGCATTGTTCATGATTTGTCTAAATCTAAAATAAACATTTACTTTTTTGACACCGTAATGGGTAATTATTTTACCAACATTGAGTTTTAGAAATCTTTACTCGCTTTACAACACGCACCCCTGTGAAAGAATGCAGGGCTTGTGAGAAAGGAGGGGTTGATAGATAGAGAAACCGACGGCAAATGTCGAAACACGAGCCGTCATTAAACATAACAACATAAGCTTGACATAAAACACACACAAAAGGAAAAACAAACCACTAAATGACATGTCATAAAACGATTACGAACTCACTGTCTAAAGTTGACAACTTGTACAGATTTTGATTGATGGTCCCGCCCCCTGTCAAACACGAGCTGTCAGACAGCACCTGTCAGCGGGTGGGGGAGGGGGTCATAAAAGTTTGACGAATGCCGTCCCGCTATAACTACTTGTATGTGTGTACTATACAATGTGTAACACTGACCCCTACTGGTCGCTGTAGGACAAAGAACCACCTTGTATTTGTCATCATCTCAAAAAGATATAGTTGGAAAAATTTAAATTTGTAGCAGACAAATGTGGGTACTTTGCCTAAAAGTTTCAGACATGGAGCTTAAGTTCAGTGCAGTGCCCTTAACCCACACTAAACCAAAACTTCGAATACCACTTCGGAGCGGTATACAAAGCTAAACATATCCCATCATGCATCATGATCTGGATGTAAATTGTGAGACTTTTGTCCAGACCTCGCCGAGATGACACTTTTTAACAGTTTAAGAATTAAAATGAGCTCTGGAAGACAATGAGATGACCAAGGCAAAACTTGATGAAGACGAACAGTACGGAAGTTAGACTTAATTTTTTTGGCACATGTTAACCCAAAACAAGATTCAAATGATACATTCAGCATACAGTATGTGTGTTCAATATTACATATTATGGTAATAAATAAAAGTGTTGCAAATTTCATTGGTGCAAACGGCATTGTTATGTATTTTGTAAAACATCTGCAACTGCTTTTATCACAAAATTAGAAACAACATTAATTGTGCTTATTATTCAGGGACTACTGAATAAACAATAAACTTTAATAAAGCTACATGCACAAAATAAAGAGTTTTCTACAGGTGCAAATCATTCTGATTCTGAAAGTTTCAGGTAAGTGTAGATATTAATCTTAAAGTTCAACTAATTTTCATTTGAAATATTTATGTGTTTGTTTTATTTAGAGAAAAACTTAAAAATGTTAAATATAAATTAAAAGTAAAAAAAAAAACGAACAAGTTTTGGTACAAATTGTTGCCGCCTGGATTGACATTTTTACACTTGCAAAGTGTGTCCTATCGGTTGAATAATTCTACATGCACGCTTGGGATCTTCAAACCCACTTGAAACCTTAATACAGGATATATGTCATGTAAGTGGTCAAGTTAAGGTGCCTTGTCGTGAGACTCAAACCGGCAACTCTCGGGTTAAATAAACATTTATATCAAATTCAAATTTCCAACTTGTCCCAAGGCTAGTGGCACAGTCTGGTTACCAGTATGAAATAGTGCAATCTCACTTTTTAACAGAGAAAAGTTTTATTTCTCAAACCCTAATGTTAACAGTCAAATTACTGGATGGTTATCTGGATGCTATGAAGATAATGATAGCAAATAAGAATGCTTAAACAGAAAAGATAATAAAGAAACAAGATCATTGGCCATACAAAATACTCAGAAGACAACATATCAAGCTGTACATGTATTCAATGATTTTATACACTCCCAAATGTAAACTAAATATCAGCTGATGTCACTCACTTGTCTTCCGCCATTTTGAGGACCTGAAGTGGTCGCAAAAGAACTAGAAGCCATGCCTTCAATATGCTGTGAGCATCAAAATCGCTATTTTAACAACACTAAGAAGGCTCAACACAACATGATATTTTGCTCGAAGTATCGCCTGTGTCTCTACACGTGAACTCGAGCATTGAGAACATTGTTTATTTAGGCCTACACTGTCAGAAATAAAGGTACAAAACTGTCACTGGGGCTGTACCCTTTCAAAAAGTACAGCTTTGCACCTAAGGATTTCATTTTAGTACCTCAGAGGTACATACTGGGACCAAAGAGAGCTTATTAGTACCTCAAAAATACATATTAGTCTTTCAAAGGTAAATATTGGTACTAAATGTTTACATATCTGTCCCTAATGGTGCATAGAATTACCTTCTTAATGGGTGCTGCCCCACTGACAGCTAGGGTACATATTTTGACTTTTTTCTAACAATGTAGGTCCTAAAGGTACGGTAATCTACCCAAAATTGTATTCTGTTTTGTATTTATGTAAAGGTACCAAACGGTAACTTAGGGTACAGCCCCAGTGACAGAAAAGGTACAGTTTTGTACCTTTATTTCTGAGAGCGTACCCCCAATATTTACACACTATTTTCATGTATTGTTTTTAAGTACCGTACATATGATTAAAATGTTTAGTATTTATATCAAAACCCACGAGAAAATTAATAATTATGCAAAGAAATGTTGGTTTTCACGACTCTAGTAAGACCGGTTCTGCCAAACCATATATGGTTCGACTTTCACCCTGAAACGAGCGCCCTGGATCGTGTGCCCTAAATCGTGGCGCTGCGTGGCTGCATCTGGATATATCTCCCTACCTATGTAAAACTAATCCTGTCCAAATACTACTTTTAAAAAAGTTTTCTATGGAAAGAACAAGTCTAACCAGAGGATATCAGAAAATACTTTACTGTTGATGTGTCTATAACTTGCAGGTGAGCTGATCATCTACTTGCACGACAGGAAGTAAGACCAAATGTGTTAAGCCACACTAACTCGAGTGTTAATATTCTTCTCTACAATCGTGGTAAAGGTGAGAAAAGCCCCCTTAGGCCTACTACTGAGAAGAGAACAATAGCAAGTCTTACTCGGGTATTTAGAGATTGCTGCAGGATAGGTTAAATGTTGTTTTGTTTAAAGATGGGTGCTATGGGGGCACTTATTCTGCGCTTGTCAGTACCAACTGATGTATTTTATTTACCACTTGTAACGTGCTGACCCAGATAGTTTTGATTAATCTGTGCAACATAGAGCCTAGAGCCTATTAAATTATATTCAACATGTTTATTTGGCAGATACACAGGTATCATGATCCTCTCATACATGAGTGGTTAACTCTTCACTGGAATTATAAAACAAGTAAAACAAAAATAAACAAAGAAAACAGAGAAGAGCAACATCTACTGTACGGGAACATCCCAATTCAGGATCTGGATCATTGTAAGGACATATATTTTGAAGGCAAGACTCGATATTTGAAGGCTGCAGCCAAAGCCTGCACCCTGGGTGCTTCTCAATATGCATCCATATTTCCTCGCTCCTTTGTCCTACATCATACAACCTGGAAACCAATCAAGCTTTGCCATCTTGTAGGACTTTTGAATTCTTTAATTGCACTGCAAGGAACGAGGAGTTAGGAGGCTTTCTGAGGAGTCGTGAGGATGCACAACTGTATCCTATGGAAAGTGATGGGCGGTATTATTGACACATGTATTTCAAATACAAAATAGTATTTTTGTCATTTGTATTTGATAGGGTTGATAAAATGCCTTGATATTTTGTATCAAAATACTTTAGAGTTTTGCCATTTTTAAATACTGTAAAAAGTCTACACTATGACATCATAGAAATGCGGCCTCTGATTGGGGCCTACTGGGACGTTTGCCAATCCCCAGTATTCTGTAGTTTATTTTTATATACTTATTTGATAACTACATTTATTTTTGATATTATTTTGATAACTAATGTATTTAGTATTTTACTTTAAAATACATTTTGATGTATCTTTGCTCAACCCTGCTAATGCAGAAGTATTTCATCACTTAATGCTTCGTCTCCTCCATCCTCGCGTCTTTCCTTGCCTGCATCCTAGGAGAGTGAAGCCAAAACGCGAGGAAAGGCAGGATGCACAAATAAGAATTGAGAATCACCCCCTATGGTATATCATGGGTTCTCACATTGTCAAGACAAAACACGTGACTTCAGTGAAATGACCAGACCACATAATAATGTGCTGCATATAAATACGTTATTTTGGCTGTTACACACTAAAGTGTCTGAGAGTCACTAGTAGAAGACAATAGGAAGTGCTTTTGATTTTATTAAGACTAATGTCATGCTGCACGTCTTCTGCATATCAGCTTGGAAACGGTTTAAGGACACAGTGTAAGGTATGTGACAGCGATGCTAAGATTTATTTAATTATTTTACTGCAACCACCTACTTTTATTTGACTTACTACTAATGCACTGCTGATGTTTTGGTCCAAACTGTAAAAATATAAAAATGACTTAAAATGTTCACACTTTTTGTTAAAAATAATACTCAGTGGTGATTTGTTACTGTAAGTTAAAAAGACTGAAAAACAGAATGGCTATAGATATTTATTATGTGCTGTTTCAGTACACTAATAAATCAATTAAATGCTGGGTTATTTTCAACCCAGCATTGGGTCAAAAAGAGAAGAGCCCAGCCATTGGGTTAAATTAACCCACATTTTAATTACAATCCATCGGGCTGAGCTTGTCCCTTTTTGGCCCAATACTGGATTGAAAATAACCCAGCATTTTTTTGTTTGTGAGACAACCTAGAAGCCATTAAATCGACAAAATTCTCTTACATTTCCAGGTGCTCTATTCTGATGTAAAGATGGTGGTTTTCTTGAACAGTTTTTTTGCATTCGTTCTCTACCTAAGAGGTTGGTAAAATAAAGTACATCTATGAGATTTATCTTTTTGTTTATTAAGTAAGTAAAAACATGTCAGGTTTGACACTGTAGATATACTGTCCTGACAGGAATTACAGTCTAGCTTTAGACGTCTGTTGAACAGAAACTATTATGTGTACAAGTAATAACCTGCAAAAGAAACGTCTGCAAAAAGAAAAGTAATTAAATGTGATGGTTCTCATCAGATAACCAATAAAGGTGGCGTTGTGGAAAAGGCATTCATTGCTAACCAAACTATCTAAACACTAGTGTTCCTGTAATTCACTTGGTAAAGTAGTGAGTGTACTTTGTAGAAAGTGTCTTATGCGTGAATGTAAATCTGAGTTTCTTTTCAGCATCATCTGCTGGTGTTAACTCTTGGGATGCTGAAATACCAAAATCAGTAGTGGGTCTGTCTGGATCATGTGTGGTGATCCCTTGTAAGTTCAACTACCCATCAGAAGGAAAGACATACAACGAATTTACAGGAATCTGGTACAAAGATGCATCTGTAATCTACCACAAAGAGACTTCCAAAATCATCAGCAAATTCAGGGGTCGCACAACTCTTCTTGGTGATCTGCATCACAAAAACTGCACTTTGAAAATCAACTCTTTACAGCCCAGCGATACTGGACCGTACATGTTCCGCATCGAGATCAATGAATTCAACAAGTACTCATACAAGAAACGTAAAGTTTCTATTACAGTGAAAGGTACGAGTAGTTGATGCTATTTGTCACATAAAAAAAATGTCAGTTGGTAATTTAACTTATTTACATGTTTAACATCACATTTAGATTAAACATGCAATCCTTAACTTTCACATCTTTATTTTCATCTCGGCCTGAAAAATAAAATTGCAAGTCACTTTTATACTAAATAATTGCGAGATTAAAGTTTTAAACACAGATTTTTATATATTTCATCAATAACTGATTTTTCTTTGTTCTTAAGCAAAAAAGTTACGGATTGCAGCTTTAATTTGTATACAGTAAATTAATAGTACAACACACTGACATTTTAAATAATAAAAATTATTTACCAGATTCACCTGAACAACCCATCATATCTGTGAATGACAAAATGATGTCACAGAAAGAAACGACCGCTACCTGTATGGTGTCACATTCCTGCCCGTCTGACCCGCTGCCCCAACTCACTTGGAGCCTCAACGGCAGGCACACAAGTCAATCACAGTCACAAGACCATGGTCAATGGAGATTAACATCATCTCTGACCTTCACACCCTCCAGAGAAGATCATAATAAACCTCTCAACTGCTCTGCAAACTACAGTGGTGGGAAAAAAGTGACCAGCAGCAAAACACTCAAAGTTAAATGTAAGCTTGAGAAAAGTGTTTCCTCTAACTTGATTTTTTATTCCAGTTTACAAACAGTAAGAAAGGTTTATCACAGTTCACATGTTATAGACCAGGGTTTTTTTAAATCAGGGGATTCTAAAGGAAAAAAAATATTACATTTTTTTTATTAAAGGAGCAGTGAATCAAAGAATCAATTTTAACTTGATATTTTGTTATATAAGGGGTCATCAAACTTAAATGAACACCCTGCAAGCTTTAGAACTGAAAACGTCCTCGTTACTGAAATATAACCGTTTTTGGCACCAAGGCAAGAAAATAGTCGCCAGTTGCCAGTTTATTTTCTGATGCGTGCTTACTGTGTTGTATACGATAATTTAGTCACTTCAGGCAGAGACGGTCTTACCATAGAGGCATAGGTAGGCGGCTGCCTGGGGCCCCCCACCAGCAGCCAAATTATTGGGGCCCCCAACCAACCTAATAAATAGCCTACATAAATAAATAAAACCCTTATCATCACGAACACTTCAAAAGCATTGTAAATTGTATTAATATTCTTAAGAAATACGTTGAAACTTTGAAATAGTAGTTAAAATGTCCAGTTCATGTTCTGTCACTAAACACTTACACCCCCTTCTTTCACAATGAAATGGACTAGTCCATAACGGTGCGTGCTGTGGCTCGAAAGATAAACACAAAGTGACACGGGGACTGGGAAAGTACACGAACAGAGACTTAAAGACGGGGTCACGTGACGCATTCAATGGAGTAGCAGTGTTAACGACGAGCTCCGGTAAAGCCTTCGAAAATCCTCCTCCTTAAACTCTATATTGCTTCGAGGGAACTAAAAATATATGTAGAGGTGACAAGACATGTCTAAGAAACAACTTAATTCTGGTCACAGACTTCGGAATAGAGAATTAACGAACTTTACCACGCACTCCTCTCCGAAAATGGCGGACGCTCTTCTGAGTCCAGACGTCATGGACGCGTTTGTGAAGAAAATAACAGCAGAGGTTCTCGCAGGCGTCGATAAGGCGTTGGACAACAAGATTGATCCAGTGCTAGAGAGACTGTCTGCGGTAGCGACACATGTAGAACAGATGGAGAACCGTGTCACCGAAGCCGAAACGCGAATATCGGCGGCGGAAGACACGGTCTCAAAAGCAAGCGCGGATTTGAGCGGACTGAAGAAACAGCTAGACGTGGCTCTGGAAAAGATAGATGACTTGGAAAATAGGTGCAGGCGGTGTAATCTACGAATTGTGGGCCTACCTGAAGGAGAGGAGGGGACGAATGCGGTGGTGTTCCTCAGGACCTGGCTGCCCAATTTGCTTAATGTCGACTTCAAGGACAACCAGGTGAAGATAGAGCGCGCGCATCGTGTCCCTTCGCGCCCTCCCATATCAGGTGAAAGACCGAGGGCACTGATCCTGAAGCTGCATAACTTCCAAGATAAAGTGCGCATTCTACAAGCCGCAAGAACCGCGAGTCAGCTGGTATACAAACGCCACAATATCTCTATCTTTGAAGACTTCTCTGCGGCCATAGTGAGGAAAAGACAAGCCTTTGGAAATGTGAAGAAACGACTCCGTGATCGGGGACTCCGCTTTGCTATGATATATCCAGCGACTCTTCGAGTACAACACAACGGCGGCGGAAAATTCTTTAAACAACCGACAGAGGTCGAGTCTTTCCTGGATGGCCTGCCCGATCCCTTAACCACAACTATTCCTGGCCCAAACCGCTTCGGAGAGGTCTGAATGATACGGTATTAGTTTGTTTGTGTTCTCTGTGACTTAATCTTGTCACCTCTGCGCTCTTTTGCTTTTATATAAGGAATGCAACTGTTCTAATCGTTGGGAATGAATCTATCAGCAGTCAGAGAATAACTGTTTGTTGGAGTTTAAGGGGACTGATGTTTAAAGGAAATATAAAAAGGAAAAATAAGTATGTAGAAGGCCAGCCGTCTCAGCGAACTGACGATCAATCTATTGACACCTTTCCATCTTATGGTGTTCCTTCTGAATACCGTGCACTCATTGTTTGTTCCTAACAAGCTTCGGTCATGCAATGTTTCCAAGGAGGCAGAGTGGTGTTCACTATTGCTCTCAAATGTGAAACTGACCAGCGTCAGACTTCCCTTGTCTATTCCTAAAAATGTCTGTAAGTTGGTACATGTAAATAGTTCTATGTTCGACATGCAGGGCAACATAACTTCACCCCTCTCTCCGTTTTTTTTTTTTTTTCCTCTCTTACGCAATACTGTGCATGTCACCGCTGTATATTCGAATATTATGGATATACCTTTCCTATCTCCCAGAATTGAGCAGATCAATTACATTTCAAAACATGGTAGGGCACCTTGTACATTGGTGCAGTTGGTATACTAACTAACCCCTCGACTATGTCGGTGGATAAAACAATATTACACATATGTAGCTGGAATGTGAAGGGTGTTAAAAATCCAGTAAAAAGAAAAAAGATTTTAAACTATTTAAAAAAGGAACAAGTTCATATTGCATTTCTGCAGGAGACACACTTAACGGACAGTGAGCATGTCAAATTAAAGAGAGACTGGGTGGGACAAGTATATAGCTCGTCATTTACTAGCAAAAGTAGGGGCGTTGCTATTCTCATAAACAAATGTATGCCACTATCGGATATTAATACCTATTCCGATAAATCAGGACGGTTTATCCTACTTAAAGCTACATTGGCGGGACAACCCATTACCCTTATGAATGTCTATATTCCCCCTATCCAATCCAATGATTTAATTACGCAGGCCTTTTCTAAGTTTGCTGAATGGCAATGTGAACATAGTGTAATTGTGGGGGATTTTAATTGCACATTGCAACCGAAACTTGACAGGACGTCAACACCTAATGAAAAGCCCTCGAACAGGGCACAGGCATTAAATGAGATGTGTGAGGAAACTGGCTTGGTGGATGTCTGGCGAGCTTTGCACCCCGGAGACAGAGAATACACATTTTTTTCTAACGTCCATAAGACTGCGAGCAGAATAGACTACTTTTTCTCTCCCAAAAATTCACTCCAAAATGTAATAGACTGCAACATAGGCAACATTGTAATCTCGGATCATGCGCCCGTCTTTCTTCGGTTAGGCATGTCCAACCAAATATTCTACCCGGCCTCCTGGAAATTCAAACCATGGCTTGCTCATGACCCAAATTTTGAATCCTATCTTAAAGAGCAAATAAAATTGTTTATTTTGGACAATAAAACCCCGGAGGTGTCTCCTAATTTGCTTTGGGACACTGCTAAGGCCTATATTAGGGGGTTGATTATCTCTTATGTCTCCAACCAGAAAAAAAAAGCAGCTGGCAGATCAGAGAAAATTAGAAGCTACGCTTCACAATCTCAAAATAAAACATGATACTTGCCCATCGGATGTGCTCCTGGCGGAGATAGACACCACTAAAACCGCCCTTAAAGCAATTCTCACAAATAAAGCTGAAAAATCTGTGTTCTTTGCTAGACAGCGGATGTACGAATGTGCCAATAGACCTAACAAATATCTAGCCAATCTATTGCGAAATCGGTGTCAAGCCCAGGTCATATCCAGTATCAAAGACCAAGAAGGCAAAGGTCAGCACGATAACAAAGCAATTAATGATATCTTTAGGGAATTTTATAAAAAACTTTACTCATCCCAATCTGGCCCTCTGTCGGGTGATGATATGAACAAATTCCTAGCTGGTTTAAACTTGGGGGAATCAACGGAGGAACAAAGACAGATGTTAAATAAACCGATTGAACGCAGTGAAATTTTGAATTGTATTAATAGCCTTCCTAAAGGTAAAGCACCAGGGCCCGATGGGTTTACAGGGGAATTCTATCAGAAATTTAAAATGGAGCTGGGGGGCCTAATGCACGAAATGATACAGTATTCACTCGATTCGGATGGGCTTCCTGAATCCATGACAGAAGCCAACATATGTGTTTTTCTAAAAAAGGGCAAATGCCCTGAGGAGTGCGGCTCTTATCGCCCTATTTCTCTGCTCAATGTGGACACGAAAATTGTGGCAAAGATATTAGCCACTCGGCTTGAGTTAATTCTTCCCAAAATAATCAACCCTGACCAGACAGGCTTTGTTAAAGGCAGATCCTCAGCTCATAACATCAGAAGGCTTTTTAACATAATTCAACATTCAAACCAGTTTGCAAAGTCTGGAATAGTGATTTCACTAGATGCTGAGAAGGCATTCGATAGGGTCGAATGGCCATATCTGCTCTCAGTACTCTCTAAATTTAACTTGGGCGATACATTTATTAAATGGGTTAGGATTTTGTATTCTTCCCCCACGGCGAGTATTATCACTAATGGTCTTAAATCCCCCAAGTTTACACTAGCGCGAGGAACTCGGCAGGGCTGCCCAATGTCGCCGCTGCTCTTTGCATTGGCCATAGAACCGCTGGCTGTGGCCATTAGAGATAACCCGTCCATTGAAGGAATTAGTTTGGGAGAGAAAACGTATAAAATCTCGCTATACGCGGATGACATCCTCATTTACCTCGCGTCTCCACAACAATCAATTCCACATCTTGTTGATATAATTTCTCACTTTGGTTCCTTCTCTGGGTATAAAGTAAATTTCTCGAAGTCAGAGGCAATGGCACTAAGTAAATCACACTCCCACAACCCTACAGTCTCTCATCCCTTTAAGTGGTCTCCTGCGGGATTTGTGTACCTGGGTATAAAGATTACACAGAAGCTGACAAACTTATACAAAAGCAATTTTGTCCCTATTCTTGCTAAGATCAGATCAGACCTAGACAGATGGTGCAACCTTCCTTTATCATTACTAGGTCGTATCCACTTGGTCAAAATGAATATTTTACCCCGCCTTCTATACCCATTCCAAATGTTACCTGTCCTTATTCCTAACAAAGCACTTAAACAGCTACGGGGCTCTATTATCTCCTTTTTATGGCGGAAAAAAAGACCTAGATTGAGATATAGCTTCCTAACGCTTCCGAGTAGCTGTGGAGGCTTAGCGGCACCTGACATTAAGCTATATCAGCTTGCTGCTCAACTCCGTTTTATATTGGAATGGCATCTGAATGACCCAAACTCAACGTGGATCAGTGCAGAATCTACAACGCTTGGGCCGATCCCTTTACGGAACCTTCCATATGTGTCGCTTAATAAACAGCGAACTTTAACTAAAGATAACTTCATTCTTAAACATATGATCAAAGTATGGAGAGTAGTACGTAAAACGGAAGGACTCGATTCCCATCTGTCGCCACTCACACCCTTGCATAACAATCCAGATTTCCCTCCGGGGATGAATGATGGTCTATTACGCTTAAAAGACAAAGGAATTCATGTCATAGGAGATCTGATGGAGAATAAACAGTTTATGACTTTTGAACAATTCACTACAAAATATGTCCTCAATAAGAACCTCTTCTTGGTTTACCACCAAATACGCAGCTTCTTCACGAAAAATCTTAGACTTTTTCCAAATGGTCCCTCTGTGTCTCCAATTGAGGAACAATTGAATAAACTCACTTCATCTCGATCTGCATCCAAAATATTTTATTCTATCTTGATAAGAGCAAACACAGAAAACTCAGATAAAACCAGAGTGCTATGGGGACGGGACTTTGGAGAAGACATTCAGCCAGCGGATTGGGAAGCTGTATGTGAGATGCCCTCCTACCTGGCCAACAACTCCGCGTGGGAAATGCAATTTAAGATTGTTCATCGGTTACATGTGACTCCAGCTCAAAGACACAAAATTAATCCAAAACTCTCCAACCTCTGTAATAAATGTAAAAGACTAGAAGGAACCCTCTTCCATTGCTTTTGGAGCTGCTCGATGATACAACAATTCTGGATGGGCGTCTCGAGGGAACTTGAAAAGATATTCAGTTGCACATTACAACTTGGACCAGAGTCATGTCTGCTTGGTATGAACCGAGAACTCCCACTCAAATCTCAAGAAACCTGCCTTCTTCAAATCTTACTTCACTGTGCCCGCAAATGTATACTCGTTTGTTGGATAACGGATCGAGTTCCATCAATAACACAGTGGATTAATATGGCCAGAAGCCTTATTCCATATGAAGCCTTCTCAACAGCTCTAAAAGATAAACCTTTTAAATTCTACAAAATATGGGACCCTTTCTTCAATTATCTGGGGATGGCAGAGTCACATGCGTTAGAGCTGGGATTACAGAACCTGGCATGGAAAGACTGAATGCTTACCTATTGGTGATATAACATGTTTGTATGTTTTATGCTGCGTTTTTTTTTTTTTTTTTTTTTTTTTCTTTCCCCCATTTTTCTTTTATGTACTTTACTGTACTCTTTGAAGAAAACCTGATTGTATAACCACCTGGGCACTCTGTTTGGCTCAGGTATGGCAATTGTATCTGATCCCTGTCAATGTCAAAAGCTTGCAATAAAAAAAAAAAAAAAAAAAAGAGACTTAAAGACAAAAATAAACGCGAAAATGGGGCTTTGGTAAGTGAACCGGCTAGTAATAGCCCTACATTGATAAAAATTATTTTGTGGTGAAGTAAATAATGTTACTACAGAAAAAAACTAATGTAACCCTACAGGGCTCCAGACTGCGAGTAAATAGTGGCATTTTGCGAGTATTTTCCCTGCCTATGACTATTTTTTATTAAATGTCGCACTGGCTGGACTGTGAAATTTAAATACAATTATATTAATATAATGCGCAGGCGATTACGTCTGCGACGTATTCAGTCACTCTTCCTGTTGTTGCCCGCTCCCCCGCCTTTCTATCAGCTCAGGTGCATATTACCTCTCTAAATCCGTCTCTTTTGTCCACTTTCGACTGCTTCTGCCCTGATTGTTTTGAGGGGTGGTCTATAGAGACTGCGGGCGAGAGCCTCTGCTTTCGTTTTCGGGAGAAATGACGGGTTTAAAATGACGCGTACTAATATTATGTGATAGAGGACTGCATTGGGATTGGAGTCCCGCGGGACCCAACGCAAATCTCGCGGGGGCGGGCAGGTTCACCTTTGCTGCGGGCGGGAGTGGGCCGTCAGAATTTTTTTGCGGGAGACCTGCGGGTCCCGGTGGGATTTTGCATGTAATAGAAATGGGGTCAACACATGAAGTTGAAAAGAAAATTAAGCTAAACATTATGTGGGACATACCGTGGCAACTTCGGGGAGCACATGCCCAATGCTGTTATACACTATGTGCCTCGCGTCTGGAAGAACTGGTGAGCACTAGTGACAAATCAGGTTGTTAACAGTTAAACTGTTTGTTTGTTTGTTTATTTAATTAATCATTTGGTGCGTGTGTATCATGCAGTATACATTTAAAAACTGAGGTTATGTTTTAACGGTTAATGTTACAAAACACTGCTTAAAAAATTATGTCATTTTAACAGCGTAAAACCCCACGCGGAGCGAAGGCTGAGTCAAATCCTTGGTTTCAATGCAGTCGTTAGTACGAATTCAGTACTGTTTGATCTTACAGAAATTATAGTATAGCAAATATTATACTCTAACCCCAAACGCAAGCAAAGTTTAAAGTTTGAGGACATGACAAAGTACGCTATCAACCAGACTCGAAACACCAAGTAAGAGCCCGGAGCAAACGAAAAAACATAGGCCACATAACAGACTGCACGGTCGGAATATGAATCTCTTCTTTATTTGGTTTGACATGTTTTTATGAAGAAAGACAACCATATTTAGCCTACTTGCTCCGGTGAAAGCCTGTTATTAATGCCACCGGAGAAAACTCTGCTTAAACAGGCATTTGCAGTTCCGCTTTATTTTCCATAGAGAGCACCGCATATAATAAATGTTCTCCGTTTCGTTTTCCATGTCTGTCTCGTTTAGCTGTAATAACAAAATAAAATAAGCCATAACAAGAAGCTAACAAATCTCTCATGATGCGCGCTGATGCGGCGGAGAAGCACGTCTAAATTAAACCTGAGCCGGTGGACAAAAACAGACAACCTGGCGTTGAAACTCTAAATACTTAAATTAGTCTGCGATCTGAATTCCCAAAACAATCAGACATACAAACAAATACATTTTCATGTATATGTAATTTATATTTGATGTATATTTTCATTAAAGACTGTAAAAGACAATACATGAAGTGAAAACATTAAATGAATAGTAGCATTTACCCTGCGGTGGCGCATTAAAAACAAACGAACTAACATTCCAATAGCATATTTTCCATTAGAATTATTATTGCAGATCAAATATTCGACCATTCGTGCACATCCCTAATTTTAAACACAATAGTGTTGAAAATCTGTTATTCTGGATGTTAATCTGAACCAATGTTTTGTATGAGCGCTGTGTACAGTTTTCACAAGCTCTGAGAAAATCCGCGGGAGCGGGCGGGAGTGGACATAAATATTGCGGGCATGGGCGGGAGTGGAACACGCAGGTTGCGGGAGCGGGCGGGACTGGTCATAAATTCAGCGGGTGCAGATTCTGACCGCCCACTCCCGCCCGCAGCAAAGGTGAACCCGCCCGCCCCCACGAGATTTGCGTTGGGTCCCGCGGGTCCCGCGGGACTCCAATCCCAATGCAGTCCTCTATCACATAATATTAGTACGGGTCATTTTAAACCCGTCATTTCTCCCGAAAACGAAAGCAGAGGCTCTCGCCCGCAGTCTCCATAGACCAATGCAGTCCTCTAGTCCAGACTAACACAGGTATTAGGAGGTGTCCTTAACTCTCACACGTACAAACCAAAACACACAAAAGAAATAATACGTCTAACGTAACAACATTCCTATTTTTTGTACTTCCTCCCCAACTCTACATTGCCCCCTCTTGGAAAACTCCCCCAAACAGTGTCAAAGTGCAGTTATTAACCCCTCTAAACATTACTTCCACAAAACATTAACACATTTTTATCAAGAGCAACTGGCGTCCTCACCACGCTGCCCCCCTTAGGTTTCCTCATCTCCGAAGAAGGGTGAAATCTGTAAAACATTGTGGCACTTGAAGCACTTCCCTCGGCTTGAGCTGTGGACCTCCCTTCACTTCTCGGGGTCCCCACGGGAGGTAGGTAGGCAGCACAGCTCCCAAGGGAGTGGTTGGTATCTCCTCTGCCTTCTTTCACCCACGTGACAATCCTCGCTCATGGCTGGATATTCAGATGGCCCTGATCCCAGACTATGCCCAAGGAAGCCCCAGTTCCCCCTGGCACTGCATGTTCACCTCCTCCAAAGGTGTCCATAGTCCCCCAGGACCCTGAATCAGGGAGTCACCCTCTTTACAGCCTGCTGAGGTTCTCCACCCATTGTCAGGTGCTGTGTCTTCAGCCCCTCCGTGCCTAGGGTGAGTTGCACCAACAGTCTGCCTTTGACTGCAGCTCAAAAAGGGTTGCTGTTCTCCTTGGTATGAGCCAACCAGTCCCAATGCAATACCACAGTCTTTCTCCCTGGCCTTTTCCTAACACAGTACACAGTCTCTCCAAGCTTCCTTACAACGTAACAGGATCCAACCCAGGCACTGTCCAGTTTAGGTGAGCTTCCCTTCTTTATCTTTGGTCCATAGAACCAGACCAACTCTCCAACGCAGAAATCACACCCCATACAGTGGTGGTTATATTCATGGACCGACTGCAGCTGATCTTGTAGCTGATGAACATACTTCAACCTTGGCTGCATGGCCGGCGCATCTGGTGGTTGACCCATTATCAGTTACAATGGAGTCCTCAGCATTCTGCTCAGCATCAGGAGTGCGGGTGTGCAGCCGGTCGTCTCCTGCACTGCGCTCCGGGTAGAAAGCAGAACCAATGGGAGCTGAAGATCCCAATTCTGCCCTTGATCTCTATGCACCTCAGCTGGAACCCGAAGCGAGCAAACATGCCTTCCAAGTGAATGTCAGCCACAGTCCTTGCCTCCTGATCGGGCACAGCATACGTTTCCGGCCACTTTGTAAAATAATCCATGGCAACCACCACAAAAGAATTTCCCCTCTGGGTCTACGGTAATGGTCCCAAATCATCTACTGCCACACGGTCCATGGGTGATGTTGTTGCAAGGGAGCATGAAACTGGCCCGATGGCTCTTTCTTAGCTGTACAAGCATCACATCGTCTGCAAAATGACTCCACATCCCTACGACAGGTGGTCCAGTAAAACACTAGCCTAACTCGCCTCAGTGTTTTATTGATTCCAAAGTATCCTACCCCTGGTTGACCATGCATCGCCTTCAGGAACAAATTGTAGCAGGACTTTGGAACGACAATTTGCCATTTCACTAGGCAAGTTGCAGGCTCCACAATTTGTCTTTGCAGCACTCTTGACTTCAGGGCCAAGCCATCTTTCTTAGACCACAAACCCCTTACCACTGGCCCAAAAAAAACGCTACTTTATCCCATGTGGGCCTCTGCCCTGTTTCCAACCACTGCATTGCTAACTGAAGCTTAGGGTGTATACACTGTACAGTGACCCAGGATACACTCAAATCGAGTAGCACTGCATAACAAGGCACTTCAATCTCCTCCCTTGGGGATTTGTCCACCCACCCGACACTTCATAACAGGTAAGACGCTCACATTGTGGGCATGTTGATTCTCACATGCGTCTTGACAACCGGTCCGCATTCTGGTGACTTTCTCCTTTTCGATGTTGGATGGTAAATTGAAACTCTTGCAACCGCTCGATCCATCAGGCCACCTGTCCTTCTAGCTCCTGGAAAGACAGCAGCCGACATAATAAAGCATGATCTGTTCAGATCATGAAAGGGAGCCCACCTAGATGATGCCTGAAAAGGGTTACTGCCTTAACCATGGCCAAAAGTTCTCTTCGGGTTACACAGTAGTTGCGCTCTGTCGGATTGAATGATTGACTGTAGTAGACAATAACTCTCTCCCTTTTCCCCCTCCTGGTATAGGACAGCCCCCAAGCCAACAATACTGGCATCTGTATCCAAAATAAATGTCAATCTGAGGTCTGAGGCTGCCAGCACTGGTGCATGACACTAAGCCTCCTTCAGACTACAAAAAGCCTGTTGTTGAAAAATAATGTGCCTTCTTAGTCAGCTGATGGAGGGAGGGGCTATATTAGCAAATCCAGACACAAATTTCCCGTAATGTGGTGCAAGCCCGAAGAAAGCTTGTAACTGCCTAAGACTGCATGGAACTGGCCAGTTGCAAACAGCTACAGTCTTCTGGTCATCCGTAGCTACTCCAGTGTAACTCACATGGTGGCCCAAAAAAGTGACAGCTTTTTGCATTAGCTAGCACTTTTCTGGATGTAACTTAAGACCCGTCTGAGCTATCCTGGTCATAACAAGATCAAGGGCACTCAGAGTAGAGTCAGAATCTTCCCCATGTACCAAAATGTCATCAACATATACCAAGCAGAACTCCTTTGGAATACCCTGGAGCAACCGCTCAAAAGTAGCTGGAGCGTTGCACAGCCCGAAGGGCAAGGTTTTAAATTGCCAGAGGCCAGTCCCTGTGATGGAAGCTGTCTTCTGCCTTGAGTCAGCACTGAGGGCCACTTGCCAATAGCCGTTCCGCAGGTCTAAAGAAGAGAACCACTGAGATCCTCATCAACCCGTGGTAGAGTACATATGAGAGTACACAATCCGTTGTGCCGTACATATTGAGGTGGAGCTTTCCGCATCTTGAATGGACACCTAAGGGTGTGGAAAACAGGCGGTTTGGAGAAGCCTTCCTGCTAGGAGCTAAGGATGAACTGTAGTGACTGTGGAGCCGGTATCCAACAAGGCCTGTAAAGATTGTCCATCCACTTTGACTTCTACTTGACAACACTCAACTGGGGTATTTGACTTAATCGTTGTTCCACAGAGAGTTTCTTGTAAACAGGCCAAGAAGGCCCCCCTCTACTCCGGCCCGGGTGCGTTTTTAGACTGCTGAGGAGACACAACAGACTCCAGGGTAGAAAGAAAATTCTTATTTGCAGTTCTCACATGCGTGAGTACTTGTAAAAAAAATGCTCTGATTTTCCCTGATTCTAGGAAGAGGGTCCCCCTCAAGTCAAGAAGTTGATATTTGTCAATGACACTCATAGAAGTGTTTGTGTTATAATTATATATGAAGGACATCTATGGTATTGCAATGTTAAAGTCACAATGAGACAGACGTAGCGATAGTCTTATTTTCCCCGTCATGATGTATATCCAAGTGAAACAGCTTCTGAAATGACAAATAAAGTTGGACATGACTTGAATTCGTCCATCGAGAATTGATTGGATTGTTGGATATTGGGTCATGTTGTTCGCTGCTATCTTTTCCCGCCATTCCTCGTGACCGGAAGTGAAGAGATCATTTCGAAGAGGGATGAGATTAGGGGTTTTGAATGAAGAATGTGTAGGCACATTAATTTTTAATGACGCTAACAAATAAGTAATTTCTAAAAAAAAAAAACACACAATATTTCCCCAAAAAAAGTATTTAAATTTAATTGTGACTTTTTGAAAAACTACAAGACAGCCTAAGAAAAAGGATGCAGACGCATAAGAACAGATTTGTACTCTTTATGTGCATCATAAAAAAATGAAATTCCATTTGGATAAGATGTCTCCAATATAAAGGTGCTTGAACGATGCCATATATAGAAGAGTTGTTTTGGGGTATATGATTACATAGGGAACCTTCATTAGACTATAAAAAGATAATAAAGAAATGATTCTTGGACTGAAAAGCTCTTTGAGGAACCAAAAATTATTCTATGGCAGGGATGGACAACTTCGGTCCTGCAGAGTTTAGCTCCTACCATAATATACCATAAACATACCTGAAGCAGCCAATTAAGGCATACTAGAATCTTTTAGGCAAGTGTGCTGAGGCAAGTTGGAGCTAAACTCTGCAGGACATTGTCCAGGACCGAAGTTGCCCATCCCTGTTCTATGGCATCACTTATAAAGCATCTTTATTTTTAACAATGTAGCCTACTGAATGTTTGACAGTCAATTGAATATGCAGCAGTGGCGGCACAAGGGCAAATGATATGAAGCTTGTCATAGCACGTATTTAGTCTGTCAGGTGTGGCTCGTCATGTCCAAATATGTGTTCGGCGCGTCACGTACACTTATGTGCATCACTCGTAATGTAAAAATATGAGTCTGCTGCAGATGCTTCAAAAGGGGTTAATGATAAAAGAGACGCTGACGTTTGCCTCGCTTAATCTCAATATGTAATCAGAGTTTACTTGTTAAGTTAGAGTCTCTTTAAAGTCTCTTTTATCAAAAACCCCTTCGACACATGTGCACCAGGCAAGTATTTTGACAAGACGTATGATGCACATGGTTCACATGAACACATATTTTGAATTTCAGCCCTCGGAACGGCTGCCACTGATATTCCGAAAGTTGGTGAAGTCCTAATTGAATTTAATTCATATTTTATCTCACTCAGATCCTCCATATAATGTAAATGTGAAGAGTAACTTGCCGGTGAAGGAGAACACATCTGTTGAACTGATCTGCTCGTGTGACAGTAATCCACCTGCTAGTTTCCAGTGGGTTAGTTTAAATGGATCTGTGTTGGCAAATGGACCCACCTATAAACTGAATCATGTGTCCCGGTACACTGAAGCCATATCCTGCACCGCCAGTAACACAGAGGGAAAAAACAGCTCTGGTCCTCAGAGGATTAATGTGTTGTGTAAGTAACAATTTCCTTTTAGAGAACAATCAGTTCACACATGAATGTGCCTGTGAGTGCAAAATGAGTCATTCATATTTTTGTAAATTTTCCCAGAAGCAAAGCACCATGCGATTAATATATATCTGCTAACAAGTATGTTAACTTTAACAATAGAATCACACACAACTATCTATCTATCTATCTATCTATCTATCTATCTATCTATCTATCTATCTATCTATCTATCTATCTATCTATCTATCTATCTATCTATCTATCATAGATCCTCCTGAGATTAAGGAGTCTTCCTGCAAGTCAGAGCCTACGGTCTGTGTTTGCATCGTGGACTCCAACCCACCCAGTGAAGTCAAGTGGTTTGGTCCCTCGGGAGCTTTTTCCAGCTCTAGTGTTGAACAAAATGGTTTTCTTACCAACTTTACCCTTCAGGGGTGGGAGGGTTTCCCCGACACTATCCAATTCTTTGCCAATAACAGCGAGGGAAACTCTGTCATAACTCTCCAAGTGCCTCATAATGGTGAGACTTTACTCAAATGTGTTGTTTTATAAAAATGTTTTATTGTTTTATTAAAAATAATAAATATTTTCAAATGATTTCTTTTGTTTTACAGGTATGATCATATATATTGCGGTTGCCACAGCTGCTGTTTTAGTTATTTTAGTGATCATTTCAGTTTGTGTAGCCAAAAGACACTGGTAAGTGTCTCTCTCTCTCTCTCTCTCTCTCTCTCTCTCTCTCTCTCTCTCTCTCTCTCTCTCTCTCTCTCTCTCTCTCTCTCTCTCTCTCTCTCTCTCTCTCTCTCTCTCTCGTCTTCTGTTGTTTCCTGTCTTTTTTAACTCTCTTTTACTATTTGTCTTGAAGTAGGGTCAGAGCTCAAGAACAGACAACCCCAAAGTCTGGCTTAGAAAGGTGTGCACGTTGCATTCACACAACATGACTGTGATATTTTTTCACACTTTGTTTAGTGTGTTTGTTTTAAAACACACATTTATTATTTTATTCATATATTTTATTTAAGACATTTAATAATACTTTGTATCTTATTTTGTTATCAGCAAAGAAGAGAAAAGCAATGACATTTACACAAACAACCAATATGATGATGATTATGAGAACTGGGGGGTAAGTACAAATGCTTTGCTTTTAAACAGTAAATGCAGGAGTCCTGTGTGCATTCTGTTTGTGAGCAGTGTGACAGCTGATTTAAAGGCAGGGTATCTGATTTTGAAAAATGCAAACTTTAGCCTACTAGTAGTGAAATCACGATCCCACCTTTCAAACAGATATCCTCTTCCAAAACACATGAACACGCACAGACCAGAAGCCCATTCATGTCTCATTCACCAGTGAGAAAACTTACTATTAAAATTACCAAAATAACAAACATCAATAACATGTTCTAAAGCGGAAGTAGATACAGCACGTTTTCGGTTGTGTAGACGTAGTAGTTTGCTTGAACATTTGGAAACACAAATCCCATTACGCTATTCATAAAGGTACACAAACTACATTAGCAACTCAATGTTCTATCAAAGTAGAATCCATCTAAATAAAATTTGCTGTAATTATGCAGCTGGTTACCAATAACTTACTGTAGAAGATAAAGACTGAAAATGTGTCATGTTCATTTAACTTTGAACAAAGTGTTGCCAGTAAATAACATAAATGTAAAATTTACAGTAAGTTACTGGCAGCTAGTTGCCAGTAATAAGTAATACTGTAATTTCTACAGAATATTTTTACAGTGTACTTTTCCAAAATAAACAATTTAGACCCTTTGCCTCCCGCAGCTGTTTCAATCTCATGGAAAAGCAGTAAAGTTAGGTTTTGCTCTTTGCTGATTTAGACGGTTTTTGTTGTTTCAAAAAAGTTTTTCGTTTTGGGGCTCCAATTATTGTGTTTGGTCTGAGTTCAATGATTTGTTGAACATTTTTTGGTCCTACACTCTAAGAACAGATATATTAAAAACAACACAATCAGTGTCAGTTTAGGGACAATACACTTACTTTTTGTCCCAGAATCCACACATCTCTGTGTTAATATTGGAACAACACATTTTGTATTACTTTTAACACAACTTGTGTTGACACAAAATCAACACAAAATGGCACATAATGTGTTAAAATTGCACAGAAAGCATAACACAAAAAAATTGTAGAAAATTAACATAGTGTACGCTTTTCACAGATGAAATATATACAAATATATTTAGACAACATAGTGATGATTGCTATCAGCGTGTGAGGAGACTTTAAACCCACATAACTAAAAATGTTTCTCGATCAAATTAGATATCCTGCCTTTAATGGAGGTGTTGTGTGTATGCTGCATGTGATAAAGGTTTGTGCTAACAGCCGAATAGCACTGTTGCTTATTGACTTTATGAAACAGTTGTTCATTAGTAATAGTCTACTTAAAACTGTGACATTAATTATCTATGATCAGGTCTGATTGCATTTAACACAGCACTTTTATAATAAAGATGGGTAATTTAAAATGAATTAATGAATCTATTATTTATGACAGTGTAATATATGACAGTATTTTCTTGTTGATCAGTGTAATGACAGACACCTGCCATGTGGACAAGATGAAGATGAAGCAATCTATGCTAACATGTAAAAAATAAATATACACAATTAACCTGTTTGTATTAATCAGAAATGTAAAGTGCCTCATGCCATTTATTTCATTGGCTATGCAATTTTTGTGAAATTAATTTCTAATAAGTTAAAAAAATTCAAGTGTTTTTTTTTTTTTTTTATTAAGGCATAGCATTGAGTTCCTTAGGTGTAGGTGCCACAACAGTTTTGTTTTGAGGGCAAAAGTTCAATTTCCTCTTCTTATAATAGTTTTGACCTTAACTACTGTTGATTTATATAGCCTAGCATTATATTTGAACTATTTTTATAACTAATACACATTGTATGCTGTGATGGCTGATTTGGCTCTAAAGCTTGTATGGTCTCTGAGCAGGTGCAAAACAATACTTGTAAAGGATATGGAGGCTAAACATTTATTACGTTCCCTAGTCTAGGGGTTTTACAAAGGAACGCAAGGTTTTACTTTAATTTTTTTTATGATTATTATTATGAAAATGTTTTGTACCATTTGTAAACGGAGGGCCGGTGGTATACGAAATTTCCTGGTAGATTTTTTTGGTCCCACTCCGCCCCTGAAAAGAGCAATGTCTTCGGGGTGACCCAAGGCCAACGTAATAAACTAAAAATCCCTCAATAAAATAAAAATCCCTCAACATAACTTACCTGAGTAAGATATAATAAAAAATACAAACATTTACCCTTTCTCCCGAACCAAAAACAATCAACGAACAGGGTTTCAACAAAAGAAAAGGCATGCAACCCCTACGCTCTCAACAATTATATGGCAAGGTAAACATAACTGATAGGATAGGAATAAAATATTAAGGAAACACATGGATAATTATTAAAAAAGAAATCTAAATAAGATGAACTTAAGGCTAACGAGTTGGTCTGCGGCAGAAGTGGAATCCGCTGAGCTCACACGCGTACAACCCAAGTTCAAGTGAGCTCCTCGTCTAACAAAGACGCTGCCTTTTTGAAAGGTAGCCGTAAACGAGCTGTCCAATCCCGTTCACTGGCAACAGGCCCGCCTCCTCATTCTCTTGTTAAGAAAAGGGGGAGAGGGAGAAAGAAAGAAAGAGAAAAAGAAAACAACACAACCAAAAACTACACAAGACGTAACAACTTGATATGAGTTACAGAAGGAGTTTTAACAGTGCATAAGGTGCTTTTTGGAATTTTCGCATATCATGCAGGAAAAACATGAATCATAATCAAGTTTAGTATAATTTCTGAAAATAATACAAGCTTGAATCCACTCTTTTCAAATGTGGCACATACCAAATACTAGAGATTTTTAATCAAATTTCAATATTTTGTTGCTGTTATGTTTATGTAATTGTGAACCAATAGCCAATAAACCATTAATTTGTGTGAACAACCAGGCTGTATGTGTGTACTATACAATGTGTAACACTGACCCCTACTGGTCGCTGGAGGATCTTCCGAACATTTTGTGTCGAGATTTTCATTTTTCCTCGCACTGACAAAGTTTTGGCCAAAGAAAAATGCTTATTTCAAAATTTGTAAAAACTACATTCAGTAAAAAAAGATAAATCCAGAATTAAGATTTGATTTTAATTCATCTACACTGTAAAAAGTGAAAGCTGCTCTCCTTAAAAAACTTACTTCAATTGGAACAGCTAAAAATAATTTTATAAACTTCAATTTTCTCACTCTAAGTGAAATTGTTAAGATGAAAAATCTTTTTAAAAATTATTTCAAATGGTAACAAATGAAAGTAGAAGTACTTTTGATACAACTTTTACTTTTTACAGTGTAACTGTTTTCTATCTGTTTTTTAAGAATTGACTTGAGAATTACTAAATACTGATATCCATACTAGCTAATATCTTCAATTAAAACATTCTGGCTGTATATTCAGCTTGAATCCATACTGTCATTAAATGTGACACATACTAAATACTTGAGATTTATTTTCAATCCAATTGCAATATTTTGTTGCTGAAATGTTTATGTAATTAATAAAGAATCTATTAATTTGTGTAAACAACAAGGTTGTATGTCTGTACTATACATTGTGTAACACTGACCCCTAATGGTCACTGGAACATCAATGTATTTTTTTTTTTTTTAATTGTAAAAACAACATATAGGTATACAAATGATGAAGCCAGAATTAAGATTTTTAATTTTGTTAACACCTACAAAATTATGTTTTATAAATTTCCATTTTCTCACTTTAAGTAAAAAAGTAAATGTGATTTTTTTTATGATTTCAATTGGTAAAACATAAAATATTTAAAGATTTTCAACTGTAAGGAAAACCCATCTGTTGGCCCACAGAGTATGCACATACATTCAACATCAAACAATGAGACAAAAAAGGCATAACTTAAATATAAAGCATATTACTGTTGCTCAAAGGGACACTACACTTTTTTTAAAATATGTTAATTTTCCAGCTCCCCTAGAATGAAACATTTGATTTTTACCTTTTTAAATCCATTTGGCCAATATCCCGGTCTGGCGGAACCACTTTTAGCATAGCTTTGCATAATCCATTGAATCTGAGTAGACCATTAGCATCACGCTCAAAAATAACCAAAGAGTTTTGATATTTTTCCTATATAAAACTTGGCTGCAGCAGGCCCAATGATATTACGCACTGCCCGAAAATAGTCCCCTTGGTAACTTTCAATAGCAGGGGACTATTTTTGGGCACATATCATTCCCATGTTTTAAAACATATTCAACGGTATTCAAGGCTAAGCATATCCCAGCATGCATCATGATCTGGATGTAAATCTTGAGACCTTTGCCCAGACCTCGCGAGATGACACAGAAACTTTTTAATTGTAAGTTAATAAATGGATATAACATATTTGGTAATAAATAAAAGTGTTGCAAATTTCATTGGTGCAAACGGCTGTTATGTATTTTGTATAACATCTGCAACTTATTTTATCACATAATTAGAAACAACATTAACTGTGCCGTTTATTCAGGGACTAATAAAACAAACAATAGGCCTAAACTTTAATAAAGCTACATGCACAAAATAAAGAGTTTTTTTTACAGGTGCAAATCATTCTGATTCTGAAAGTTTCAGGTAAGGTCTTAAACAGTTCCATTGTTTTTAGTAAACCTTTACCTTGAGATGACTTGAGATCCTACATCATTGTCTGGACAAAACGCTCAGCAAGATCGTTCATGGGCGTATGATAAGGTGCTGATCGAATGTGCTGAATTCCATTTACATGAAAACCTCGAACTCCTCCGAGACCAGACCATTGTCATTAACAAGTTGCTGTGGAGGCCAAAACGACCAAAAATGTAACGACCAAAAATGTTCCACAGTTTTCAATGAAGATGTGCCTTTCATTACCTCAGCCTCTGGCCATGTGCTGTGGGCATCCAGAAGAACTAAAAACATATGGTCTTCCGGTGGCCCTGTGAAATCAATAGGGACTCTCACCCATGGTTCCTCAGGCCATTGCCAGGGGTGTAACAAGGCTGGTTGAGGGGTATTTCTCAGCTTTTGAAATGTACTGCACGTTTTGCTTTTTTACCTGAACTGCTGTTACAGGGGAATTATCCACCTCTTTGAAGTAAAAAATCTCTGCTGGATGTGAAGTGGGAAACGGACTTTCACTTTCACTTTTATAACTGTTTGAATGACTACATTTTGAATAAGGAAAAATCTCACGGTCCTACCCCTTGCTTTTGCGCCAAATGGTTTAGTCCATCTGCAAGCGCATTTTGTTTATGTTAGTTGAGCGTCTGGTGGAGCGCAAATTTCTGCGGTGCGGTTGAAATGTCTTTCTCAAAGAAAGCTAAATCAGGCCACCAAAAAATAAAGGAAATACAGGAGAAGCAAAAAAACAAAACGAGGGGAAATTATTTGTGATTGACTTCTTTTCAAAGAAAGGTGAGCACAAACTAGAACACAACATCTACAGTATAGTGCTAAACTGTTTGAATATCCCCACAATTGTTAGTGCTAAAAATTAACTGAGACAACCCATTGAAAAAGCAGAACATACACTTTCAGATGATCATTTGGTTATAGGCTACATGCAATTTAAGTTTTGTTTGTCTTTTATTATGAATGGAGCTTTTTGTTAATGTACAAAACTAAAATGGCATATTTAAGATTTAATTTATGCCTTGATGTAATAAAGCATAATACAAATAAATGCTCTAAGTAATGTAAAAATGTAATGTCTTGTTCATTCAGCAAAATAAAATATGTTTGGTTTGGTTATCACACAGTTTGTTCATGTAGTGATTAGAAAACTCAAATGGAAAAATGGGGGGGCATCAGGACTGCCTGTGCATAGCGCCCAGGACCTTGTGCTACTCCCTTGTCCTCACCCGATGGAATGATGTGTGACACCACCGCCCCCATGCCATATAACAAGGCGGCATATGCCAGCTGCACTGGCAGCGCAGGGTTGAAGTGAGTGAAAGCTTCAGACTGGGCTATTTTTCACATTGTTTCGTCCATTCACACTTACTGGATTTGTTCAGTAGCTCGTGCAACGGGCTTCGTGCAATCTTCCAAGCCGTATTTGAAGGCCAATGATGTCACCGGCCGCGATGAAGGCTGTGCCAAATTGAAGGGTCCTTCACATGCAAGCCTCCAAATATGGCCTTTTTTCCCCTGAAACCAAGGATCCATAGATGTTTCCTTCATAGCCTTGGCTATCCCAAGATTCAATGCGGGTCTGTAATATTTGGGTATTTTGAAATAAACATTTAGAACTGTAGTTAATAAAAGTGTATATTTTGCAAATTAAAGGTTCTTGTCACAGTTTTACTATTATAACTCATGTTTGAGTGTTGTGAATTAATATTATTGCTGCAATTTCGTGCGTGTTGCATTTAACTTTTGTATATTTCTAAGGTTGGTGAATTTTACATACTGTTGGGAAGTTTAATCTGTATCAATGTCATATTTTCTAAAATAAAATAAATCTGGCTCCATATTTATTTTTAAAAGTCTAATAGGTCTCAGCTGTTGTGTCCTGTTGACAAGCCTTAAAATATGTAGTTTTGCATTCAAAGTCCACGGCCTTAAAAGGATCCAGACCCTGAATTGGGATGCACCCCTATGTTCCCTTACCAAAAATCACATTACTTTTTCTGAAGCTCTCCAACCAAAAATTTTGCAAGCCAACTCGATAAATTTCATGAAATGTGACAGAACTTTTATAAAGACAACGTTTGTTTTAGATTTAATATAAACACAAATTGCTAAACAGTAAGGGACCACAATCTACTCAATATTTAAAATAGTAAAAAAAGATATATTTAAAATATTATTATATTCCTCAAATTTTATTCACGGATATGTAAGAGAATAATGACACCGTTTTTCACAATGTTTTTCTTCTTAAAAATGAAGTGAGAGAGATGTTGGTTTTGCCAGTTGTTGATGAGTAACTGTGAATGATCACAATTCGCTTAAAAAGCCAAATTACAGGAAAATAAGTGAACAGTGTCCCAATTCGAAGTGAGCTAGGGTTCTTACCAGTGCACGTACCTGCATACACCATGATTCACGACCTCTGGAGCTAATAAACGGATTGAGACACAGGGGAGGAAGCATATTGAGAAGCATCCCCTGTTATATCATGCGTTCTCACATCGTCAAGATATAACGTGACTTCAGTGAAATCTCTCTTAAAGGGGAATACCACACAATAATGTGCTGCATACACATACATTATTTTGGCTGTTACCCACAGAAGTGTCTATGAGAGTGACTAGTAGCAGATAATAGGAAGTGCTTTTGATTTTACGAAGACTAATGTCATGCTGCGGCAGAAAGGAAGTATTTATCTTTAGCTCTACGTCTTCTGCATATCAATTTGGGCGCAGCTTAAGGACACACTGTAAGGTATGTGACAGCGATGCCAAGATGTATTTACTTTTTTTTACTGAACCACCATACTTACTACTAATGCACTGCAGATGTTTTGGTCCAAACTGTAAAAATATAACAATTATTAACAATTTTCTAACTTTTTGTTAAAAATAATACTTGGTGATTTGTGACTATAAGTGTGAAAAAACTGAAATACAGAATTGTTATAGATATACATTACATACTGTTTCATTACACTAAAAAAAAGATGTTTTTTCCAACCCTGCTTTGGGTCAAAAAAGAAAAGAGCCATTGGATTAAATTAACCCAGATTTCTTTTTTTTGTTTGACCCAACAATGGGTTAAAAAACATCCCGGCTTGCCCCCTTCTTGACCCAATGCAGAGTTAAAATAAACCAGCATTTTTTAGTGTATAGAAATGATGCAAGACAACTTTGAAGCCATTTAATTGATAAAATCCCCTTACATTTCCAGGTGCTTCATTCTGATGTAAAGATGGTGGTTTTCCTAAACTGTTTATTTGCATTTGTTCTCTACCTAAAAGGTTAGTATAATAAAGTACATCTATGAGATTTACCTCTTTGTTTATTATTGAGACAAGTAACAAGTGAAAACATGACAGGTTGATCTACTGTCCAGTGAATAATCTCATATTTAACTCGAATCTAAAATAGCAAACTTAATCATTCCTAGAATGAAACAAGAATCAGAGTCTAGTTTCAGACGTCTGTGGAACAGAAACTGTGTCATGGTTTTTCCAATAGAAAGAGAGAGGGAACCCAGATGCAGGCTAACGGTGTACACAAACAAGGTTTTATTTGGGGGGTCTAAAGGGATACAAAACAAAGACCCATGGGGGGTAAAACAAGTTAACAAGCATGACAGACAAGATTAACCAAAACACAAAGACTTCTTTAGGTTTTCTCAAAACTCACATAGACAGGGGATTGCATTAAAACGAACCAGCACAGGACAGCAAACACAAGGGCATTAAATAAGGTAGCAAATCAAGAGGGGAACAGGTGACATCAATCAAACAATAACATGATAATTAACAAGGAGACAAGGGGGCAGGGGCAGGAGACAAGACAAAAAACACATGTCCTAAATACACAAAGCCACTGCTTTCACACAAAACACATGGGCCTGTCATGATCCTTCACAAAGAGCTAAAAAACTGTGACAATACAGGATCATGACAGAACCCCCCCTCCCTCAAAGATGCCACCTGGCGGCCCTCAAGGGGACACACGAGACGTGACAGATTGAAACACGAACAAGACCCAACAGAACATAACAATGGCAAAACAATAGTAAATTCCAAATGGGTTGGGGTTACACAAAACAACAAACAAGCACAAAGTAGCACAAGCACAAGCAGGGTTCCCGGGCAGGAAAGGGGCAGACACAGGAGACTGCAGGGGCGAGCCAGGACTTGTAGGGTAGAGGGAAGAGTTCAGGGAAGACATGGAGGCTGAGGACCAGGGGTGCGTTCCACTCCAGTTTTATACACGCACTCGCAAACTTCCCTAAACACTTCCACTCAGGGGAATCCCTGTCGCCATTTTGAAGTGCGTTCCACTTTGTCAAGTGGACGAGGGAAGTTTGTATGTACAGACCCTACTTCATATGTACACTTCAGGCAGCTCCATATCCCACAATGCATCACGATTGTGATGTTACTTCAGCAACTCGCGCTTTGCACATGGAGGGGGTGGTCTCCACTTTCCATGTGATCAAGGGCTTAGGGCGATCCATTTGAACCTACTTCAAGTGTTTCAGCAGTAGTGGGCACTCGTACAACGTAAGCAATGACGTACATCCGAGTGAACGAGACTGAGGGAAGTTAGCGAGGGAAGTTCATAAAAAAATGAACTGGAACGCAGGGCAGGTAGATGGGCAGGGTGATGAGGGTGCAGAGGATGTTGCGACAGCAAACAAAAGGATATTACATAAGAGAGAAAATCAAGAGGGGAACAGGTGACATAAATCAAACAATATCGGGATAATTAACGAGAAGACAAGAGGGCAGAGTCAGGAGACGAGACAGAAAGCACGTGGCCTAAATACACAAAGCCAGTGCTTTCACACAAAACATACGGGCCTGTCATGATCTTGTCAAAAAGAGCTCAAAAACTGTGACATGAAGACAGGATCATGACAATTATGTGCACAAGTAATGACCAACATGCATGTCTGGACCTACAATACGAGACAGCAATGTCTGCCAAAATAAAACTGATGTTTCTGTAATTCACTTGGTTAAGTAGTGAGGGACTTTGTAGAAAGTGTCTACCAAATGCATAAATGTAAATCTAAATTTCGTTTCAGCATCATCTGCTAGTAATAACCATTGGAATGCTGAAATACCAAAATCAGTAGTGGGTCTGTCTGGCTCATGTGTGGTGATCCCTTGTAAGTTCAACTACCCATCAGAAGGAAAGACATACAATGAATTCACAGGAATCTGGTACAAAGATGCATCTGTAATCTACCACAAAGAGACTTCTGAAATCATCAGCAAATTCAAGGGTCGCACAACTCTTCTTGGTGATCTGCATCAGAAAAATTGCACTTTGAAAATCAACTCTTTACAACACAGCGATACTGGAACGTACATGTTTCGCATCGAGATCAAAGATTTCAACAAGGCCACATTTTTGAAGAGTAAAGTTTGTATTACAGGGAAAGGTACGAGTAATTAATCTGTCACTTAAAAATGTCAGTTGGTAATTTAACTTATTTACATGTTAAACATTTAGATTAAACCTGCAATCCTTAACTTTTGAATCTTCATCTTCATCTCGGCTTACTTTACAAATTTTTTACGGTTGTAAATAATGGGAAGAAAAAAGTTTTAAACACAGATTTTTGTATTATTGATCAATAATTTATTTGAGTTTGTTCTTTAGCAAAAAGTTATGGATTGCAACTTTAATTTGTATAAATTAATAGTACATCACATTGACGTGTCATATAAATAGTTTGAAATATAAAAAATGATTTACCAGATTCACCCGAACCACCCATCATTGCTGTGGATGACGAAGTTATATCAAAAAGAGAAATTACCGCTGCTTGTATTGTGTCACATTCCTGCCCGTCTGACCCGCCCCAGATCACCTGGAGCCATGAAGGGACGCTCACGAGTCACTCTCAGCCACAAGACCACGGTCAATGGAGATTAACATCATCTCTGACATTCACACCCTCCAGAGAAGATCATAATAAACCTCTCATCTGCTCTGCAAACTACAGTGGTGGGAAAAAAGTGACCAGCAGCAAAACACTCAAAGTTAAATGTAAGCTTGAGAAAAGTTTATTTTTCCTAACTTGAAATTTTATTCCAGGTTACAAACAGTATAGTCCATTTCACACAGACATTACGGAAAATACATGGGAAATGCGTCTGGGATTTGTCCGGGATCGTTAGATTTTTGGTTCAAATACACTGCTAATTTACAGGAATCTGTTTTCGGTCACACAGATACCGTAAATATCCCGGAAAGACACATGACGTGAAGTCCTGAACTTGGTAGTTTATTTCTCCGCAGCATCTGATGTTTGCCTATTATCCTTCATTGTCAGTGTGAATGAACCAAAAATCTAATGATCCAGCGAAAATCCCATGTGCATTTTCCGTGTATTTTACGTAATGTCTGTGTGAAAAGAGCTTAGGTCCTCTTTCCGGCAGTGATCCCAGAACATTTATGGGATGTGTTTGCATTCACACAGAAGCTTGTCTGCTATTACGTGTAATTTCTGGGACCAAAGTGCTATGTGAATGAGGTTTTAGTAAGATACCTGGAAAGCCCTTAGTGTGAATGAGACACAGAAACAATGTCGTAAGGAGTGTGTCTTATGGCGCTTTTCCATTGCATAGTACCCCACGGTTTAGTTTAGTTTGGGTCGGGCTAGCTTACTTTTGGGAGCTTTTCCATTGGGTGCAGTACGTAGTACCCGATACTTTTTTTCGTACCACCTCGGTTGGGGTTCCAAGCGACCCGAGCTGATACCAAACGTGACGCGAAAACACTGTAGATCACTGATTGGTCTGAGAGAATCGTCACGTCATCGCTATAATGTAAATATTAGCTTTAGCTTACTGCTAGCTTGCGCTGTCTCAAGCAAACATGTTGTTATCTGTGTTCTGCTATAAGTTTCCAAACACCCTTTTAGCGATGAAAAACATCCGCAGGTTGAGAATCCGGGACACCATAACAGTTTTTTTCTAGACTTGCAGTTTGTGGCGGCACATTCGCGACGTGCACGTCCGCATTATATATGCTTAAATGCAACTTGAATGAGGCTCACCGGAGCTGAATTTTCGCCCCGCAACTAATACTTAGAAAGTTGGTGATGTCATAATTAAACGTAATCAGCATTTTTTATCTCACTCAGATCCTCCATATAATGTAAATGTGAAGAGTAACTCATCAGTGAAGGTGAACACATCTGTTGAACTGAACTGCTCGTGTGACAGTAATCCACCTGCTAGTTTCCAGTGGATTAGTTTAAATGGATCTCTGTTGGCAAATGGACCCACCTATAAACTGAATCATGTGTCCCGGACTGAAGCCATATCCTGCACCGCCAGTAACACAGAGGGAAGAAACAGTTCCGGTCCTCAGAGGATTAATGTGTTGTGTAAGTAATCATTTCCTTTTAGAGAACAATCAGTTCACACATGAATGTGCCTGTAGTGCAAAAAAAGAGTCAAATTTTCCCAGATGAGAATCACCATGTGGTTTTAATATATCCGCTAACAATTATGTTAATATTTACAGTAGTGCTGTAGTTCTTGAGACCGGTCTCAAGATCACTTTTTAAAGGTCTTGGTCTCGTCTCGGAATTGACCGCATTTTTACTCGGTCTCGTCGAAGAGGACTCAGAATTTTATTTCAAGACTGGTCAAGACCACAACTGATGGCACATCACAAATGTATTTATCATTAATTTTATGCAGTTTATTCAGGTTTGGCATATGATTAGAAGTGCCTATTCATATGCATATTCCACATTTTATCATAAGTGTTTTAATGCAGTGACTTGCACTGGTCTTGGTCTTGACTTGGTCTCGGCCTGTCTTGGTCTTGGTCATGACTTGGTCTCGGTTTAGGTGGTCTTGACTACAACACTAATTTACAGTATAGGATCACACTAGCATATGAGGTAATGGGACATGGACTTAAAAGAATAGATTTATCCCAAAATGAAAATTTTAAGCCATCTAAGGTGTATATGACTTTATACATATACGAATGATCTATCTATCTATCTATCTATCTATCTATCTATCTATCTATCTATCTATCTATCTATCTATCTATCTATCTATCATTTAGATCCTCCTGAGATTAAAAAGGGGTCTTCCTGCAAATCAAAGCCTACGGTCTGTGTTTGTATCGTGGACTCCAACCCACCCAGTGAAGTCAAGTGGCTTGGTCCCTCGGGAGCTTTCCCCAGCTCCAGCATTGAACAAAGTGGTTTTCTTACCATCTTTACCCTTCAGGGGTGGGAGGGTTTCCCCGACACTATCCAATGCTTTGCCAATAACAGCGAGGGAAACTCTGTCATAACTCTCCAAATGCCTCATCATGGTGAGACTTTATATTCAAATATTTTGATGTTTTAAATAAACATTGTATTATTTAATTAAATTATAATTTTTGTAATATTTATTTTGTTTTACAGGTATGATCATATATATTGCAGTTGTCACTGCTGCTGTTTTAGTTTTAGTGATCATTTTAGTTTGTGTAGCCAAAAGACACTGGTAAGACACTTCTCTCTGTCTGTCTCTCTCTCTCTCTCTCTCTCTCTCTCTCTCTCTTTCTCGTCTTCTGTTGTTTCCTGTCTTTCTTTAACTCTCCACTATTTGTCTTGAAGTAGGGGCAAAGCTCAGGAACAAACAACCCCAAACTCTGGCTTAGAAAGGTGTGCACATTGTGCATTCACACAACATGACTGTGATATTTTTTCACACTTTATTAAATGTTTGTATCAAAGCACACATTTACTATTTTGTTCACACATTTTATTTTATTAATGCTTTGTATCTTGTTTTGTTATCAGCAAAGAAGAGAAAAGCAATGATATGTACACCAACAACCAAGACGATGATGATTATAAGAACTGGGGGGTAGGTACAAATGCTTTGCTTTTAAACAGAAAATTTAGGAGTCCTGTGTGCATTCTGTTCTGTATGTGAGAAGTATGAAAGTTATTTTAAGGTTTATTAACACTTTAATGGAGGTGTTGCTTTGTATGCTGGATGTGATAATGGTGCCTGCGGTAACAGCCAAATTGCACTGTCCCTTATTGACTTTATGAAACAGTTGTTCATTAGTAATAGCCTAGTTAAAATGGTGACATTAAATATCTATGATCAGGTCTGACTGCATTTGCCACAGCACTTTTATGATTAAGAGGGGGTATTTGAAATGAATATATGATTTATGACAGTGTAATATATGTGACATTATTTTCTTGTTGATCAGTGTAATGACAGAGACCTGCCATGTGGACAAGATGAAGATGAAGCAGTCTATGCTAATACATAGAAATAAATAAACACTTGTTAACCTGTTTGTAAAATTAGAAAGGTAAAGTGCCTCACACCATTTATTTCATTGGCTATGCAATTATTGTGCAACTAATTTCTTATAAGTTTTGACCCTAACTACCTTTGAATTATTTAGCATTATATTTAAACTACTGTATTTTTATAACTTATACACATTTGCTGCTGTGATAGGCTTATTTTTCTCATAAGCTTATGATCTCTATAGGGGCTAAACATCATATGAGTTAGTGTTACAGAAGGAATTAGTGCATGAGATCATTTTTGGAATATTCTCATATCATGCAAGAAAAACATGGATCATAATCAGGTTTAGTATAATTTATGAAAATAATGCAAGCTTGAATACACATTTTTTTTTTAAAGTTGATCCAACTTTTACTTTTTACAGTGTAACTGTTTTCTATTTGTTGTTTAAGTATTAATTTCTTCAATTTAGAAATTCAGAGTGTATATTTAGTTTGAATCCACAATGTCTCTTAATGTGAAACATACCAAATAATAGAGATTTATTTTCAATCAAATTGCAATATTTTGTTGCAAAATAATTTTGTGAACCAATAAACCATCAACAACCAGGCTGTATGCGTGTACCATATAATGGGTAACACTGACACCTAGTGGTTGCTGGAGGAACTTCCGAAGATGTTCTCTTGAGGTTTTCATTTGTGCCTCGCACTATGCATTCAGTAACTACAGTTGTGAACTGCTGCCACATACATTTTTTATTTTTTCACTTATTTATGCCGTTATAGAAATTGTAAAGTATGGAACTTTATAGATTTATATATACAACAAATGCAAATAAGAAAAAGGTAGAAAGATTAAAGCATGAAGCATTCAAATTGTTGATTGCAATGTGCAATTATACAGCTCCTAAGAAACAGATACTATTCAATAGCTTCATTTGGTGATGTGGGTGGATGAAAATGGTTCTCTTCCATGAGAAGTGTCTTAAGACGGTCGTGAATATGGTTGAGAAGTCCATGTGCCACATAACATTGGGGCCAGGATTTAGATAAATCCGATGTCTTAAGTGATTTCTCCTCAATTTAATAAATGTCGAATTACACTTGACTGACCACAAATACAGCCTGAATACATTTCAGATGTTGCAGTTCATATACACATGGCTTCCCATAATGGTCAGGTTCATCCACAAGGAATAACGCCACTTCCAATAGGTCTGTGTGATTTTTACGTCTATACAGTTTTAGTTGTTTAAAGGGGTCATATTATGAGATTTAAATAAAATGTAAAATAAGTCTTTGGTGTCCCCAGAGTTCGTATGTGAAGTTTTAGCTCAAAATGCTCCACAAATAATTTATTATAGCACGTTAAAATTGCCACTTTGCAGGCCTGAGCAAAAGTGTGCAGTTTTTGGGTGTGTCCTTTAAAATGCAAATGAGCAGATGAAATGAAAACACTGATCGCAATGATGGTGGTTTGTTGCAATGAAAACTCAATTGTGCTGTGAATTATTTTCTCTCTTTCTCTCTGCACTTAATGGCAGTGCCGTGGTTGGATAGTGCAGATTAAGGGGTGATATTATTGTAATTTGCCTTGCTACTTACCTCACAAAACAGGCAAAATCTGAAAAAAAAAATGTTTAATGACATAATATCTTGTTATAAAGAGAAAAACATCTTGTTATTATGAGAAAAGATGTCGTTTTAACAACATAAAATCTCATTATAATTACATAACTGAGTGAAAAATATGCATGTGGCAGCAATGCGCCACCGCAAGTTACAAAGTTTTAGCCAACAAAAAAAATATTTATTTCAAAATTTGTAAAAACAACATACCTGTATAGTAAAAAAAGATAAAGCCAGAATTAAAATTTTATTTGAATTCATCTACACTGTAAAAAGTAAAAGCTGCACTACTTAAAAAAACTTAGGCTACTTTAATTGGTAAAGCCTAAAAGAAACCTACATTTTCTCTAAATCTAAGTTATGGTGAAAAAACTTGTTTGAAAACAGTTGGTAACACCTAAAATATTTAAACATTTGTAACTTAATTTTTTACTTAACATTTTTCAAAATTTTCAAATTTTTAAGCATTACCAATTGAGGTTTTCGGTTTTAACAGTTTGTTTCCATTTATTTTAGTCTATAGTCTAATCCCTGTCCAGGAAGCCACCCCAAACAGGGATTAGCTTAAACCAGGACTAGGCCTTAGTTTAATTATGAAATATAACTATAATTCACAAACATGCATTACTAAAAACATTACTTGTGTGCATTTTGATGCAAAACAAAGGACACTTATGTATTTTAAGATATGTCAGTGAAAGTTGTTTTCGGATTGGACAGCTCTTACATTTATTTTAGTCTAGGTCTAGTCTAGTCCATGTCCAGGTAACCGCTCCTACATATATTAATTTGCTGACATCGACACGATTGGGTCCTATACAAGTTGTAACACTGACCCCTAGTGGTAAGTGGAGAAACTTCAAAAGATTATGTAATGCAAAAAAAAGTTTTGCAGGGACAGAACAAGAGGATATCAGACAACACTTTACTGCTGATGTGTCTGTAACTTGCAGGTGAGCTGATCTTATTTACACAACAGAAATTAACACCAAATTTTGGGTTTTAGCTTCTTTAAGCTAAGCTACTTATCAGTAAAAGTAGTTAGCTACACAACAAGTTACTATTAAAATGCAGCTAGCTACATTAAAACGTATTAGATTTTTTTACAATGATGTTATATTACAAATAACTGAATGTAATATAACACAATTATGATTTTAGTTTGTGAACTTCAAATATTTATCATTAACTGACAGTCTTTAAAATTGACAATGAATAGGCATAAAAAGAAAACAGAGAGAGAAAAAAACTTTTTTAATAGAAACACTTTTATTTGAGCTCTTAATAATAATAATTATTATTATGAATTGTTATTAATAATTATTAGACGAACTAAGGTATATAATAAAATCACTTGGTTTGATACATCCACTTAGTTATCTGGATTTTTTTCTGTTTTTTTGACAGATGCAAAAGCAGTTGCGAAAGTTAGTCTTCTTATAGGTTTGTTACAAAATTGTGGCAGGATAGATTAGATTTTGTAATAATGGGAAACATGAATTCATCACTGCACATTTGATAAGGAAGCAATAAAGCAGAAGGATTCATTTTAAACGGCAATTACTCACTTGTAAAAGCTTGAAGATTTCGACACAGACAGTCACATGGTCTGTTTTGCACAGTTTACTTACGAACGTGTAAGCTTTAGGCTACTGTTTGTTTCTTTAAGAACACTTGGACAAATAAGGCCATGGGCAATAAATCTCTACATCGTCAGACTTTACCCCTGCACTTTCTGTACTTAATTATCAGAGGATCTCTGCAAAGACACGTGACAGAACAATAGATGGCAGTAAGGAACAATTTGAGTTTTTTGATGTAGTAAGAGATGAAGATGCTGCTCAGTTAGTGCTGCTGGGTCATTTTTAATGTGTGGTGGCAAATGGTGTCGTGTCCCTCTACTTTACAACAGTTGATACTTGTCAGTATCTACTGGTGTATTTTATTTCCCACTGCAGAGTCTATGAGAGTCACTAGCAGATAATAGGAAGTTCAAGGGCTTTTGATTTTACTTAGACTGATGTCATGCTGTGGCAGAAAGGAAGTGACTTGTATATCTTTTTAGCTCTACATCTTCTGCAAATCAGCTTGGGCACAGTTTAAGGACACAGTGTAAGGTATGTGACAGCGATGCCAAAATATATTTACCTCTTTTACTGCACCACCTACTTTTATTTGACTTACTACTAATGCACTGCAGATTTTTTGGTCCATAGACTGTAAAAATATAACAATGACTTAAAATGTTTTTGCTAAAATTAATAATCGGTGAATTGTGACTGTTAATGTGAAACGAATGGGATACAGAATTGATATACCTGTAGATATACATTAAGTGCTGTTTTAGTCCTTTAAAAAAATGCTGGGTTATTTTCCACCCAACATTTAGTCAAAAAGGGAAGAGCCCAGACATTGAGATAAATGTACCCAGATTTTTTTTTATATTTGACCCAACAATGGGTTAAAACAACCCTGCATAGGTTAAAATTTAATTTACAACCCAACTGTCTGGGCTTGTTCTTTTTTGATCCAAAGCTGAGTTGAAAATAACCCAGCATTTTTTAGTGTTTGAAGAAATTATGCAGGACAACCTGGAAGCCAATAATTGACAAAATCCCCTTAAAATTTCCAGGTGCTCCATTTTGATGTTAAGATGGTGGTTTTCCTAAACAGATTTTTTGCATTCGTTCTCTACCTAAGAGGTTAGTAAAATAAAGTAGGCTTTATTTATAGTAGTGATTTATCTTTTTATTTATTATTGAGACAAGTGAGTTAAACATCTCTGGTTTGATTGATCTACTGTCCAGTGAATAATCTCATATTTAACTCCAAAATCTAAAATAGGAATGTGAATCATTCCTGCTAGGAATCACAGTCTAGTTTTAGATGTCTGTTTAACAGAAACTATTATGTATACAAGTAATGACTGAGATGTGTATCTGGCCCTAAACTACCAAACAACAATGTCTGCAAAAGGAAAGTGTTTAAAAATTATTGTTCTAATCAGATAACCAATAAAGCTGGTGTTGTGGAAAAGACATTCATTGCTAACTAAACTATTTAAACACTAGTGTTTCTGTAATTCACTTGGTAAAGTAAAGTGGACTTTAGATAAAGTGTTTAATGCATAAATGTAAATCTGAATTTCTTTTCAGCATCATCTGCTAGTGTTGACTCTTGGAATGCTGAAATACCAAAGTCAGTAGTGGGTCTGTCTGGATCATGTGTGGTGATCCCTTGTAAGTTCAACTACCCAGATGGAAAGACAGACAATGAATTTACAGGAATCTGGTACAAAGATGCATCTGATGTAATCTACCACAAAGAGACTTCCAAAATCATCAGCAAATTCAAGGATCGCACAACTCTTCTTGGTGATCTGCATCACAAAAATTGCACTTTGAAAATCAACTCTTTACAACACAACGATGCTGGACCGTACATGTTTCGCATCGAGATTAAAGATTTCAAGTACTTATACAAGGACAATAAAGTTTCTATAACAGTGAAAGGTACGAGTAGTTGATGCTAGCTGTCACATATTTACATGTTTAACATCGCATTTAGATTAAACTTGCAATCCTTAAATTTCACATCTTTATCTCTTCATCTCGGCCTGAAAAATTAAATTGCAAGTTACTTTAGATATATTTACGTGAACTGAAGTCTAATGATGTCGAACCCTGATTACAAGTTAACTGTTGTAAATCAGGGCGAGGAGAAGTTTTAAACACAGATATTTATATACTTGATGTATAACTGATTTTTGTCTGTTTTTAACCAAAAAGTTACGGATTGCAGCTTTAATTTATAATATCTATAATACATCACATCGACGTGCCATATAAATAGTTTTAAATATTAAAACTGATTTACCAGATTCACCTGAACAACCCATCATATCTGTGAATGACAAAGTGATGTCACAGAAAGAAACAACTGCTACCTGTATTGTGTCACATTCCTGCCCGTCTGACCCGCCCCAGATCACCTGGAACCACAACGGCGTGCCCACAAGTCAATCACAGTCACAAGACCACGGTCAATGGAGATTAACATCATCGCTGAGCTTCACACCCTCCAGAGAAGATCATAATAAACCTCTCAACTGCTCTGCAAACTACAGTGGTGGGAAAAAAGTGACCAGCAGCAAAACACTCAAAGTTAGATGTAAGCATGAGAAACGTTTTTTCTCCGTCTTAAATGTTTATTCCAGTTTCTAAAAAACAGTATGAAAGATCTTACATAGTTTACATGATATAGACCAGGAGTTTTCAAACCAGGGGGCCTCCAGAAGGTTCTAGGGGGTTCCCAGAAAATTGCAAAGGAAAAAAAAATATTTTACAATTTTTTACAAATGAATTTATTAGGTGTTATCTTTCATGTCTTGCCACAAGATATGTGTTTGGAGTGTCATGTGAACCATGTGCATCATACGTCCATTATGCATGGTACATAATGGCAAAACAGCTCTGATCCACAGAGGATTAATGTGTTGTGTAAGTAACAATTTCCTTTAGTGGACATTCAGTTGAATGTGCCTGTGAGTACAAAATGAGTCATTCATATTTTTGGTAAATTTTCCCAGAAGAGATGCACCATGTGGTTTTAATATATATATCTGTAAGTATATGTAAGTATAGCACATGAGGTAATGGACATGGACTTAAAGGAATAGTTTATCCCAAAATGAAAATTAGCCCATATTTTACTCTCCCTCAAGCACTGTCCTGTAGAACGAAGGACGAGCCGGCACTTTAAAGTCAGGCAGGATAAAGGGGCAATGTCGGCAGTAACTGATCGTCTAGTGGAAAAACATTTATCATAGTACTTGAGTGTTTGTATTGGGTGTCTGTGTTGAGAAAAACACAATGTTCTCTAAAAGAGTATGTAATACGCGAGTTAAAGCAACACTAAAGACTTTTTGCACTTTGCTCCCCCTACAGGTTAGAAGCGTAATTGTTCATTAGCACTGTCGTAAATACTGCAGCATAGCTGGCTCTGATTGGATTGTAGGTCTGCCGTAAAGCAAGTTTTTGTAGTTTTCACTCGAACTACAGGACCCCGACCCAACGTTTGGATACTTCTTTAGTGCGGTTTTGGCCAATAGAGGGCTGCAAAGCAAATGTGAAAGTGCCGTTCACCCTGTTTCGAGTGGATGAACCACTGAAACTTTTTTGGAAACGTTATTTTAAGGTAAAACAAAACTCTTTAGTGTTGCTTTAAATATGACTAGCAGCGTATCTCCAACAGCAGCTGGAGACGTCGCTGCTTCCAGATACATAATGGCAAATGTGTGATCGCATGACTCAAAAATAATTACAAACCTGACTGACGGATTTAGTCTGGTTATGATTCGGGTAGGTAGTGATAGTGCAAAAGACTGCCGCTGTGATGAACGCGTGAGCGGTTGCTTATTAAGTTTGGAAAAGCAGAGCAAATTATTTCTGTATAGTGGCTAAATCATTACAAAACGAAGGATGAAAGTACAATACTTAGAAAAAAAAATTACACGATCGGAAGCAGGTATTTCTATGCTAAATAATAACGCGAAGTGTCTATAAAATCATTAATTTCAGTGTTTTTCTTGTTATAAATTAACGTTTAATGAATTGTATATAAAGCTTAGTTTTTATCATTTACAGTAACAAACACAAATTATTTTTCATTTCTCATTTGTCGTTTTTTTTTTGGTCATGACTGCTTTGACGCGCTAAATCTCCAAATTAAATAAAAACACTTAATTGCAGCCGGAGTTTCCAAGGCAGGATCCCCTTTGTTATTTTTTTAGGTGTAGTTATCAAAATGTTTTTTGTGTGATGTTCTGTAGATCGTGGCTTTAAAATGTTATGAGGAATAATTAAACAAATGTTACCTTACATTTTACATAAAAAAACAGAAGATTGTAATTGTGCTGGCTCCGTTGGGAAAATAACTTTAATATTGCAAAAAGAGCTCCGCTGTTGACTACACCGTTGTTGACATCCATGTTTAACGCTAGCTTACAAGTGACGTCCTTGACCGTTGAGTACTCTTATGCGCTTGCGGGTCACTTCTTGGTCATTTCACGTTCACACAGAAGATCACAAAAGGTCGCATTTTATTGGAAATGTGAACGGCCTTGCAAAAAATCTAATTTTTTCAAAAAATCGGAATTGAGCATTAAGCCCTGCAGTATGAACGTAATTGCGAGAAGTCTGAGTTGTGGGGAAAATATTGATAAAGTTTTAATAAAACATTATATTATTTAATATAACCCTGTGTTTGGCTAAACACTAAACTAACCTGTTAACTTACCCTATCTATCTATCTATCTATCTATCTATCTATCTATCTATCTATCTATCTATCTATCTATCTATCTATCTATCATAGATCCTCCTGAGATTAAAAACGAGTCTTCCTGTAAATTAGAGCCTACAGTCTGTGTTTGTATCGTGGACTCCAACCCACCCAGTGAAGTTAAGTGGCTTGCTCCCTCAACAGCTTTCCCCAGCTCTAGCATTGAACAAAATGGGTTTCTTACCATCTTTACCCTTCATGGGTGGCTGGGTTTCCCTGACGCTGTCCATTGCTTTGCCAGTAACAGCGAGGGAAACTCTGTCATAACTATCCAAGTGCGTCATCATGGTGAGACTTTATATTCAGAGTTTATATCCAAATATGTTTATGTTTTATATAAACGTATTGTTTTAAGATAAAATGTTTTAAAATGATTTATTTTGTTTTACAGGTATGATCATATATATTGCGGTTGCCACAGCTGCTGTTTTAGTTACTTTAGTAATCATTTCAGTTTGTGTAGCCAAAAGACACTGGTAAAAAGTCTCCCTCTCTCTCTCCCTCTCTCTCTCGTCTACTGTTGTTTCCTGTCTTTCCTTAAACTCTCTTTCTTTTTTTTGTCTTGAAGTAGGCGCAGAGCTCAGGAACAGCATTTGATGGATTTGAAAGCTGACCCGAATGAAATCCCGACAACCCCAAAGTCTGTCTTAAACAGGTGTGCATGTTGTAACTGGCCAGTGGCATTCACACATTACGACTGTGATATTTTATCTTCACACTTTATTATTTTATTCATACATTTTATTTTACACATTTATTAATACTTTGTTTCATTTATCAGCAAAGAAGAGAAAAGCACTTACATTTACACAAACAACAAAGATGACTTGAATGTTTATAAGAACTGGGAGGTAGGTACAAATGCTTTGCTTTTATACAGTACATGAAGGAGTTCTGTGTGCATTCTGTTTGTGTGCAGTGTGACAGGTCATTTGATGTTTATTAACACTTTAATGGAGGTTTCAACTTTAATAGACTTTACAAAATGTCTCGATTACGTATGTAAACTTCGTTCCCTGAAAGAAGGAAATAGAGACGCCAATTTGTGACCGACTTATTGGGAACGCGCTTCTGGGCACCAATCAACTTCAAAAACGTGTAAAATGCCAATGAACATTGGCATGCAGTATTTGCATTTGCTGGCACTGGCCCACAAGTATAAAACGAGAGTCAGCGACAATACCAAATCAACTTTTTTCACTGAGAAAGCCGAGCATCTAATGCCCGGCCAACATCAGCAATGGTACAGCAAGGCCGTGGTGATGGGACGTAAAGCCGATTTCTCAGTGTTTCACCCAATTGAGGAGAGAACACGAGAGGAAACCGGTGCAACACATACAATATAAAATCTAGCAAACATGTTAGGTGTCAGCCAACCTGCAGCTCTACAGATGTCTGTCGAGCCAATGGCCAAGAGGATGCAACACTCCTCGTGGAGTGAGCTCTGAAGATAAATGGGCATAGTGTCCTGCATTTGATAAGCAAGGTCAATTGTGTTCACTATCCAGTGAGACATCCTCTGCTTGGAGACAGCTTTCTCTTTCTGCTCTCCACCGTAACAGATAAATAGCAAACAAACACAGTGCGTGTACAGGACATAACAAAGCCAGGACTGTGTCTGCCTCCTCTGGGGACAGCCCTTGCAGACTCACCACCTGACCTTGGAATGGAGTGGTGGGAACATTGGTAGCAGGGCCGAGGTCTCAAAGTTACCGGGCCTAACTGTAGGCACAAATTGTCGACCAAAAATGCTGTAGGTCTCCAGAGGCCAGTGCAACCAGGATAAGAGTTTTCAGAGAGAGAAACTTTATATTTACTGTCAGCAAAAGCTCAAAGGGGGCGTCCTGAAGAGTTTTCAGCACCACGGACAGGTCCCATGGAGGGAGGGTGCACCATATCAGGGCATGGTGAATGAAAATAGCAGCAATATATACTTTAATGGTGGGGGTACAGTCTCCTCTCCAACTGCTGGTGAAGGAAAGAAAGTATGACGCTGATCTTGCATTCTCTATGTTTCTCTCGCTAAGAGGAACACCACTCGATGAACAGGTTCCATTTCGCCACATACGCATGTCGCCTTTCCCCCGTCCGTCGCTAGGTTGAGTGCACCCAGGATGTGAACAGCACGAAGGGACATCAGATGCTTCTGACTCCACAGGAGGAGGTGACAGGCAAGATGCGAAAGGTGACGAGAATGTAACCCTCCTTGGCAGTTGATATATGCAACAGTCACAGTGTTATCGGTGTGGACTAAGACATCCTTTCCTCGAAGCTCGTCTTTGAGGCAAACGAGTGCAAGATAAACAATCCAGAACTCGAGTTAGTTGATGTGTCAGTGCAGCTGGGGTGCCGTCCAAACCCCTGAGACTGCACGCCTGTTGTATGTGGCCCCCAACCCCATGGCCCCCACGGTCGCTGCTGCTGCCATATGCCTCAGGACACTCTGAAATAGCTTTTCAGATTCTTGGCCTGATGAACCTACAGCAACGCCATAGTGTGAACTGCAGAGGGCGCCTCCCTGTAGGCCTGATAGACAGACGCAATTAATGCAGACGACTGCTGACAAGCCTTCAAGAGAAGGGCAGGCTTATCCCTCCAGGTGGACACAGCTGCATCGCCACCGGCAGTTCTGTTGGGACATCACCATCCTCTTTAGCAGCCCTGCCGTCAAGAGAGGTGAGGGCTGAAAAGACTGATTACAGGAGGATAAATGGACCCACCATGATCTAGTCAGCTTCTCATGCAACCAATCATTGAGGTGGGACGTTTGGGGGAGGTTGAGTCCACTCCAAGCCGACCGCCGCCCAAGCGAGCATAGCCATCATCTTTGGGTTGACTGCGGGCTACACTACCCGGCCTGAAGGTGGGAACGAATGCTAGCTGGCTTCAGAGAATGATATCTCCCCCTCCGACGGATACCGGAGGCATTGTAGAACAAGATCCATCCATCTCTATCGGCACCTCTACTGACTGTGGATCTGAGTGCTAAGAGACGGAAGTACCAGCCAACCCAGTCAGCATGGTGACACGGGGATCGTCCTTCCAGAGGTTTGCAACTGTCGTCTTGCGGTGCACTGCAACGGAAGGGGGGGTGCATGCTCCCGGATGAACATAACCAGTCTACTAAGATCCACAAGGAATGCAGCCTCAGTGTGCTGAATGCCCAAGCACATGAGACAGCGATCATGGCCATCCGCGGGACAGATGGAATTGCTGTGCCTGGAACTGCACAGATGAAATGAAATCTTTAAAAAGACACAAATTCAACTTGCGTTGCTTTTTTAAGAAATCACTCTTTAGGGTGCTGATGTGATGAAGCACGCAGGGGAATGGCAACATACACACTCTAACTTAAATAAAAGAGAGAGGTGGAAAAAGCAACCAACTTCAGCATGCAGTGTACTTCTGAGCAAATAAGCAGAGAGCTTCTTGATAGCAGTTGATCTGCAGGCTTTCAAAGCGAACAAATCTTATTTTTGTATTGCACCTGCCTCTCATTTTATACTTGCAAATTGCAAATACTGCATGCCAATGTTCATTGGTGTTTTATAAGTTTCTTGAAGTTGATTGGTCCTGCGCAGCATGTTCCCAATATGTCGGTCACGACGTGACGTCATAGTGACCGACTGAAAGGGGACAATTGTTCGTTAGTATAGCAAAAGTTAAAACTCTGTCACATAAAATTTCTATAAAACAGAATGATCATGTCTGACTGCATTTGCCACAGCACTTTTATAATTAAAGCTGCCGTCGGCAACTCTGGAGGATTGAGCAGTTTCCAAATGTTTAGAATTTCCCTACCCCACTACCACCGAACAACCTCCCTTCTTGAGCTCGTCCTCGTCAGCGCGTGTGCACCAGTATTATCGTGAACGCATACTTTGCAAAAATACTTGGATTACTTACATAACACTCCGAAATACAATCAATGGTTGATAAAGCACAATTACCTGTCGAGAAGAAATGTGGCAAGCTCTGCATCCAGCTTGAACACTTTAAATTCTCGTAGATTCATCCACCTTTCAAATGCTGGTCCGATATTGATCCTAGTTTTATTACGGTCACGGTCGCTTTCTATCTTTGTTTCCTTCTTTTCATTTGTTGTTTTCCTAGCTCTGGTTGTTAACCGAGGAATCGGAAGTTTGTTAGTGAAAGTTCTCTTCGCCATTACGCTGCGCTCAATCCAACACGCTTGTGAACTTCAGGCAGATGCACGTGATATTGTAACGACGTGAGGGGGGATCTGTAGCGTGTGCAGGAATTGTGATTGACAGGCAGATTTTACACAGCCCTGCGCTGATTGGACCATATGAACCGGCCTTCGGTGATTGGACCAGATGAACCGGGAGTGGTGGATTTTTGCAAAACAATAACAGGCTCTAGGTGGAGCTAGAAGCGCGGGTTTTTTCTTAAACAGTCTAATTTATGTTGTTCTATCAGAGCATAGTGTTGGTTTCAGTGAATACGATCAAAAAATATGATCAAAATAGTTGCCGACCGCAGCTTTAAGAGGGGTTATTTGAAATGAATCTATGATATATGAGTGTAATATATGACACTTTTCTCTTGTTGATCAGTGTGATGACAAAGACCTGCCATGTGGGCAAGATGAAGATGAAGCAGTCTATGCTAACACATAAATAAATTAACACATGAATAAACTGTTTGTATTAATTAATTAGAAAGGTAAAGTGCCTCACGACATCTATTTCCTTGGCTATGCAATTTCTGTGCAATTAATTTCTAATGACTTAAAAAAAAATTCAAGTGTTTTTTTTAATAAGGCGTAGCATTGAGTTCCTTAATTCTATATCAGTGTAGGTAGCAAAGCAGTTTTGTTTTGAGGGCAAAAGTTTCATTTCCAATTAACAGTTTTGACCCAAACTACTGTTCATTTTTAGCATTATATTTGAACTATTTTCATATCTAATACAAATTTGCTGCTGTGATAGGCTGATTTGGCTCTAATCCTTGTATGGTCTATGAACAGGTGCAAAGCAATTCTTGTATAAATGATTTGGAGAAAAATGTCATATGAGTTAGTGTGGTGTTACAGAAGGAGTTATAACAGTACATAAGATGCTTTTTGGAATATTCTCATATTGTGCAAGAAAAACATGAATCATAATCAGGTTTAGTATAATTTATGAAAATAATGCAAGCTTAAATCCACACTGTTTTTAAATATGACACATACCAAATACTAGATATTTATTTTCAATCAAATTGCAATATTTTGTTTCTGTTATGTTTATGTGAACCAATAAACCATGAACAACCAGGCTGTATGTGTGGCTATACAATGTGTAAACCCTAGTGGTCGCTGGATGAACTTCCGAAAACTTTTTGTTGAGTTTTTTTTATTCCTAGCACCAGTGGCAGCTGGTGACTTCTCTTCTGAGGGACCCAAATTTTAAAATAAACATTTAGAATTGTATTTAAATAAAAGTGTATATTTTGCAAATGAAAGGTCCTTGTCACTGTTTTATTATTATAAATGATGTTTTAGTGTTGTGAATTAATATAATTGCTGCAATATTGTGCATATTGCATTTTGTAATTTTCTACGGTTGTTAAATTTTACATACTGTTGGGTAGTTTAATCTACTAAAGTAGTGTTTAACGTTTATTTTATGTTGGCGATTTAGAAGAGTTTGCTATGTTTTAGTTTTGTGGTTACCATTGTTCAGAAGGGTAGTGCCACACTCACATAAATCACATAGTCTGTTTCTGTTATTTGTGAACAAAAATAAATAGTAAATATTACTCATGGTTAAACAGCAGTTTAAAGTATAGTGTACTTAAATATTAAATACAATGAAATAAAATAATTGTAATTTATAAATGTTTAATGTTTTGGTTTACTTAAACACAAAATTCCACAAATGACCACAATGTGACTTGACTTGACTTGACTTGTCAGGTTTTGCAGGCCATAGGGCAAAAGTGTACTTTTTAAAAAGGCACTGGACCATTTTGCACCATTTTTTCTGACAGTGTATAATCCTTTATATTGCACCCTACCCCTAAAGATGGTCAAAAACTATATGCTGCTTACCCATTACCAACATATCTGTGCCTCATTAAACTTGAACTCTATGGGGTCTCAGGCTGGGTATAAATTAGCTAGGACAAGGCCATAAAGGCCTACATTTTCATCAGTATGTGAGTTCCCCTGGAATCAAACCCACAGCCTTTGAGATGCTACTGCAATGCTACCAATTTAGGCATTTATTGTGGTTTAGATAGTACATTTAATAAACACAATCTCAGTAACTTCTCAGTAAGGACTACATTTTGAAGTTTGTTTCTGCTTAATATGTTTGTCTTTAATACAAGAGTGTGAAGTTGTGAGTGACCTTACCATTGTATTGTGAGGATGTGAGTCAACACATGCTGTTCAAATAAAGACAATAAAACAACAACATCGGTTTTGACTCTCATGTTCTCAAAATGTTTAAATTTCGATGTTTTCTTGAAATTAGGTGATCTTCTAAGTGTTGCTTGCTAGGGCAGAAATGTTTCTATTAGTTTGGCTTCAGGGGGTTTCAATGTGTTGGACCACACATTTTGCACTATGCCATGTGTGATGTAGGCCTAAAACTTTCTCTGACATTTCTGACTTTTGACACACAAACTGTTTCTGTTCTGTCTTTATTTTTGCCTTTAAAGAACGTACTCTCATTTCCTTTATGACCCATGTACAGTGTTTGTGTGCTATGAGGAGTTAAAATTATGCTTTAATTGTTTAATATTTCAAATATAAGATTTACTGGACATCTGGTGTTATGTCTTTTATTCACATTGCAGTAAAAGTGAACGTTAATAAATGTCTACTTTTAAATGCATCACAACAACAAATCAAGCAACACATTTTGCATTTTTTTAAAGTCCTGAGGATGCTGAACTTCCTATATCCAGGATTTGCTTTATATTCTTATATTATTAGACTATAGATTTTACCTACTGTATTATGTACACTTAGGATGCTATAGAGACTGATGTGAACATATACAGTAAATTAAAGGCAGGGTGCATGATATCTGAAAGCCAATGTTGACATTTAAAATCACATAAACAAACATGCCCCTATCCCAATAGATTCTGTAAAAATATGCTCAATGTTACAGTCACTGCCCTTTTCGTCCAGAATGAAAGAGAACATTCCAACTTAGACCCAATGTGAAAGCTGTATCTTTATCGCGTGGTTTGTTTACATGTTGCTGCTGATTGGACTGCAGTTTTGAAACACCCACCAAACAAGAGAAAACTCAAACCTCGTGCACAACGTTTCCAGGAAACATGACGTACGACTGTCACGGAGTGACTTTTATAGGCGGAACGAAAAGGGCGAAGATCGTTCCGCCCGGACGAATTTTAATGAAACACCAGGCCAGTTCCGGCCGACTCCAGGCAGAAAATCAAAACAAATCAAGAATTATCGGTATCAGGTGTGTAAAGTGAATTTGGCGTGCAATGATTGGGCCTTGGAGAAGAGATGAGGTGTATAAAACGGGCGTTGAGAAGCAGGAAGAGGAGTTCGCTCTGGGAGCCCGCTGGGTTTGTTATGAAAGGGGGGCGGGTGAGGGAAAGCCCGAAAAACCGAAACCGAGAGTAAAGACGAATGTCTGGAAAAGGAAGCCAGTGGTGGATAAGAAATAGCCTTCAAGGAAGGAGTTGAAAAGCCACGTTTGTTCCGGAAAAACGTAGCGGAAAAACTCCGGTGGCTGAGGAGACGCGTCTGGTGAAGTTTTGTTCCGCTGTGCGCTGGGATTTAGGTGAAAGCTTTCAGTGTGTTGGAGGAGACGTTTGATGTGGATCTAAGCTGGGCGAAGGAAAGACGGACATTGGGCTGGACTAAAACACAGAGTTAAGTGGAAGACCATTCATTGCTGCAGTGTTGTTGTGATCCTGTCATGTGTATTGAAGGAATTAGAAATGTCGAACGGACGTAACAAGTGGATCTAAGGAGAGGAACCGGAGACGGAAGAGTTTGAAGTAGTCCGCTGGGCAAAAACCTTGGAGGATTGGGACGTCTGTTGTGAGGTACCGTGCAAAGAAAGGAACAGTGTGATCTATAAAAACTCTTGCTGTAGTGTACTGCCATCCTTATCTCTGCCCTACCATCGTCCAAATTCGTCTTTGTGCAGTAATATTAAGTATTCATACATCACCCAGTCTGTTTCAGTTACTGTGTGTGTGGGAGTTAGCAGGGGAGAAGAAGGAGTCCTAGGATTGTGGCTTCTAAGCTTTCACGTGCTGCCCTCTTGCCTCTGTCGTTTGCTCATCCAGGTCTCTGAACCCGGGCCGAAGCCGTGCCACTGACCCTAATTTACTGTGAGTGTAAAGATTGCGGTGGGTGATTTTATTGAAGTGAGCACACGTGGAGAATTGTAGTGCTGTGCTGTCATCAGTGTTTGTCAGTAGTCATATCCTAGGCCGAGGAAAGAGCCCTGTGTATGAAGAGCCGAGTGGTGGCATTGGACAGCCGTTTCATAATTGTACACGACCGAGGGACCCGTCCAACCTTCCTCCCCGTCTGGTGGTGGCGCTGTGGCTGTGGAGGAAGTCAGCCGATGGCCAGTTCCCTTCTGCCCTTTCCCCTGTGTAAAGAGCTAAAAGCCCAATGTGCCCACCCGTATGCCCCAAGTTAAAGGCCCCGTGTATTTACCTGTCTGCCTAAGAGCTAAAAGCCCAGTGTGTCCACCTGTATGCCCAAAGTTAAAGGCCCCGTGTACTCACCTGTCTGCCCAGAGTTAAAGGCCCTGTGTACTCACCTGTCTTCCCAGAGTTAAAGGCCCTGTGTAATCATCTGTATGCCCAGAGTTAAAGGCCCCGTGTACTCACCTGTATGCCCAGAGTTAAAGGCCCTGTATACCTACCTGTCTGCCCAGAGTTAAAGGCCCCTTGTACTTACCTGTATGCCCAGAGGTATAGGCCCTGGGTACTTACCTGTACTTACCTGTCTGCTGTCATTGAGGTGTTTTGGGACCTCCTCGGGGTGGATACAGAGGGAGGAGCATGACCCGCGACAGGGGCAGTCTGCTCCCACCTGTGACACAACCATGGGCAAAATTTCCACTGGGGACAGGGGGACATGCCCCCCCACTTTTAAAAACCCTGATTGTTTTGATTTTTTTTAACTGCACATTGTCTTCGCCAAGGAAGAACAGGACCGAGCAAAACAAGGAGAGTCTGCCTTTGTTGAAGGGGCGCCGCAAGGGGAGATGCCCTCTCTCCCTCGCTGCGCCCCGTCATTGGTTTTTAGCGCGGTCGTGAACGCACAGAGTGAGAATTGAACTTCAGTAGAGAAAGGTGTGTGCATTTACTGCTATTTGCAAGGACATCTGCATAATTCCTTACTATAAATGCAGTTTACATAATGTGACGCTTGAGGAATACAAAACAGATTTACGTTCCCTGTTTTGTGTTATGATTCTGTTGCGTAGTCAACCATTACAGTATAAGCTGCTATAATTAACAAAGCCCATATAAGATAATTAATATAAACAAAAAAATCTGTTACACACCCAAACATTTTTTAACACAATCTGCCAAGGAAGTATTTTTATGCTTCTGAGAATCGAGTTAATTGTGATGGGACAGAAATGCAACGAAAGCTAAACAAGTCCAGTAATGTACATTTAGGTAGGTTTCACATTTGGTGCGATTGCCTGGTCCGAACCCGAGTTCGATTGCTCCCCCCTCCCCATGCCCCCCATGGACTGTGTTCACATATTATTTTTGCATCCGAACCGCGGTACGCTTGCATCATCAAGCTGCAGCCGGCGCGTTGTCATGTTGCTTGGCAACCGCTGTAAACGAGAAGACGACAAGCATGATTGACGAACTGCAAGCAGAGAGATGATTTCTGAATGCCTCCGCAAAAATTTACGTCGGCGGACAGACCGTTGTCATCGAAACGACTTTAGTATGTTTGCGGCAGGCAGACGAAAGTGCATTTCTGTATTATTTCTTTGAAAACAAAACCAAAGGTTTAAAAAAATAAGAACAAAAGTCAAGCAAGCATTCCATGCATTTTGTTGTCAAGGTAAGTGCATGCACACAAACACACACGTCTGTTTTGGTGGGACATTCCATATAATACGTAATTAACAGCGGTTCACTTCCGCGATTTGGTACGATTGCACTCACATTAGCAGCGAACCAATCTGGAGTTCACATGAAACGGACCCCAGACCACCCTTTTTAAGCGGACTCGAGTACGTTTCGCGGGTGCGCACCCGAGTTCGGAAGACAGCGTTCACATCATCCAAATGTACCGAACTCTGATGTCAATCGAACCCGGGAATGTGAAATGTGAAAAGCTAATGTGAAAACGCCCTAAAGCTTCTCACCTTGCAACATCTTTAAGAAATGTTAAGAATGTTTCCCCATTTTGTGTCCCCCCACTTCTCAAACCAAAGTTACACCCTTGCATTCAACCCGGAAACCGTAGCAAAACATTGCGCACCGGTTTGAACTTGAACGTGCCCCAGGCAACGATGTTGGTTAGTAGACACGCCCCTTAATGCTGATTGGCTACCAGTGTGTTTTGGTAGTCGGTAGTGTTTTTCAAAGATCATGCACCCCGCCTTTAAATATACACAGCACAACAACAAGAAAACTATTGTAAAGCTGACCTTACACTGTAAAAATAATGCGGCAGTCAATTCAACCTACTATTTTAAGTTTTGGTTTGTAAAAAAATGTAAATATAGATAACTTAATTAACTTAATTTTTAAGTTAAGGTAAACATAAAAATATATATGTTGATGATTTGACAAAAATGCTGCATATTTTTTACAGTATATGTGATTTTGATCTTACGAAGAGAAATGATGTCATGCATGTGTCAAAAAGGAAGGTCTTAACTAAAGCACCTCACATCTTCTGCATATCAGCTTAGACACTGTTTGAGGACACACTAACGTAAGTGACAAGATTTTTTTACACTTTCTATGTAACCAAGGCCCATATTCATAAAAATTCTTAGTGCAAAGAGTTGCTCTTAGTGAAAAAATTCTTTTATGCATTTCCTCTTAATATAAAAATATTATAAATAAAAAAGCATCTTAAGCCTTATAAGAGCTCTTAAGGTCAAAAAGTGTTATTAGTAGGGAGAAGGACTTTTAGGAGGCTTAAGAGTAAAACTATACATTAAAATATTTGGCAATGTGAAAATGCATCTATGCAGTTGTGTTGATTTTAAACAATTTTAAACAACTGTTATAGATATATTATACATTGTTTTTGTACAATGTAGCCATTCAATTGCTAAAATCCCCTTACAGCAGGTGCTCCATTCTGATGTAAAGATGGTGGTTTTCGCGAGCTGTTTATTTGCATTCGTTCTCTGCCTAAGAGGTTAGTAAAATAAAAGTATTTATCTTTTAATTTATTATTGAGTAAGTAAGTTAAAAATGTCACATTTGATAGATCCTAATGGAGAATCAATGCCAGTCCTGCTTATCATAATGTTTCTAGTGACTCTATATTGTCCAGTGAATATTGTCCAATCTCATATTCAGCTCCATACAAAATCTAAAATAGCAAAGTGAATCATTCCTGACAGAATCACAATCTAGTTTCAGACGTCTGTGGAACAGAAACTATTATGTGTACAAGTAATGACTCAGACGCATATCTGGACTTAACTCTTTCCCCGCCATTGACGAGATATCTCGTCAATTAAGAGAAAACGCTTCCCCGCCAATGACGAGATTTTCCGTCTTTCCGCAATACCGCTTTTATCCGCAACTTATACAACCCGGAAGTATTGCCCTATGGCAAGCTGCTGCATGTCCGTGTCTGTTTTAAAGATCGCTCTGAATGAGATCTCTATGAAAAGTCAGTCACAAAATGGAATTATCTCTGCTTCCCTTTCAATACGGTTCACTTCGCATTGCGTCAGTTAGCTGACGCTATGGGGGAAACTCCTGTTTACTCCGTGACTGAAGCCTATTGGTTAACGTCTGTACAAAGTACAGAACAATGACGTTTGAACCCGCGCGCGGGAGGAACACGTCCTTATATAAGCGCGGTTCAATCGTCAGGAGCTCATTATTTTCTCCTTCAGCGCGAACCTTTCGCTGCTCCGAAGAAAAAGAAGAAGCCTTACCTCGCCGTTGACAAAAGCCCTGCAGCGGAGTCCAGGCCTAGCGTCTTCCCCTGCCGTTTTCCGGCTGAGAACCGAAGATAGCAGAGTCCAGGTCTAGCGTCTTCCCCTGCCGCTTTCCGGCCGAGAACCGAAGATAGCCTTCGCTTGCCGTGGTACGAGCCCTGTGCAGCGGACACACGCCTGACGAGGTCTCCCCTGCGTTCGCCCAGTAAGATCAATATTTTTAATATAAAGCTATAAGCTAAAAGAGCAGGCGCTGTTGTAATAGCGTCCAGCACAGCGGCTCGGTGAGCCTCTCTGCTATGAATTTCCTCCGAGCGCGTTACCGGTCTGGCACCTCCCACGCCGGGACCGCGCTTATGCTTTGGTTGTCTTATCCATGTTTCGTGCTCCCCCTGCTGTTCCTCTCTCGCCGGGATGAACACACGGCGAGCCATGAGACTAGATGGATGCATAGACAAGCACACACGGACTAACCCCCCCGTGTTCTGTCACACCGCAACCGTTCATGCTTACAGAGTCCCTTCGCTCCTCTTACATTCAGTGGCGAGATCTCTGGCACATATATTAATCCCCCGAGTGCATCGGGTGATACCGTTCATACGACGCATGGCTGTTCTGTCTGTGTTGCTGCTCCCCTCTGGTTGAGATGAACAAGCGGGGAACTGTAGAACTGGATGCATATGACAAGCAAACACGGGCGGTCTGCCCCTGTTCTCTGTCATAGCACAGCCACTCGTGCTCCACGCTCGCGGAGTCCCTCGCTCCTTTCCCCACAGTGGTGAGGTCTCTAAACGGCTTAGTCAGCACGCGGTATTACGGCTCGCTGCCTCTAAATGCAGCTGTCTGGTGTTCAACGATTACAGAGCTTCATACCCCTCCCCTCTTGGAGCGGCGCGATCTCATTCGTCTGCTCGATAGGGCGGATTCGCCGCTATTGGAGCACCAAGAACACTCATTATAAGAGAGCTTCATGCCCCTCCCCTCCTGGAGCGGCACGATCTCATTCGTCTGCTCGATAGGCGGACACGCCTCTATTGGAGCGCTAAAACACTTATTATAGAGCTTTACTGGCCTGAGCCTGTCTCACTTCGGATAGCTTACTGTTCGTCTGCCCTGTCATTTCTCTCTGGTTTAGACGGAATCATAGGCAGAACAAATTTGTTTATAATATACTGAGGCCCGAATACCTCCCTTTATTCAGTCCCGTCCTATATCAGTGCGCTGAATATTGGTACATTCTTATATACCCTGTTTTTCTGCCCTTTTAACTCTTTCACCGCCAGCGTTTTTAAAAAAAGTTGCCAGCCAGCGCCAGCGTTTTTCATGATTTTCACCAAAGTTTAATGCCAATGTTGTAATAGCGTCCAGCACAGCGGCTCGGTGAGCCTCTCTGCTATGAATTTCCTCCGAGCGCGTTACCGGTCTGGCACCTCCCACGCCGGGACCGCGCTTATGCTTTGGTTGTCTTATCCATGTTTCGTGCTCCCCCTGCTGTTCCTCTCTCGCCGGGATGAACACACGGCGAGCCATGAGACTAGATGGATGCATAGACAAGCACACACGGACTAACCCCCCCGTGTTCTGTCACACCGCAACCGTTCATGCTTACAGAGTCCCTTCGCTCCTCTTACATTCAGTGGCGAGATCTCTGGCACATATATTAATCCCCCGAGTGCATCGGGTGATACCGTTCATACGACGCATGGCTGTTCTGTCTGTGTTGCTGCTCCCCTCTGCCGTTCCTCTCTTGTTGAGATGAACAAGCGGGGAACTGTAGAACTGGATGCATATGACAAGCAAACACGGGCGGTCTGCCCCTGTTCTCTGTCATAGCACAGCCACTCGTGCTCCACGCTCGCGGAGTCCCTCGCTCCTTTCCCTACAGTGGTGAGGTCTCTAAACGGCTTAGTTAGCACGCGGTATTACGGCTCGCTGCCTCTAAATGCAGCTGTCTGGTGTTCAACGATTACAGAGCTTCATGCCCCTCCCCTCTTGGAGCGGCGCGATCTCATTCGTCTGCTCGATAGGGCGGATTCGCCGCTATTGGAGCACCAAGAACACTCATTATAAGAGAGCTTCATGCCCCTCCCCTCCTGGAGCGGCACGATCTCATTCGTCTGCTCGATAGGCGGACACGCCTCTATTGGAGCGCTAAAACACTTATTATAGAGCTTTACTGGCCTGAGCCTGTCTCACTTCGGATAGCTTACTGTTCGTCTGCCCTGTCATTTCTCTCTGGTTTAGACGGAATCATAGGCTGAACAAATTTGTTTATAATATACTGAGGCCCGAATACCTCCCTTTATTCAGTCCCGTCCTATATCAGTGCGCTGAATATTGGTACATTCTTATATACCCTGTTTTTCTGCCCTTTTAACTCTTTCACCGCCAGCGTTTTTAAAAAAAGTTGCCAGCCAGCGCCAGCGTTTTTCATGATTTTCACCAAAGTTTAATGCCTTCCAGAAAATGTTCTTCTTTAAATATATAAACATACAATATACCAAATGAAAGAACAGACCCTCTGCTTTCAAACAAAAAAAAACCGTTTCATCCTACCTTTAGTGGTTCTTTTGCAATCAGCTTTTGAATATGGGTAGGTTTTTGCAAAAACACCATATTTTGAGCAAAAAGCAGAGATAATTCCATTTTTGTGACGGACTCTTCATAGAGATCCCATTCAGAGCGATCTTTAAAACAGACACGGACATGCAGCAGCTTGCCATAGGGCAATACTTCCGGTTTTAAAAAGTTGCGGAAGGGCGCCACCTGGTGGATAAAAGCGGTATTGCGGAAAGACGGAAAATCTCGTCATTGGCGGGGAAGCGTTTTCTCTTAATTGACGAGATATCTCGTCAATGGCGGGGAAAGAGTTAATAAACGGCAAAACCGCGGGCCTCACGGCAGACTTCCTCTCTGCGATGGGTTCAGTCTGACATTAAACCACCTAGACATACTGCTCTGCTCCGTGAGCCGTTCGGTCACCGTCACTACTGAGGCTTGTGCACCTGAACGGCTGAGCTCTGGTCTCCGCAGCACAGCTGCATCAACAGAGAACGAAACTGTCTGGGAGAAAAGGGGTTATGTCGCGCCTAGGCTGGACTGCCCTGAAATGTTTTCTGTGTGCTGTTTATCCAAACATACTGTGTAATATTGTCGGCTATGCGACCTCACTATAGTGGCGAACGGTATTTAATTCCTCTAAAAAGAGTAATTTCCGTGCTTACTATACTGTGTATTGACACCCACGGTTGTACGGTGTCTCTAAACACTTTATCGCCTTACTGACAAGCAATCAGTAATACGCACACACGGCCCGCTGTCCATAATTCTATCGACGCTTGCCGAAAAACCCCCGGTTTGGCCATATACTGTGTATTGACACCCCACGACTGTACGGTGTCTCTAACACCTTTCTGCCAAATTCGCTCGCAGCCCACCTCAGTTTCTCCGCTACGATGCTGATGGCGCAAACGAGCACGGTCTTACGGCTGTTATTCTCTCTTCCTAGAGAGACGACAGCCTCAGACTTTTGCATGGCTCCAAGCGTTTGAATCGCGCCCTCTCCGGACGGCCACTCAAAGGCTTACAGCCAAGCGGTTTATGACGTTTTTCGGCCATATAGCTGATTTATATTAGCGGATCCGAAGACGCTCACACCTCCGCTCCAATACTCGGAGATATTAAGGGTAATATCAACCTCAAGTGAGCTTGCTACCCGCCACAATAAGTTTCAAAGCTTAAAGCGCGCGCACAGTCAGACGCGCGCGGCATCTCGTTTAAGACGGGCACACGTACCCCTCTAACGAGCCTCAGAAAGCTGAATATCGTGGCATTCTGTTCATAAGTCCACTTCAGTTTGACTAAGCAAAGGTTGTGCCCCGAGCTGACGGCCGGGAAGCTTGCTTAAGTTACACACGGCTGCATGAAGTGCTGTAATTACGAGCTAGCCCAGCATCTGCTGTGGGTTGAACACGCTTTACGACGGCAATCAGCATTCGGCGCGTGGAACGCCGTTTGTCTCATATAAATCACCTTGTACTGTGAATACGGTACATTAAGAGGATGATTTAGCACTGCAGCACTCTCGACCGTGTTATTGTGATAATGCGGTCGAGCAATCTACGGTGGTTTCATTATTTACCGAACCAGACTGAGATCTCGCCCCCTGAACAAGCTGACGAGTCTTCTCCTTTATAAACTCATTGCATCGCTTTATAAGCTATGTTCAATCAGAGTGATACGCATCTCATGCTTAAACTACCAATATTAACCCATTACGATGGGCGTGCGGAGATGGCATCCGTGGGACACGACCTACATTACGTGCCTTATGACACATTGACACAAGCTGCTAGGACCCCTTTCACGAGGCGTCCTTATGCAAAGTCTGATCCATTCTGTCTAGTGACATTTGAAAGTCTAAACCCCCCGCGAATCGTGGGTGGAACACTTTTCTCCTCACTACAGAGGCACGGCGGCTCTCTCCCCTACCTATATCTATGTGGCCGTGATAACAGCGAACCACGCTTTTACGACCGACCATTCATTTAATTCACAAGCCTGTCATCTCTCAGATGCGGACGGCGGCGGTAACAGCGAACCATGCTTTTACGGCTGGCCATTCACTTTATTCATAAGCCTGTCATTTCTCAGATGCGGACGGTGCCCGAGGCACAGCGCTCTGGAACTGTCCAAGGTCCTGTATGACACATACGTCTGACGTACATCAGACGATCAGCTGTTCATCTGCGTCACAGATCACTCACTAGAGCACCTGTCAATACAGGCTATTTATGGATCGTTGACGTTATCACCTCCCGTGACAATTATGTTCACTTGTCTTAGAGCATGGGCATGGTCTTAGAGGTTTCTCATTTGACAATTGTGACACGGCCGGCTGGTCCCCGCCGTCCACGTTGTCAGTTTACAGCTTCGACATCCCTGCGTCGCACACTACTGAGGTTTGTTGCATTAAAGGTGCGCCCATTAGCTCACCTGTATGCACGATATGGTTTTTAATTATATGCTTCCACCGTGCGCTTAGAGAAGCTCACATGTACACGCTATAACATTTTGGTATACAATAAGATGCGCTTGGAAAAGCTCACCTGTATACACAGCTGTGTTATGCTTTGTGACACATACATTGTTGTTCATCTGTGTACGTTCACGGTGCGTTGGGTGCCCACCGTTACGTTCATCAATCATATCTGTTCACATTCACGGCGCGTTCTGTGCACTGATTTATCTATACGCATTCACGGTGCACTGAAGAGTTCACCCGTGTGCGCACAATTTATTATCACAACACATGACGGCGCGCTCGAGAATCTTGCCGGCCTGTGCATTATAACACTCTGATTCATCTATATGCATTCACGATGTATTCAAGTGTTCACCTGTGCCCGTGCAATTTATAGTCAATACACATTTACGGCGCGCTTGGAAAGCTCACCGATCTGTGCAGTATAATACTACCTATATGCATCCCGATGCGCTCGAGGGTGCACCTGGGTTCACACTATTGTGGTATCTGTATAATCCCACGCTACGAACCGTTCTGCCGCATATTATAGTCAGATCGGCCGTTCGTGAGCTTCGCAGATCACTCACTACGTATGTCTGTTGCTAACAGTGGTTATTTAGATGGATCGTTGAAACCATCGCACTGGCTCACGCCCCTCTATGAGCTATGTCCTATATAGAGCCCACTCTGTGCGAGTTTGGCTTCTTCATGAACTTGGTCTACAGGGGTATCTATATCTATATTTGATATCTGCTACGCGGCCGGCTGGTCTTCGCCGTCTACGTTGTCAGATTGTACAGCTTAGACGTCCCTGCCCTACGAGCGCAGGTTCTCTCGGCTCAATCATGCACGCTCATGCGTTTTATGTGTACACCACGGTGCGCTCAGCGAGCTCACCAACGTGACTCTGAATTTACTTATCTCGCACAGCCGCGGCGCGCTCGGTACCTCGCCGTCTTGTGCTATGTTATGTGCCCCCGGTGCGTTTAAAACCCCACCGTGTGCGCGTCAACAATTTATATGGTGCTTACACATTTGCTTTTAAAGCTGTGAATATGCCGGGTATAGGGCCACACGCAGTTTCTCTCCGGTAAGGCACTTCAGTACGTTGTGTATGCACGGCGTGATGGGATTACGTTCCCTCATAGCGTCAGCTAACTGACGCAATGCGAAGTGAACCGTATTGAAAGGGAACGCTTAGGTTACTCACGTAACCCCGGTTCCCTGAAATAACGGGAACGAAGCATTGCGTCTCTTGCCGTGCTACAAACGTCTACGCAGCGAGTGTTATTCGGCTGCGCGCTTCAGTCGAATAATAATGAGCTCCTGACGATTGAACCGCGCTTATATAAGGACGTGTTCCTCCCGCGCGCGGGTTCAAACGTCATTGGTCGGAACTTTGTACAGACGTTAACCAATAGGCTTCAGTCACGGAGTAAACAGGAGTTTCCCCCTTAGCGTCAGCTAACTGACGCAATGCTTCATTCCCGTTATTTCAGGGAACCGGGGTTACGTGAGTAACCTAAGCGTTTTTGCTCAAAATATGGTGTTTTTGCAAAAACCTACCCATATTCAAAAGCTGATTGCAAAAGAACCACTTAAGGTAGGATGAAACGGTTTTTTTTGTTTGAAAGCAGAGGGTCTGTTCTTTCATTTGGTATATTGTATGTTTATATATTTAAAGAAGAACATTTTCTGCAAGGCATTAAACTTTGGTGAAAATCATGAAAAACGCTGGCGCTGGCTGGCAACTTTTTTTTAAAACGCTGGCGGTGAAAGAGTTAAAGTACGTACGACGTGGCAATGTCTGCAAAAAAAGAAAGTGTTTAAATATGATGGTTCTCATCAGATAACCAATAAAACTGGCAATGGGGAAACAAAAAACACTATTGTTCCTGTACTATACTTGGAAAACATAGGCAGTGCCCCCAGACCAAAGCCAATTATGATTTTGTCTGAGCTATTAAACAAATAGAAATGGGAATTTATATTTTTATGTTTTAGTATATTTTTAAAATAGTTCTAATTAATTTAAACCATATTTAAAAACCATCTCGCTAAAGTATTGCAGTACCCTTGTTTGCCGGTAGGTGCCCCCCAAGCACAAACACGGAAAAATGTTGGACTTTAGAGAATGTGTCTAATGCATGAATGTAAAACTAAATTTCTTTTCAGCATCATCTGCTGGTGTTGACTCTTGGAATGCCGAAATACCAAAATCAGTGGTGGGTCTGTCTGGATCATGTGTGGTGATCCCTTGTAAGTTTAACTACCCATCAAATGGAAAGATACACGACGAAATTACAGGAATCTGGTACACAGATAAATATGGCATAATCTACCACAATGAGACTTCCGAAATCATCAGCAAATTCAAGGATCGCACAACTCTTCTTGGTGATCTACATCACAAAAACTGCACTTTGCAAATCAACTCTTTACGTCGCAGCGATGGTGGATCGTACATGTTTCGCATCGAGATCAAAGATTTAGACAAGTTCACATTCTTGAAGAATAAAGTTTCTATTACAGTAAAAGGTATGAGTTTCTGAGGATAGTAGTTGAATTAAATGTTCACCCCAATATTTAAAATCACATTCAGATGAGCTTTAGGATATCTCCTTAAACTTTAAACATTATAAATATACAAACTGATTCACCAGATTCACCTGAACAACCCACCATCTCAGTGAAGGAGGAAGTGATGTCACAAAGACTGATGACCGCTAACTGTATCGTGTCACATTCCTGCCCGTCTGACCCGCCCCAGCTCACCTGGAGCCATGAAGGGATGCTCAAGAGTCACCCTCAGCCAAAAAAACACGGTCAATGGAGATTAACATCATCTCTGACATTCACACCCTCCAGAGAAGATCATAATAAACCTCTCAACTGCTCTGCAGAGTTCAGTGGTGGGAGAAAAGGGACCAGCAGCAAAACACTCAAAGTTAAATGTAAGCTTGAGAAAAGTTTTTTCCCCTTCTTGAATGTGTATTCCAGTTTACCACTGAGCAACAATAATAAAAATTCAAACAAAATAATCTTTTACATAAACAAAAATAAAGCACAAGGGTTTAATGGTCAAAAAGTTATATTAGTTTAGGTCCTACGCACAACTATAACGAGCCCTTTATACTGAATGTTTATAGTGTATTCCAATGGCTTACTCTGATGACATTATTCTTACATTTTAATGTGTTATTATTTATTATTCAGAGTTAGCCATTACGGTATGCAAACATTCAGTATAATGCTTGTATTAAATGGTAAATGGACTGCATTTATATAGCGCTTTCATAGACCAATGGCCATCCAAAGCGCTTTACAATTTTGCCTCACATTCACCCATTCACTCACACATTCATACACCGACGGCGGTGTCAGCCATGCAAAGCGCCATCCAGCTCGTCGGGAGCAGCTGGGGTTAGGTGTCTTGCTCAAGGACACCTCGACACTTGGTCAGGTGGAGCCGGGGATTGAACCACCAACCTTCCGATTTGTAGACAACCTACATGAACCACTCAACCACTGCCGCCCCGTATTAATGTTAAAGTGCTAGCGTAAATTGCTTCCATCTTCATCTGGCTCACATGGCAGGTGTCCGTCATCACACTGATCAACAAGATAAAAAGTGCCTTTGTAAAGTGGCGTCTCTGCTGTTGCCACCTAAAGCAACACCTCAATTAAAGTGTAAATGAACATCAAAAGAACTATGAAACTGCTCACAAACTGAATGCACACATGACTCCTGCATTTACTGTATAAAAACAATGCATTTGTACCTATCCCCCAGTTCTTATTAACAAGTGGTTCTCTGGTTTGTTTGTGTAAATGCCATTGCTTTTCTGTCTTTTGCTAATTAAAAACATTTTAAGATACAAAGCATTATAGTTTTTCTTAGTTGCTTTGGGGCATTTCTCGAATCATTCTTAAAATTTGCAAAATAATAAATGCATTTCTCAGAAGAATTTGTACAAACTGCATAACATCATGGTTCCCTTTCAATACGGTTCACTTCGCATTGCGTCAGTTTTGCTGACGCTATGGGGGAAACTCCTGTTTACTCCGTGATTGAAGCCTATTGGTTAACGTCTGTAGAAAATACAGACCAATGACGTTTTGAGCCCGCGCGGGGCGTGGCACACGTCCCTATATAAGCCGGGGAAATACGTCAAGAGCTCATTACTTTTCTCCTTCAGCGCGAACCTTCTCGCTGCTCCGAAGAAGAAGCCCTTACTCGCCGTCGATCAGAGCACTGCAGCGGACTATTACACACCAGCGTGTTCCCCTGCCGCTTTCCGGTGAGCAATAAAAGAGCGAATTTCAACTAAAAGAACAGAAGCGCGTTGAGATAATGTCGCTTCGGCATTGCGGTTCATGCCGAGCCCCTTTGCCTGTGGAGGATCTCCACAAAGAGTGCGTCATCTGTCTGGGTCCTGCCCACGCCGAGGCCTTACTCGCCCTTCTTGACTCGCCCGTGTCGCCGTCGGGGCTCTTCGGCTCTGCTGTGGAGGGGTTCACCCAGCGCTTCACTGAGGCACAGAAATCATCGCAAGCCATGCGGCATTTCCTACCAAAACGATCTGCCTCAGCGTCTGAGACCGGCCGCCCAAAACCGCCGCCAGCTCAGCGCCCTAAGCCAGCACCAGTTCAACCCCAGCAGAGAGCTGAACCAGAGGTCAAGCGCCAGCGTCCTGCACGACCGGCTGGCCCACCTCGATGCCGCGGTCCCCGTCCCCGGATCACGCTGGACCCGACGCCGGCGCCGCCTCCCTGAAGAGAGTCTGAGGAGGAAAAGAGGCTCTGGTCCCGCTTCGGCCGGCCCGCCCTCGAAAGTTCTGCGTGTTTCAGTCCCCTCTGGCGCTGGACACACCCTCGCTGTAACAGCGAAAAACAAATTTTTACCTTTTCACAAAAAGAGCAAATTTCCTCCTCTGTACACACACACACACACGGCTTAACGTCCATAAGCATATCGATGCTCGCCGTCAAACTTCACGTTTGGCAATCCACACCCGGTATGCCGGGCTGGATTCTAAACGTAATCCAACACGGTTATTCACTTCAATTCGCTCGGAGACCACCCCGGTTTCGCGGCGTTCTCTACACCACTGTCCCAGACGATCGTATGAAGATCCTCAGGGAAGAGGTGCGTTCTTTATTGCTAAAAGACACGATAGAGACGGTCCCGGCGGATCAAAGCAAATCAGGCTTTTACAGTCGTTATTTTCTCGTTCCAAAGAAAGACGGCGGCCTCAGACCGATATTGGATCTACGCGTTTTGAATCGCGCTCTTGCCAAACGGCCATTCAAAATGCTTACAGCCAGACGAATCATGGCATTAATTCGACCAAGCGATTGGTTCATATCAGTGGATCTGAAAGATGCTTACTTTCACATTCCGATAGCACCACGTCACAGGCCGTTTCTAAGATTCCCGTTCGACGGGACAGCATACCAGTACAAAGTTCTGCCCTTCGGATTATCTCTGGCACCACGCACATTTACCAAATGTGCGGATGCGGCTCTCGCCCCTCTCAGACAGAGCGGCATCCGCATATTGAATTACCTCGACGATTGGGTTATTCTAGCACAGTCAGAGAGGGAAATTATTGCGCACAAGACCGTTGTACTCCAGCATTTGGAGAATTTGGGGTTCAAAATCAACCTCCAGAAGAGTTTGCTCACCCCCACGCAGCGAATCGCATTCTTAGGCATGACGCGCGACTCGTTAAAGATGCGGGCATGGCTTAAACAGGAACGCGCGCTCACGGTCAGACGCGAGGCGGCATCGTTCAAAGCAGGTTCACATCTCCCTCTCAAACGATTCCAAAAAATGCTGGGTCTGATGGCAGCAGCATCCCCACTCATACCGTTGGGAATGCTGTTCATGAGACCGCTTCAGTTTTGGTTGAAAGCGAAAGTTCCGCCCCGTGCTTGGTTGTCGGGCCGCTTATTAATCAAAATCACGTACAGCTGCGTGAAAGCGCTTTCGATATGGACATCCCCTCACCTTTTCCTCTCGGGCACGGAGCTCGGCTCCATGAGCAGGAGGAAAGTGGTGACTACGGATGCGTCTGCGACGGGTTGGGGCGCTCACTGCGACGGCGAACCCGCCTTAAGTGCGTGGAACAACCAGTTGTCTCAGCTACATATCAACCACCTCGAGATGTGGGCGGTTATCTTAGCGCTACGACACTTTCGACCGAAACTCCAACATCAACACGTTCTAGTGCGGTCGGACAGTATGACGGTGGTCTCGTTCATAAACCACCAAGGAGGGCTGAGATCTCGCTCCCTATCCAGGCTGGCGAAAAGGCTTTTATTATGGGCCAACGCGAACGTACGTTCGTTAAAAGCGACTCACGTACCGGGTGTAGCCAATACGGGTGCAGACATTCTCTCGCGCAATGGTCCGCCGCCGGGAGAATGGAGACTGCATCCTCAGACGGTCGAGAAAATATGGACCGTCTTCGGCCGAGCGGAGATCGATCTGTTTGCATCCGACGAGAACGCGCATTGCCCGATCTTCTTCTCGAGACACCACGATGCCCTGTCGCAAACATGGCCGGCGTGTCTTCTATATGCTTTTCCTCCGGTGGCTCTGTTACCACAGGTCCTTCAGAGGATAAGAGAGACGAAATGCGCGATAATTCTGATCGCCCCGTTTTGGCACAATCAACCGTGGCTCCCCGACCTATGGCAGCTGAATCATCAGCACCATGGCCAGTACCGCTGAGGAAAGACCTCCTATCTCAGGCGAGAGGGACGATATGGCATCCACAGCCGGAGCTATGGAATCTACACGTTTGGTCTCTGAACAGCAACCGTCACGCCTTTCAGGACGAGTGTTAAATACTCTAACTGAAGCTAGGGCCCCATCTACCAGGCGCCTTTACGCTCAAAAGTGGTCTATTTTTTCTGACTGGTGCACGACGAAAAACTTAAACCCAAACACCTGTGAAGTGGAGCATATTCTCTCCTTTCTACAGGAAATGCTGGACAGCGGTCGCGCGCCCTCGACGCTTAAAGTATATGTGTGCGGTTCTGAAAGCGCTGCGCGGTCCCCCTTTCGAGCCCCTCGAACAGGCTGACCTGCGCGCTCTCTCGTTTAAAACCGCTCTCCTCCTGGCGTTGGCATCGGTTAAACGAGTTGCCGATTTACACGCGTTTTCAATTGACCCGTCGTGTCTGGAATTCGGTCCTAACGATAGCAAAGTGATCCTTAGACCGAGAGTGGGATACATTCCTAAAGTTTTGACCACGCCATTTAGAGTTCAGGTGGTTTCACTTCTCGCCCTCCCGCCGGCGGACGGCGAACAAACCCCGAACACGCTCTGCCTCGTCAGAGCGTTAAGAATATACACGGACCGTTCTGCCTCATACCGCAAGTCAGATCAGCTGTTCGTAAGCTTCGCACAACATTCTTTAGGTATGCCGCTCGCTAAACAGAGGCTATCTAAATGGCTCGTCGAAGCCATTCCTTTGGCTTACGCCTCCCTGAATAAACATTGTCCAGTTGGTTTAAAAGCTCACTCCACGAGGGGTATGGCTTCATCTTGGGCTTGGTCTACGGGGATTTCTATCTTTGACATTTGTAACGCGGCCGGCTGGTCCTCGCCGTCTACGTTTGTCAGATTTTATAGCCTGGATGTCCCTGCCTTACAAGCACAGGTCTTAACGGCTTAATGATTCACGTGACTGCGTTTCTGTATGCCTTCACGGTGCGCTGCGAGCTCACCGTCATGGCTACCTATTAATAAATCATGCACAGCTCGCGGCGCGCTCAGGGAACCCGCCGTCTCGTGCTCTATTGTATATGCATCATGGTGCGTTTAGAAACTTCACTGTATGCGTATTACTGTCTCATATATGGTGCTTACACTTGCGCTCGCTAGAGCTATGTATACGCTGGGTTAGGGCCACATGCAGTGTCTCTCCGGTAAGGGCACCTCAGTCCGTTGTGTATGCACGGCGGGATGGGATTACGTTCCCCCATAGCGTCAGCAAAACTGACGCAATGCGAAGTGAACCGTATTGAAAGGGAACGCTTAGGTTACTCACGTAACCCCCGTTCCCTGTAATAACGGGAACGAAGCATTGCGTCGCTGGCCGTGCTACAAACGTCTACGCAGCGAGTGTTATTCGGCTGCGCGCTTCAGTCGAATAATAATGAGCTCTTGACGTATTTCCCCGGCTTATATAGGGACGTGTGCCACGCCCCGCGCGGGCTCAAAACGTCATTGGTCTGTATTTTCTACAGACGTTAACCAATAGGCTTCAATCACGGAGTAAACAGGAGTTTCCCCCATAGCGTCAGCAAAACTGACGCAATGCTTTGTTCCCGTTATTTCAGGGAACCGGGGTTACGTGAGTAACCTAAGCGATATCCTGCAAAAGCCATAACGTGTTAAGTTGCCAATATGACAAAAGTATAAAATGATATATGTCATTGTGTTCTGTATGTGAAGTTAAACATTAGAGTAACTTCACCTGGCGCAATGCTGTGATAGATGCATTTGCGTCCATTTTTGTGCCCATGGGCATGGGCATGCTGGTCTGAAAACAAGGTGTGATCTATCTATCTATCTATCTATCTATCTATCTATCTATCTATCTATCTATCTATCTATCTATCATAGATCCTCCTGAGATTAAAAACGAGTCTTCCTGCAAATCAGAGCCTCTTACAGTCTGTGTTTGTATCGTGGACTCCAACCCACCCAGTGAAGTCAAGTGGCTTGGTCCTTTAACAGCTTTCGCCAGCTCTAGTGTTGAACAAAATGGTTTTCTTACCATCTTTACCCTTCAGGGGTGGCTGGGTTTCCCTGACGCTGTCCATTGCTCTGCCAATAACAGCGAGGGAAACTCTGTCATAACAATCCAAGTGCCTCATAATGGTGAGACTTTATATCCAAACGTGTTCACGTTTTATATAAACATTGTATTATTTTATTAAATTATTATTTTTTTAATATTTATTTTGTTTTACAGGTATGATCATATATATTGCGGTTGCCACAGCTGCTGCTTTAGTTACTTTAGTGGTCATTTCAGTTTGTGTAGCCAAAAGACACTGGTAAGAATCTGTCTCTCTCTCTCTCTCTCTCTCTCTCTCTCTCTCTCTCTTTCTCTATCTCTCACTCTCGTTTCTTGTCTATCTTTTAAACTCTCTTTCATTATTTGTCTTGAAGTAGGCGCAGAGCTCTGGAACAGCATTTAATGGATTTGAAAGCTGACCCAAATGAAATGAAGACAACCCCAAAGTCTGGCTTAGAAGGGTGTGCACATCATAACTGGCCAGTTGCATTCACACAACACGACTGATATTTCACCTTTGCACATTGTTAAGTGTGTTTGTATCACACACATTTATTATTTTATTTCACACATTTATTAATGCTTTGTATCTTGTTTTGTTATCAGCAAAGAAGAGAAAAGCAATGGCATTTACACAAACAACCAAGACAACGTTGATTATGAGAACTGGGAGGTAGGTACACATGCTTTTCTTTCATACAGTAAATGCAGGAGTCCTGTGTGCATTCTGTTCTGTTTGTGAGAAGTATAAAAGTTAATGGAGGTGTTGCTTTGTATGCTGGATGTGATTAAAGTTCAATGGTGCCTGCGCTAACAGCCGAAAAGCCATGTCACTTATCAACTTTACAAAACAGTTGTTCATTATAGCAATAGTTAAAACTGTGACATTAAATATCTATTATCAGGTCTGATTGCATTTGCCACAGCACTTTTATAATTAAGAGGGGTATTTGAAATGAATATATGATATATGAATATATGACATTATTTTCTTGTTGACAGTGTGATTAGAGAGACCTGCCATGTGGACAAGATGAAGATGAAGCAATCTATGCTAACACATAGAAATAAATAAACACTTGTTAACGTAAGATAAGATGCTTTTTGGAATATTCTCATCATGCAAGAAAAACATGAATCATTATGAGGTTTAGTATAATTTATGAAAATAATGCGAGCTTGAATCCACCCTGTATTTAAATGGCACATACCAAATACTAGAGATGTTCAGTCAAATTTCAATATTTTGTTGCTGATATGTTTATGTAATTAATGAATAAACTATTGATTTGTGTGAACAACCAGGCTTTATACTGACTCCTGGTGGTCGTTGGAGGAACTTTTGATGATTTTATGTTAAGTTTTTTCTTTTTCTTTTTTTTTTATATAAGTCTTAAGTGACACAGTTTGTGACAACGAAAAAAATATTTATTTAAAGCCAGAATTAAGGTTAGATTTTTTTTATTCATCTATACTGTAAAAAGTAAAAACTACTCTCCTTAAAAACTTACTTCAATTTGTAACACCTAAATCTCTAAGTGAAACATTTTATTTGAAAAAACTTTTTTAGGCGCTACCTACTGAAATAGTTTTTTTTTTTTTTTTAAGTTAATCCAACTTTTACTTTTTACAGTGTAACTGTTTTCTATCTGCTGTTTAAGTATTGACTTGAGAATCACAAAATACCGATATCCATACTCATTTCTTCAATTTAGAAATTCAGACTGAATACTAAGCTTGAATCCACAATGTCTCTAAATGTGGAACATACCAAATACTAGAGATTTATTTTCAATCAAATTGCAATATTTTGTTGCTGTTATGTTTATGTAATTGTGAACCAATAAACCATGAACAACCAGGCTGTATTTGTGTACTATACAATGTGTAACACTGAGCCCTAGTGGTCACTGGAGAAACTCAGTAATTATCAGTAATATTAACCGAAGTTTGAGCGAGAGGGGGAGTAGTCAGGAGTGATGATGTTACTGCATCCAAGGTCGAAGTGCTGCAAAAAAGTGCTCTTCCCATACAATATATTTTCTCATATTTATCCGCTTAAAAAATCACGTTTTGTAATACCTCGCTCCATCATGGATATTATAATGTGTTGACTTTACCCCTGCACTTTCTGTACTTAATTATCAGAGGATCTCTGCAAAGTCGCGTGACAGAAAATAGATGGCAGCAATGAACAATTTGAGTTTAATTATCTAGTAAGACATGAAGATGCTGCTGCGCTCAGTCACTGCTGTTGGGTCATTTTTATTTGTGGTGGCAAGTGGTGTCCCTCTACTTTACAACAGTTGAAATAAACTTAAAATACCAATAAAATATAAAACGTTTCCATGTTTGTATTATGTAGGATAAATACAATGCATGCACTATTTACAATTACATTTATGGTTTTAAAATACATATTTAATTGAGTTTGAGAGATTGCATTTGTAACAAAATACACTCTAAAAAACGTTGGGTTGTTTTTTCAACCCAACTGCTGGGTTGAGCCAGTTGGGTTATTTTGATGGGTTGTTTTATCAGTGTTGGGTAGTTTTTGTGTAACCCAACTTGTTGGGTTATATGTTGGGTAATTTTGAAGCAGAGCCAACTTAATAGATACATAGCTGTTTCTCAATATTACTTTCTCTAGTCCACAAAATGTATTTTAAACGTAAGTTCAGGCGAGAATATATATGTATAATGTTCAAATTTGCAGTCGGTTGTAAAGTGAACGCCAATTTTAAAGTTTAATTTCAAAAAGTCGGAATGTTACCGGCGCGACCACCGGGTGTCAGTGTTGTTCTTCCCCAGAGAGAACTTCTCCCTTCCCCCACACAGACACGTCAGACTCCTCCTGCCACAGCACGCTACCTGACGCTGGAATTTAACATCACTTCAGGATTCATAAACGGTTTTTCATCGAATTATCTTTGATTTATTTGAAGGAAAAGGTTTGTGTCATTGTTTTTAATCATTTAAACTAGTGATGGCGAAGTGAAGCTTTCTTGAAGTGTAATGCCTCTGAAAAGAGGGAGAAGAAAACTCATAAAGATGCTGAAGTTTCCCCACTGCGAACTTTATGTGTAATCATTTTCATAGCCATTGACAATAAACTTTACAAAACAGCATCAATTGTCTTTTCCTTTTACACATTTTTACATAAACTGTCAATCAAATATAGTTTTAGTTATTTATAATCAATGATGCATGAATTAATACAGCTTTTTAGAAATATCTGATACAGACAATTCAAAATAACATGTACTCTTCAAATAACTCTCATCTGAACATACATTAATATCTTAAACTGTAATTCACTTTTCACATTCTTCAATATATTTAAATTTTTCTCAGTAAATTAATCAGTCAATACTAAATTAACAGAAATAAACATTAAATGTAATACGTAAAAATACATTAGACTCTCAATATATGGCCTCATGTTGTTATCTGGGCCTTACGCCATTTCACGCTTGCCCTCGTGCATCTCTAAACTAGTACACATTTAAACATTTTCCCCAAAACACAATCAGTATCATCTTAACATTTATATACTTTTAAACCTTGTTCTAACATCATTTTATTCGATTGTAACATTTTATTACTTGAGTTAATACCTGAAAAGAGGGAGAAGAAAACTCATAAAGATGCTGAAGTTTCCCCACTGCGAACTTTATGTGTAATGAAGAAACCCCGCGAGTTCTCTCCCAGTGAAGTGAATCAGGCAAAAGCAATCGATCGCCCCCTGCGATCGAGCAGGCAAAAGTAATCGATCGAACGCCTTATTGTACCCAACTCATAAATCTAATAGGACATAGATGAACTAAAATAACAAACAAATTACATCGTTATATTTTATAAACAGTTATAAACTTAAACAGTTACACTTCACCGAATGATGGCTTGTAAACAGATACTTCACAGAATAAAGACTTAATAATTTCAAGGTAACACATTTCAATAGATAACAGTATATGAATTATAAACATATCCACACCATATGTAACGTATTTTCACTGTTTCACAGATTAGATTAATTAATATTTCTATGTAAATACACATGTCAATTATTTTGTTTTCACTGCTTCACAGATGAATGAATATTAAATGCATATTTCAAAGCTTTTATATTTCTGTAAAATACACATTTCAATTATTTTCACTGCTTCACAGATTAATGAATATTTCAATCTACCACAGAAGCAGTGAAGCTTTCAACCCAATTGTATCGGAAAAAGGATCATTACTCGAAGCTTTTCAAATCAGAGCTCAATGAGGACCTCTGCTGGTGAAAGTGCTGTTTCACAACATGTTCCACAACCAAACAACGTATTAATTATAAAAGCAAAACTTTTTTGACAAATTAAGGCAAGTAGAGGTAACTGCAGACTGGAGCAATGGGCGTGGCAAGAGGTCGGAAAGAAATGGGGCGTGCCACGAGGAATGGGGCGTGCCGTAAGGTCTTTTCAATTGGACGCGAAAAGCTTCCTGATCCGCATAAAAGCGAACCATAAACTTAATCACTATATATTATGTTGCTTGCTGATGTATGTATATAAACAATTTTATCGTAACACACAGAGCAACACTCACACGCTGTTTGCTGATTCACTCACTTCTTTTACTGCTTTATTCAGTACAGAACTCACTCTAATATAGAACCCTGTTGCCCCCTAATGGCAACTCTTCATATAGCACAACATTTAGCTGCATATATAACACCATACAAAATACATTTCTTTCACTGTAAAAATAACAATGATGATATTGAGAATACATTCAAAAGTACGTTACCTTCGACACCTTCTGTATAACGCGGGTTACATGACGTAATCACCACCGCAACTTTTTCAGGATCAATAATTAAAAACATTCATAATGTTTGTGATAAATGCACTTTTTGTAAAACATCACTTAAAGATATTACATATTTATTTTTGTATTGCCCCTTTTCTAATTCATTTTGAACTGACTTCAAAATAGGTATTCCTAAAATAGAAATTCCCAGTATTAGAATTTAGAACGACATTTTACTTTGTTTCCAAAACCCATATTTTTCTGGAAATAATTATATAATTAAATTATTTTGTCGACGTTTTATATGCATAATACACAAATAAAAGAAACCCTCCTATATTAACTTTTATAAGACCTCGCAGTAAACTTGGAAACCCTTTCAAACATGAGACCACAAAACAAAAAGTTTTTGAAAATATCTATAACTACTTTGATTCATAAACTTTTATTTTTGTATTCATTTGTATTTTTCATGTTATACTTGTTATTCTCCGATTTACACATTTTGAGCTGTATTTACAATGCTTTGTATTCATCATTTTTTTATTGCATTATACTTGAAATTTCTGTATTTGAACTAAATAATAAAATAAAAAAATCATTAAAAAACAAATTATTATTTTAAAGATAAAAATGTCTCTAAAAGTAATGTTATTTTTATAAAAATGGTACAGTAAATGTTTGGCTGTATAAAGGCATATACGTGTTTGATCAAACACTCACCATATAATTATTAAATGAAGTAAAAACGGTCTAATAAACTTATTTTAAGTGACATTAATCAATTAAGCAAAACAAACACCATTTTATCCAAAAAACATTTATTCAGTCATTTTTACAATATTTTTTTGAAACGACAATTGAAGTTGTCATCAAAGGCTTGTGTTCTTGTGTTCAAAACTCATTCATTCGAACAGAAGCCATCAAACTCTCTATCTTAACGCACAGTGACCCCCTTCATGGCGTACCGCGCGAAATCTGTGGCTTTGCAAATGGCTTTGTATCTTGCGATATTCACAAGGTCTAACAACACTGAGAGCACAGAAGGGACATCGACATAAATCGCCGACTCGGATGTCTTCGATGCAAATGCAGTCATTAATTTTTCTCACTGTAACATGTATCTGTCAACAACAATTAAATAATCCCCGAAACTGAAAAGACGTCAAGCAAAGAGACCATCAAATTATATCGCACATGTATTATATCCATCTTCTTTCCTTCAAAAGAAAATTACGATTTCTTTTTAGCTAAAGGAAATGACGTATAACTATGGTTACGGCTGATTGGCCAACACAGTTGCCAGGAGGAAGCTCCTTTGACCAATGAGAAACCTCTTACAACGCCCCTACCTCCTGCCACGCCCCTACCTCCTGCCACGCCCATTGCTCCAAGCTGCAGCTACCCCTGTCTCAATTAAGGATAGATTAATAAATAAATGTAACAATATATTAAATACATGACCAAAGCATGTTCCATTTCATGCAAATGGTACTCCAAACAAAAAACAAAACAAATTAAGGATAGACCATGTCTCAAAAGTATAAAGTAATCGATTCAGTGTAATGGAATACTCCAATACAACCAATGAGGGCGCGCAGCGCATCGCACAATTCTAAACCTTTGAATCAGATAACGAAGCAGTCACGTGGGTGTGTGTGAAACGAAGCTTCGGACGTCATTGGTCACGTGATTTTGCCAGAACAAATCAAGCTTCGATACAAAGCTTCAATGAAAATCGGTTCGTTTTTTTGACACACGCTTCGGAGCTTCGGTGTCACTGGAAACATCACTAATTTAAACTATTTCTGAATGCAAAAGTATGCAAAATGATGGTTCACAAGACATAACTCTTATTAAAAGTTTTATTAGCGTCTGTTGGCTAGTCTGTAATGCTCAGTAAATCTATATGCTTGCTTTTAAATGATTTAAATATTTCGTTTGATCAAACGTTTTATGAAATATGTCTAAAATGGCTTGTTTTAATAATTTTAGAAACGTTAGAATGTAACGTATTCTAATGGTTTAGAAATTCAGTTTAAAACAGATAAAGTTAATATGAGGAGGAAACGTGTACGTTTTAAATAAATAATCGTTTGTTGTAAAAGTTGAAATCAAACTGATGCTTTTAATATCATGTTTAGATCATGAAACTTTAGCCTTGAGTTCACAGACAGGGTGTGAACTCTCATTTGGTCTGTAAGTTACAGACATTTTTATCTTTTTCAAATGTTTTTGATGATGCCCACTTAAATCACAGTTTTGGCTCTTTTCCTCAGACCCTGATGGATAAAAGATGGATATTTTCTCCTGGAGAAGCTAAACAATGTCACTTTGAGGTTCTGATACCAGCTTTTACAAAGTTATTTACAGGTAACATGAAAATGCACTTGTTTTTTATTATTTAAAGTGATATGTTTATAATACAATGAGGCATATCAAAGCATTTCTTTATTAAGAATCCCTGCTTAGTTTGCTGTGAGTATGTCATTTTCAAAAGTAGTAAGGTTGCACGATTAAAGGAATAGTTCACCCAAAAGTTATATTAAACTCATGATTTACTCACCCCCAAGCCATTCGAGATGCATATGTCCATCATGTTTTAGACAAACACATTTTGAGATATTTTAGAAAATGTCTTAGATCTTTCAGTTAATCAAATGTAATGTTACAGGGTCCACTCCTTCACGTCCAAAAAATGTGCATCCATCCTTCACAAAAGAAATCCAAATGGCTCCACGATGATAAACAAAGGTCTTCTGAGGGTAATCCGTGCCGTTTTTTTGTAGAAATATCTATATTTAAACTTTATAAACAAAAATAACTAGCTTCCGGTAATACCGCCATCCAAGACTCCTCTGTATTCAGCACAGCTCTCATCTTAAATGCGGACACGACCAAGATGGCGCCATTAGCAGAAGCTAGTTATTTTTGTTATAATTCAACAACACTGCACGGATTACCCTCAGAAGGCCTTTGTTTATTATCGTGGAGCCATATGGATTTATTTTGTGAAGGATGGATGCAAATATTTTTGGACTTGAAGGAGTGGATCCCATAACTTTACATTTGATTAACTGAAAGATCTAAAACATTTTCTAAAATAACTGAAAATGTGTTAGTCTGAAAAATGATGGACGTATGCATCTTGGATGGCTTGGAGGTGAGTAATCATGGGTTTAATATCATTTTTGGCCCAACTATCTCGTTAATTGTATACAATTGTCAAGCCCATCTCATCGGTAAAGCCGGTTCTGTGATAAGAAGTAAATTGCCATCATCTGAAAACAGGTGAAGTACCATTTACTACACGCAGCAGTAGTTCACTGACAAGCTAGCCCATATAGCATTCATTATCGCATAAATTTACATTAAAGTTTTATTGAAAATGAATGCATGATTTGTCATTTTCAGAGTTCACAAGACTTCTCTGTGTTATTCCCTGACCATGCCGAAAAGCTATTTGAAACTTGGGCACTGCATTTTACAGACAGAATCCTGCAACTTCCCAGCCAAGAACCAGGAGCATCAACAAATCACCTCCAGGTACACTTGGGAATACAATTGTTATTTGCTGAGTATTATGACAGTAAAGTTATTAATTTAACCTAAACATTTTTCTCTACAGAACCCCATGATGATATTCCAACTCCTGTCTACAAAAGTGGGAAGAAAATCTTAAGTTTATGTAAGTAATGGAAGTATTGCACACTTTGCTTTGCAAGCAACCTAAAACATTTAATATTTTGTTTGTGAACTAGCAAGAAGACATGTTTACAAGTAGGAATAGAGTTAAAACTCGGCCAAGAAAAATGTTCTTTTACTCGCAACTCTAAAACATTAACTTTAAGGACAAACGTTAAAGGAATAGTCTACTCATTTTCAATATTAAAATATGTTATTACCTTAACTAAGAATTGTTGATACATCCCTCTATCATCTGTGTGCGTGCACGTAAGCGCTGGAGCGCGCTGCGGCGCTTCGATAGCATTTAGCTTAGCCCCATTCATTCAATGGTACCATTTAGAGATAAAGTTAGAAGTGACCAAACACATCAACGTTTTTCCTATTTAAGATGAGTAGTTATACGAGCAAGTTTGGTGATACAAAATAAAACGTAGCACTTTTCTAAGCGGATTTAAAAGAGTAACTATATTTTATGGCGTAATAGCACTTTTGGGAGTACTTTGACTCGGCGCAGTAACACCCTCCCTCTCCCATTATGAGAGGGAGAAGGGGAGCGGACTTTTCAGGCGAGTCGAAGTACTCCCAAAAGTGCTATTACGCCATAAAATATAGTTCCTCTTTTAAATCCGCTTAGAAAAGCGCTACGTTTTATTTTGTACCACCAAACTTGCTCGTATAGCTACTCATCTTAAATAGGAAAAACGTTGATGTGTTTGGTCACTTCTAACTTTATCTCTGAGTGGTACCATTGAATGAATGGGGCTAAGCTAAATGCTATCGAAGTGTCGCAGCGCGCTCCAGCGCTTATGTGCATGCACACAGATGATAGAGGGATGTATCAACTTTTCTTAGTTAAGGTAATAACATAGTTTAATATTGAAAATGAGTAGACTATTCCTTTAATGTCCAGCCCTGTATTCATTACATAATATATGCTAATAAAGTGTTGGCTATATTAAGTAATAAGGGCAAGTATGCAGGTTGTTGCAAAATCTAAAAAATCGGGCTTACTGCCAGGTAAAGTGACGTGGCAGAATCTGAAATTACTGTGAATCTGAGTTATTGGCATGAACAAAGAGTATATTGTAAGGTTATTGAAATAAAACAGAAATGTATACATTTCATTACAATTAAACTAGATACTACATTTGTGTGTATGAAATATAAATTGTTTGGTTTTGTATAATAATGCTGCATCATGCATTTAGCGTCTTTGCCTGCATTCTAACAAGTGTTTGTCTGTTTTCAACAGGTTGGGACCAACATGGTTGCATTCTTCTGAGAGGCTGAGGTGACAAAACCATTCCCATTTGTCCTTGGATTGGAAGATGACGATCTCTGCCATCAAGCCTTCGTTGTTTTTGACAGACAGTCACTCCAGAAATACACCCTCCTTGGTGATGTTGACATGTTTTAAACTTTTTTTAATGTTTTGGACATTCATTTTACTAAGCTGTGCACATCAGTGTGGGTGTTTTTGAAGACTGTTGTTTAAGAAACCCCAAGAACGGAATCCCTTTCTATAAGAAGTCTGTGTAGTTATTTGTCATGCTAGGGTGGTAACTCATGTTGATCATATATTGACTGTTTGTGCAACTTAGTGTTGATCTTATGTGTTACATTAACCATTTCTTATTACACGGTTCTCTAAAATGCTAGATTCTGATTGGCCAGTCGTGACATTCTACTACTGCTCAAAACTAAAAACTCCAATGCTGCAAATCATTTTGACAGGTACAGTTTTATATTACACAAAAATTAAATATCAATGTCTATTAATAACATATCCGACATTAAATTTACAAATGATTAAACCAATGTGTTTGTGACATTTGTCCTGAAGAAACTGTTGGGGCTTTTTTCTGTGATGACATGCTGCCAATACATTATCCCTTACTTGTACAACTTTTTACTTGATCTAATTGTAATGTTAACCGGGTATCTGTCATTTTAGATTGTGAGATATAATACTAATATATATTTTTTATTAGAAAGTTGATTGTTTGTGTAGGGCTATGTACTCTTTTATTGTTCATGTGCAATAAATATGCTTTTTCAATTAAATCTATGCTTTGTTATTTATAGACACCACAATGAAAGGTATGAAAGCAATTTAAACCACAAAATTTCAGCTTTAAACACATTAACCAAACGTTGGGTTGTTTCAACCCAACAAAAAGTTATTTCTACCCAACAGATGGGTTAAAAAATCAACCCAACTGGTTGGGTTGATTGTACAACCCAACTTGTTGGGTTAAAATAACCCAGTGTTGGGTTGGTCCATATTTAACCCAACGTTGGGTTGCAAAACAACCCAAGTTGGGTTAATTTTAACCCAACTTTTTTTTAGAGTGTATGCATGTGACTGTCATGAGGTATCATGGATTGTAATTGCAACAATATAACAATATAATATATATTTTTAACACAAATGAAGTGGTTATATTGTGAATATAGATTTTATTAAACATTTACAATTTTATTAAATTGTTTAATTTTTTTATCAATCTTCACTTTTAATGGATATAGCACAAATTGAATTACAAATTTTAAATGCATAACAATACATTTTATTAAAAGAAAACAAACAAGCATTTTTACAATTTCTGCCTCTCATTTGCCACCCCAAATAAAGAATGGCCCTGCTAAAAGACATTGCGGAGCCACAACAATGTAAATGTAACGTTTTAGCTCATGCTAAATTAGTATTAAACTACCGTTAAAGATATTGCTTTAAAAGTAACTGAACTACTATCAAGCTAAAGAAAAATGTAGTTAACTTACCGTCGCTACTTGTAATTAACTACTTCACAACACTAACCAAATGTGTGAAAGCCACACTGACTCACGTGTAAATGTTCTTCTGTACAATCATGGTAAAGGTGACAAGCAGCGCCCTTATTACTGAGAAGACATAGACGAAGAATGTGTGTTCAAGAGCAATAGCAAATGTTTGACTGTGCTATTTAGAGATTACTGCAGAATAGGATTATTGTTGTTTTGCTTAAAGATTTTGATATGGGCTTTTGATTTTACAAAGACTAATGTAATGCTGCGCCAAAAGTAGTGGAAGTAACAAGGAACTCACTTATTTTTCTCTTTAGCTTTACATCTTCTGCATATCAGCTTGGACACGGTTACGGACACACAGTAAGGTATGGGACAGCGATGCCAAGATGAATTTACCTTTTTTACTACTTTTATTTGACTTACTACTAATGCACTGCTGATGTTTTGGTCCATAGACTGTAAAAACATAACAATGACTTAAAATGTTCAAACTTTTTGTTAAAATTAATAATCTGTGGTTATTTGTGACTGTAAGTGTGAAAAATATGGGATACAGAATTGATAAAGATATACATTACATACTGTTTCAGTACACCCAAAAAAATTATATAAAAAAAAATGCTGGGTTATTTTCAACCCAGATTGGGTCAAATAGCGAAGAGCCCAGCCATTGGGTTAAATAAACCCAGAACATTTTTATATTTGACCCAACAATGGGTTAAAACAACCAAGCATAGGTTAAAAATTAATTTACAACCCAACGGGCTGGGCTTGTCCTATTTGACCCAAAGCTGAGTTGAAATTAACCCAGCATTTTTTAGTGTATGTAGAAATTATGCAAGACAAACCATTGAATTGACAAATCCCCTTAAATTTCCAGGCGCTCCATTCTGATGTTAAGATGGTGGTTTTCCTAAACAGCTTTTTTGCATTCGTTCTCTACCTAAGAGGTTAGTGAAATAAAGTAGGCTCTATTATAGAAGTGATTTATTTATTATTGTGACAAGTGAATTAAAACATGTCTGGTTTGATTTATCTATTGCCCAGTGAATAATCTCATATTTAACTCCAAAATCTAAAATAGGAATGTGAATCATTCCTGACAGGAATTACAGTCTAGTTTAAGATGTCTTTAACAGAAACTATTATACAAGTAATGGCCCTAAACTACGAAACAGCAATATTTGCAAAAAGAAAATGTTTAAATGTAATGGTTCTCTTCAGATAACCAATAAAGCTGGCATTGTGAAAAAAGGCATTCATTGCTAATTGCTAAGTGTTCCTGTAATTCACTTGGTATTGAGTGGACTTTAGATAAAGTGTTAAATGCATAAATGTAAATCTGAATTTCTTTTCAGCATCATCTGCTAGTGATAACTCTTGGAATGCTGAAATACCAAAATCAGTAGTGGGTCTGTCTGGATCATGTGTGGTGATCCCTTGTAAGTTCAACTACCCATCAGATGGAAAAACACACAACGAATTTTCAGGAATCTGGTACACAGATAAATATGACATAATCTACCACAAAGAGACTTCCAAAATCATCAGCAAATTCAAGGGTCGCACAACTCTTCTTGGTGATTTGCATCACAAAAACTGCACTTTGAAAATCAACTCTTTACAACACAGCGATGATGGACTGTACATGTTTCGCATCGAGATCAAAGATTTCAACCAGGCCACGTTCTCGAAGAGTATTGTTTCTATTACAGTGAAAGGTACGAGTAGTTGATGCTATCTGTCACATAAAAATGTCAGCTGGTAATTTAACTTATTTACATGTTTAACATTGCATTTAGATTAAACTAGCAATCCTTAACTTTCACATCTTTATCTCTTCACCTCGGCCTCAAAAAAGAAAAAAAAATGCAAGTTACTTTACATATATAAACGTAAACTGAGGTCTTATGATGTCACAGTGACACTGAAATCGAACCCCGATAGCCCAACTTTCCATCATGATTACAAGTTTACTGTTATAAATCAGGACGAGAAGAAAGTTTTAAACACAGATTTTTTTATAACTGATTTTAGTTTGTTTTTAACCAAAAAGGTTACGGATTGCAGCTTTAATTTGTATAAATGTATAATACATCTCATTGACGTGTTATAAAAAAAGTTTTAAATATAAAAACTGATTTACCAGATTCACCTTACCAACCCATCATATCTCTGGATGAAGAAGTGATGTCACAGAAAGAAACGACCGCTACCTGTATCGTGTCACATTCCTGCCCGTCTGACCTGCCCCAGCTCACCTGGAGCCATAAAGGGATGCTCAGTCACTCTCAGTCACAAGACCACGGTCAATGGAACATAACATCATCTCTGACCTTCACACCCTCCAGAGAAGATCATAATAAATCTCTCATCTGCTCTGCAGAGTTCAGTGGTGGGAATAAAGTGACCAGCAGCAATACACTCAAAGTTAAATGTAAGCTTGAGAAAAGTTTCAAGTTTTTTCTATCTTGAATGTTTATTCCAGTTTACAAACAGTATGAAAGATCTTACTGTACATGGTCCACATTTTATAGACCAGGGTTTTTTTTCAAACCAGGGGGCCGCCGGGAGCTTCTTAGGGGTCCCCAGAATAAAAAACTGAATTTATTATGTGTTTATCCTTCATGTCTTGCCACATATACTCCAGTATTGTTTTAATTGCTGTCTATCTTTCTAGTGCGTTTTCCTTTTAACAGTGCCCATTATCACAGTGGCGTTTATAAGGCAGTATTTTTGTAAAACTGCTGTGAAACAAGGTTTATTGTCAACGTTTTTGAAAATGTTTCTTTTCAGGTTTATACATTCAGCATTACTCTAAAGGGCAGCCAATTATATTTGGTATACATAGAAATATGTAAATTTATATATTTAGGCAGGCCTGGGCAAAATATGTGTTTGGCACGTCATGTAAACATATATGCATCACGCGTCATGTCAAAATATAAGTCTGCTGCAGATGTTTTGAAGGAGTTTATGATAAACGTTTGCCAGATACTCGCTTAATCTCAATGTGTAATCAGAGTTCTTGTGAGTTTTTTGTGAACGTGAGCATCTCTTTTATCATAAAACCCTTTGACACGTGTGCACCAGGCACGTATTTTGACAAGACGTATGATGCACATGGTTCACATGACACTCCGAACATATTTTGAATTGCAACCATAGGAAAAAAGTCACCGGTTGCCACTAATACTCAGAAAGATGGTGAAGTCGTAATTAAATTGAATCAACATTTTATCTCACTCAGATCCTCCATATAAAGTAAATGTGAAGAGTAACTCGCCGGTGAAGGAGAACACATCTGTTGAACTGATCTGCTCCTGTGACAGTAATCCACCTGCTAGTTTCCAGTGGATTAGTTTAAATGGATCTGTGTTGGCTAATGGACCCACCTATAAACTGAATCAAGTGTCCCGGTATACTGAAGCCATATCCTGCACCGCCAATAACACAGAGGGAAAAAACAGCTCCAGTCCTCAGAGGATTAATGTGCTGTGTAAGTAAACATTTCCTTAAGTAAACATTTAGTTCACACATAAATGTGCCTGTAAGTGCAAATGAGTCATTCGTATTTTTGGTAAATTTTCCAATAAGAGAAGCACCATGCGGTTTTAATATATATCTGCTAACAGTTATGTAAGTATAGCATATGAGGTAATGGACATGGACTTAAAGGAATAGTTTATCCCAAAATGAAAATTATCCCATATTTTACTCACCCTCAAGCCATCTTAGATGTATATAAATTTCTTCATTAAGCCAAACAAAGTCGCAGTTAAATAATATCCTGGCTCTCTTCAGCAATATAATGGCTTTGGATATTGTCCCATTTGTAAAGCTCCAGTTCAATGAAATCGCAGCATCCGATGGGAGCTTTGGCTAAGATGTTCGCAGCATTAGATGAAAAGGCTCTACGTGCAGTTGAGACAGGAAATGCTGGTGTGAACGGTGAGAATTTTAAAGAGTGAAATGGGACATTTAAATCAGGCATTTGACAGGGGAGACCCTCGCAACATCCGACAAAGGCTTTAGCTGAGATGCTCCTGCAGTCAAACGGGAATGTTAAAGTATAAGGTTGAAGAGCAAAATTACTGTAGGCATCCTGTTAACAAATTCGGAGCAAAGAAGCAAACCAAAAAAGCCAAAATGACATTGCGTCCAGCATGCGGGCAGTATGGATGGAGTGTAGCCGAGCCAAATGATGGAAATGCACCTAGATAGTATGTCAAATTTAATGTGATGCCTGGAGTCTGGGCAGGTGGGATTATTTACAATATACTTTTAATGAGGAGTGAAGTTTGAGAGTAATTTATAGTTAATGAAGGTTCGCCGAAGATTAGTTTATGAAAAATGAATACCCCTTAGGTAGCCTTTAATGGAACCCAGTTGAACGCCCTTAACTGTGTTGAGGAAAGAAAGAAATGAAGAGATGCCCAATAGAAAAAAATCAGGAAAAGGAGCTGTGCTCGTAGCATCGGACAGGTAAGACCCACCTGCGGTCGAAACGAGAGTGCATGAGCAAAACTTGGCATCGCATTTAGGCGTTCAACAGGGATGAACCTCGCAGCGTCTGACGCGTGCTTTAGCTGAGATTCCCACAAAATCGGAGGGGTAGGTCCCACTTGCAGTCGAATGGTGCTCACACAGCACTTTGAAGGGGTGCGACAGATAAACAGGAAAAACAATTAGGGGAACCCACACAGTAATGCAAAAAGCGGAGCATCCGCTTATTAAAGAAACTTCCGTTATAATATGAGTGAGAATTGGTGAGATTTAGGCAAGCGGCAAGATTGGTAGAAAATTAAGAGCTGATAGGTAAGAGCAGAGCCATTGAAAGCAACACAATTGAACAGGCATGTTCCTACTGTTTGCTTCATCACCAACGTGACATGAGAATGGGATGGACTTTGGCGGGAATGCTCAGGTGTTGGAAACAAGCAAATTAACAACAGCTGTGGTTCCCAGATAGGAAACTAGTTGAAACGATTCTGATGACCATCGGCAAAGTAACTGCGAAGGGAGTTTGCCCTCTCACCGGCACTATCCCACCCCCTCAGATCACTATTTTTGTAGAATGGGATTTTAAATGATAAAATGTGATATTAAAAAAGCACATTTACCTAGTGTATTGTCTTCCTAGAGTGAATAATACTTTTTAAGAGTAACATGGAAAGAAAAATCTGAGTTGTGGGGAAAAAATTATAAATGCATTAATATTAATTAATAAAACAGCATATTATTTAATATTACCCTGTGTTTGGCTGAAAAAGAAAGTCATATACTAATTTCTATCTATCTATCATAGATCCTCCTGAGATTAAAAACGAGTCTTCCTGTAAATTAGAGCCTACAGTCTGTGTTTGTATCGTGGACTCCAACCCACCCAGTGAAGTCAAGTGGCTTGCTCCCTCAACAGCTTTCCCAAGCTCTATTATTGAACAAAATGGGTTTCTTACCATCTTTACCCTTAAGGGGTGGGAAGGTTTCCCTGACGCTGTCCATTGCTTAGCCAGTAACAGCGAGGGAAACTCTGTCATAACTATCCAAGTGCCTCATCGTGGTGAGACTTTATATTCAAATATGTTTATATTTTATATAAACATTGTATTGTTATAAGATAAAACATTTTTAAATGATTTCTTTTGTTTTACAGGTATGATCATATATATTGCGGTTGCCACAGCTGCTGTATTAGTTACTTTAGTGATTATTTCAGTTTGTGTAGCCAAAAGACACTGGTAAGAATCTCTCTCTCTCTCTCTTCCTTTCTTGTCTTCTGTTGTTCCTGTCTTTTCTTAAACTCTCTTTCATTATTTGTCTTAAAGTAGGCGCAGAGCTCAGGAACAGCATTTGATGGATTTGAAAGCTGACCCGAATAAATTCAAGACAACCCCAAAGTCTGGCTTTGACAGGTGTGCACGCTGTAACTGGCCAGTGGCATTCACACAACACAACTGTGACATTTTATCTACATACTTCATTATTTTATTCATACATTTTATTTTTACACATTTATTAATGCTTTGTATCATATTTTTATCAGCAAAGAAGAGAAAAGCAATGACATTTACACAAATAACCAAGACTCTGTTTATAAGAACAGGGAGGTAGGTACAAATGCTTTGCTTTTATACAGTAAATGCCAGAGTCGTGTGTGCATTCTGTTTGTGAGCAGTGTGACAGTTCATTTGATGTTTATTAACACTTTAATGGAGATTTCGACTTTAATGGATTTTACGAAATGTCTCGATTACGTATGTAAACTTCGTTCCCTGAAGGAAGGAAATGGAGAAGTCAATTCATGACCGACGTATTGGGAATGCACTTTGCGGGACCAATCAACTTCGAGAAACTTGCAGTATTTGCATTTACTGGTGCCGCCCGCCACGCGAGTGTAAAGCGAGAGGCAGGGGCAATACCAAATCAGCTATTTTCACTGAGAAACTGAGCATCTAATGCCAGGCCAACATCAGCAATGGTACAGCAAGCCCGTGGTGACGGGACGTAAAGCCAGTGTTTCACCCCTTTGTGGAGAGAACACAAGAGGAAATCGGCTCAACACAAACAATATAAAATCTAGTAAACATGTTAGGTGTTGCCCAACCTGCAGCTCTACAGATGTCTGTCGAGCCAATGCCCAAGAGGATGCAACTCTTCTCATAGAGTGAGCTCTCAAGTTAAATGAGCAAAGACAACACGAAGGGACATCAGATGCTTCTGACTCCAAAGGAGGAGATGACAGGCAAGATGCGACAGGTGACGAGAATGTAACCCATCTTGGCAGTTGATATACGCAACAGTCACAGTGTTATCGGTGTGGACTAAGACATCCTTTCCTCAAAGCTCGTCTTTGAATCAATCAAGTGCAATATAAACAGTCCAGAACTCGAGGAAGTTGATGTGTCAGCGCAGCTGGGGTTCCGTCCAAACCCCTGAGACTGAAAGCCTGTTGTATGTGGCCCCCAACCCCGTGTTGGAAGCATTTGTGCATACGACAGCATGCCTGGAGACCTGTTTGAGGGCTACACCAGCCTGGAGAAATGAGGGGTCTGACCACAGAGTGAAAGTGCGACGGCACGCTGGTGTGATGGTCATATGGTGCAAGCCGCTGTGCCACGTGCTCGGTTGTGAAGCCAGCGCTGAAGCAGTATCTCATGGAGCAGCCTGAGCAATGCCACGGTCGCCGCTGCTGCCATATGCCTCAGGAGCCTTTGAAATAGCTTTTCAGAGCCTTGGCCTGATGAACCTGCAGCAATGCCATACTGTGAAGTGCAGAGGGCGCCTCCCTGCATGCCTGATAGACAGACGCCATTAATGCAGACAACTACTGACAAGCCCACAAGGAAAGGGCAGGCTTATCCCTTCAGGTGGACACAGCTGCATCGCAACCGGCTGCTCCACTGTTGGGATATCACCATCCTCTTTAGCAGCCCTGCCGTCAAGAGAGGTGAAGGCTGAAAAGACTGATTACAGGAGGATAAAGAGACCCACCACGATCTAGTCAGCTTCTCATGCAACCAATCATTGAGGTGGGACGGGTGGGGGAGGTTGATTCCACTCCAAGTGACCTCCACCCAAGCAGGCATAGCCATCACCTCTGGGTTGACTGCGGGCTATAGTACCCAGCCTGAAGGTGGGAGCAAATGCGAGCTGGCTTCAGTGAATGATAGCCCCCCCCCCCAACGACAGACATGAAATAATCCTCGGGAGAGCCGACGGATACCTGAGGCATCGTAGAACAAGACCAAGCCGTCTCCATCGGCACCTCGAATGGCCTTTTCCAAGTGCTGAGAGCCGGAAGTACCAGCCGCCTAGTCAGCATGGTGACACAGAGATCATCCTTCCAGAGCTTGCAACTGCTGTCTTGGCAGTGCACGGCAACGGAAGGGGGGTGCACGCTCCCAGAGGAACGTGACCAGTCTACTAAGATCTGCAAGAAACGTAGCCTCAGTGTGTTGAATGCCCAAGCACGAGAGACAAAAACTTGCGTTGCTTTTTTAGGAAATCACTCTTTAGGGTGCTGATGTGATGAAGCATGCAGGGGAGTGATAACGCACACACTCAAACTTATATAAAAGAGAGAGGTGGAAAACCGCAAGCCTCTGCTGTGGTACCTTTATGCCAACCAACTTCAGCACGCAGTGTACTTCCGAGCAGGTAAGCAGAGGGCTCCTTAATAGCAGTTGATCTGCCGGCTTTCCAAGCGAATAAAGCTGATTGGTATTGCACCTGCCTCTCGTTTTATACTTGCGTGGAGAGCAGACCCGGCGCCAGACACAAATCCACGGACTGTGAGGATTTGGGGAACAGATGAACCCAAACGCAAACGATGTCGGGGGAAAACAGAAAACACTTTATTTTACAAAACAAAAGCCCACGAGGGGGTACACAACATGAAACTGACAAATAACACTAAAACTTTGACTTGATAACTAGACTAGAAACGTACACAAAACACGAGAACAGAACACAATGAACCTGCATAGAACTAACGACACAATGACATTAAATAGAAAAAAACTAACAAGATAACGAGCGGGAGAAAACCAATGATTACTAATAAGCAGGAGAACGAGGGGGCAGGGACAAAAGACAAGACACCGGAGGCACATGCCACAATAAACAAGGCATGAGCCTCCACAGAAAGCCTGGGACTGCCACCACAACTTAAATACAAACACAACACAAGACTCCTAGGCAGGACCCTGACACAGACGGGCATTTCATTTTTTCAGGGGGGGGCACAAATGAGATCAACCTTGCTTCAATGCAGAATATCATTATTTATGAATTAAATGGACAAAAAAGCGAGGAAGAACTAGCGTACCTCTCCATTAACGCAATACAACGGAGGAGTTGTAAAGATAATAACATGATACAGTTAACCAGCATCACATCAAGCCTGAAAATGTGACAGATTTCATGACAATTCACTTAACAAGTCATTAATATTAAGCCACTTACATTTTAGAACCAATGTTGACTGTTTTTGTTGTTTCAGCAGCGAAAATAGTTAAAAGATCACACCAGAACCATAACGTATCTCACTGCAAATTGTGTCTTAACGTAAGCGGTGGCGCGCTTAGCAAACAACAAAACATTTCCGCGCTCACTATCGACAAACCATTCAAATACATTTAAACAGTGTTGGGAACGTTACTTTAAAAAAGTAATTAGTTATAGTTACTAATTACTTCTCACAAATAGTAACTGAGTTAGTAACTGCGTTACTTTATTATAAAAGTAATTAATTACCAGGAAAAGTAATTACTGCGTTACTTTAAAAAAAAAATATTTCAAATAACTTGAATGCCCCTTACAAAATGAAATATGTTAAATGACTAAAATGGATACTAAAGAAAAATCACTAATTTTGTGGCAGCATGTGACGATGTGAGGTGCTTTATTAGATTAGTATTACTTGCCACAGACGTGGAGAGACTTTTTCTTCATGGGCATAAGTTGCACATTACACAAACATTCTTGCCTTTCACCTCAACAATGGAAAAGTAGTGCTTTATACTTCGTGTTTGCGACCGCTACCTATGAGCTTGTTGTACTTGCCATCGCCCTGTCGTCGGAGTGATTGATGCGCGATGACCGGGCTGCATGGCAGTGCTTTGAGATGGGGCACAGTCAGCAGCAGCACCGCTGCTCGTTGAGAAGAGAAAACGACGCGTATTTTCATGTCAGTCTACAAATGTCTCCAACCATGCCAGAAAAGATAGCTAGATTTGTCCTATAAAGTCGCTAAAGTGATAGAAAGTTGCTAAATCTAGCGACAAAGTGACCAAGTTGCTCAGACTTTTTAACACTGCTGCTCGCTCCTCGGACTTGGACTGCGCGTGTGGGCGGGCCTTTTTGTGAACTCTGCCTCTGGTTGGCTACCGATGGAAATTAAGCCAATCATCATCCGTTATGTTTCTCACAACACACACAAGAGAAAAACAGTGTTTGGCTGAGATAGTGAGCATACGCGACTGAAAATCACTACAGTAAGATAAATTTTAGTAATGCGCAGCATTTTAATGTCAGTAACGATAACGGCGTTATAACGGGGGAAACAGTAATTTATTTGATTACTCGTTACTGAAAAAAATAACGCAGTTACTAACGCCAATTACTTATAACGCCGTTATTCCCATCACTGCATTTAAATATATATATACAAAACAATAACTTTTAATAACCGTAGCCTATTGATAAAAAAATGTGTAAACAAGCAAGGACTGTTTGGTGGGACATGGAGCTGGTGAACAGGTGAAGGGAGACCGCAGGCTCGTCCAGGGCGGGCACTAGTGACTCACACGGCGGGCCCGGCCCCCCAAAGCCTGCCCATGGCGCCGGGACTGGTGGAGAGGCAGTGCCAGCAGATGCAAATACTGCATGCCAATATTCATTGGCGTTTTACAAGTTTCTTGAAGTTGATTGGTCCCGCGAAGCATGTTCCTAATATGTCGATCACGACGTGACGTCGTAGTGACCGACTGAAAGGGACCAATTGTTTAAGTTAAAACTCAGTCACATTAAATATCTATAGAACATAATGATCATGTCTGACTGCATTTGCAACTGCACTTTTATAAATAAGAGGGGTTATTTGAAATGAATCTATGATATATGAGTGTAATATATGACACTTTTCTCTTGTTGATCAGTGTTATGACAGAGACCTGCCATGTGGGCAAGATGAAGAAGTCTATGCTAACACGTAAATAAATAAACACAAGATTAACCTGTTTGTATTAATCAGAAAGGTAAAGCGCCTCACCCCACTTACTTCCTTGGCTATGCAATTTCTGTGCAATTAATTTCTAATGACTTAGAAAATATTTTTTTTAAAGTGTTTTTTTTTATTAAGGCCTAGCACTGAGTTCCTTAATTCTATATCAGTGTAGGTAGCAAAGCAGTTTTGTTTTGAGTGCAAAAGTTTTATTTCCTCTTAACAGTTTGACCCAAACTACTGCTGATTTTTTTAGCATTATATTTGAACTATTTTTATATCTAATACACATTTGCTGCTGTAATAGGCTGATTTGGCTCTAATGCTTGGATGGTCTCTGAACAGGTGCAAAGCAATTCTTGTATAAATGGTTTGGAGAAAAATGTCATATCAGTTAGTGTGGTGTTACAGAAGGAGTTTTAACAGTGCATAAGATGCTTTTTGGAATAATCTCATATTGTGCAAGAAAACATGAATCATTATCAGGTTTAGTATAATTTATGAAAATAATGCAAGCTTAAATCCACACTGTTTTAAATGTGACACATACCAAATACTAGAGATTTATTGTCAATCAAATTGCAATATTTTGTTGCTGTTATGTGTATGTAATTGTGAACAAATAAACCATGAACAACCAGGCTGTATGTGTGAACTATACAATGTGTAAACCCCAGTGGTCGCTGGAGGAATTTCCGAAAACTTTGTGTCAAGTTTTTTTATTTATACCTAGCACCAGTCACGGACCCAAATTCAAAATGTGTTTGGAGTGTCATGTGTGTTGCTCATCATTCCAAAATGTGTTTCGTTGCATCATGTGATGCGTCTTGTCAAAAGTGCCTGCTGCACATGCGTTAAACCGTTTATAATAAAATAGGCGCTCTGGTTCACAAAATACTCGCAAGACACTGACTTAACACTTAACTCTGATCACACATGAGATCAAGTGTGTATTTGGCAAATGTGAGCTTCACTTTAATCATAAACATTTGTCGTATAGGTTCACACCGGCTGTTCTGTGTGTTCCAAACACAAACTCGATCGTAATTTAACATTGCCGCTCCCACAATCTTTTTGCCATGAGTCCTGTCTATGTCTGCCCTGTTTTATTCTGCCTTGTTAGGGCCCGAGCACACCGGGGTGTGAGGACCCTATTGTTCTTCAAGGAGTTATTAGGGCCCGAGCACACAAGTGTGAGGACCCTATTGTTTTTGCTCCGTTTATTAGGGCCCGAGCACACCGGGGTGCGAGGACCCTATTGTTTTTGCTCCGTTTATTATTATTAGGGCCCGAGCACACCAGGGTGTGAGGACCCTATTGTTTTTGCTCCGTTTATTATTATTATTATTATTCTTATTCTTCTTCTCCGAAATGAATCACATTTTTGAGGGGCTAAACATACCCGAAAACTCATGAAAATTTGCACACGCGTCAGAAGTGGCGAAAATTTACATGTAGTATAGGCGTCAGAAGTGGGCGTGTAAAAATGGCTCGATAGCGCCACCTGCAAAATTTCAAAAGAACAGCCCCCCCCCACTACGAAAAACGTACAGATACGAAATTTGTTAGGATCATCTATCACCCCAAGACCTACAAAAAAGTCTCTTGGAGCTGAGCTCTAAATCCCACAGGAAGTCGGCCATTTTGAATTTTTGCTGTGATTTCTGTGCAAATTTTGTCATTTCCAGGCTTCGTACTTTAACGAACTCCTCCTAGAGATTTTATCAGATCGTCATCATATTTGGTCAGTCTAATCTAAAGGCCTTTGCGATGTTAAATTGCGGAGCTTTTGACTTTTCGTTAGAGGGTGTGTCCGTGGCGGCCTGACAAAGTTCAGCGTTTTCGCCATGAAACAGGAAGTGGTTCTAACTCAGGCATTCAATGTCCAATCTGCCACACACTTCACATGTTTGATAAGAGTCTTGACCTGAACACATTTCAATGCCAATATTCAGCTTCAGTCATAGCGCCACCTAGAGGTAGCAGGAAATGCCATGTTTTGCGTTGTGATTTACTGCTCTTAGAGATTTAATAAAATCATCATCATATTTGCTCAGACTGATCTTAAGCCCTTTGCGATGATAAATTGTGAAGATCTTGACTTTTCGTTGGAGGGCGTGTCCGTGGCAGCCTGGCAAAGTGTGATGTTTCTCCATGAAACAGGAAGCTGTTGTAATTCAGGCATACATTGTTCGATCTGCCCCAGACTTCACACGTTTGTTAAGGGTCCCGGCCTGAACACGTCAATTTAACAATAATCAGGTTCAGTCATAGCGCCACCTACTGCACACAGGCATTGTGGAACATCAATTTTCCTTTGAATATCCACCTATATTTACCCACTTTAATTCATATCCCCCTGGTTCAATGCTTTACTAAGGCCATAGGGTGGCGGTGCACATGCGTGCGAGGGCCCTTCCATCGCTGCTTGCAGCTTTAATTAGGGCCCGAGCACACCAGGGTGTGAGGACCCTATTGTTTTTGCTCCGTTTATTATTATTAGGGCCCGAGCACCGAGGAGCAGGCCAGAATGGCCTGCACCGTGGGTGCAAAGCCCTATTGTTTTTGCTTCGTTTATTATTATTATTATTATTTTCCGAAATGAATCGCATTTTTGAAGGCCTAACCATGCTCAAAAACTCATGAAATTTTGCACACGCGTCAGAGGTGGTGAAAATTTACATGTGGTATAGGCGTCAGAAGTGGGCATGTAGAAATGGCTCGATAGCGCCACCTGCAAAATTTCAAAAGAACAGCCCCCCCACTACGAAAAACGTACAGATACGAAATTTGGTAGGATCATCTATCACCCCAAGACCTACAAAAAAGTCTCTTGGAACTAAGCTCTAAACCCCACAGGAAGTCAGCCATTTTTAATTTTCTCTGTCATTTTTTGACATTTCCAAGCGTCATACTTTAACGAACTCCTCCCAGTGATTTAATCCGATCATCATCATATTTGGTCAGTATCATCTAAAGGCCTTTGCGATGCTAAATTGCGGAGCTTTTGACTTTTCATTGGAGGGTGTGTCTGTGGCGGCCTGACAAATTTCAGCGTTTTCGCCATGAAACAGGAAGTTGTTCTAACTCAGGCATACAATGGCCAATCTGCCCCACGCTTCACATGTTTGATAAGGGTCTTGGCCTGAACACATTTCAATGCCAATATTTGGCTTCAGTCATAGCGCCACCTAGAGCTAGCAGAAAATGCCATGTTTTACGCTGTGATTTACTGCTCGTAGAGATTTAATCCAATCATCATCATATTTGGTCAGACTGATCTTAAGCCCTTTGCAATGATAAATTGCGAAGATCTTGACTTTACGTTGGAGGGCGTGTCCGTGGCGGCCTGGCAAAGAGTGATGTTTCGCCATGAAACAGGAAGCTGTTGTAATTCAGGCATACATTGTCCGATCTGCCCCCGACTTCACACGTTTGATTAGGGTCCCAGCCTGAACACATCAACATGGCATAATTCAGTAACAGTCATAGCGCCACCTAGAGGCAGCAGGAAATGCCATGTTTGACGCTGTGACTTACTGCTCTTACAGATTTAACCATATTAACATCATATTTCATCAGTCTAATATCAAGACCTTGTGTGATGATAAATAGCAACGACCTTGACTTTTCGTTAAAGGGCGTGTCCGTTGCGGCCTCGCAAAGTATCGCTAAATGAATCGCATTTTTGACAGCCTAAACAAGCTCAAAAAGTCATGAAACGTTGCACACGTGTCAAAGGTGGCGAAAATGTTCATGTGATATAGGCTTCAGAACTTGGGGTGTTAAAATGGCTCTATAACGCCACCTACAAAAATTTAATAGAGCAGCCCCCCCGCTACGTTAATCGTACAGATACGAAATGCGGTAGGATCATTTATCACCCCAAGACCTACAAAAAAGTCTCTTGGAGCAAAGCTCTAAACCCCACAGGAAGTCAGCCATTTTGAATTTTCTCTGTAAATTGACGGCAAATTTTGGCATTTCTGGCCTTCGTATTTTAACGAACTCCTCCTAGAAATTTAATCAGATAATCATCATATTTGGTGTGTGTCATCTAAAGGGCTTTGCAATGCTAAATTGCAGAGATCTTGACATTTCAATGGAGGGTGTGTACGTAGCGGCTTGCCAAATTTCTGTGTTTCTCAAAGAAACAGGAAGTTGTTCTAACTCAGGTTTAAAATGTCCAATCTGACCCACGCTTCATAGGCTTGATAAGTGTCCTTTCCTGAACACATCAACATGGCAATATTCAGTAAAAGTTATAGCGCCACCTGCTGGAAGCAGGAAATGACATGTTTTACACTGTGATTTACTGCTCATTGAAATGTATTCAGATCATCATCATATTTGGTCAATCTGAACTTAGGGATTTCACAATGATAAATTGTGAAGATCTTGACATTTCGTTAAAGGGGCGTGTCCGTGGTGGCCTATCAAAGTTTGATGTTTCGCCATAAGAAAGCTGTCGTAACTCAGGCATGCAATGTCCGATTTGTCACAGACATCATATGTTTGACAAGGGTCCTGGCCTCAACACATCAATGTTGCAACAATCAATTACAATCATAGCACCACCTGCTGCACAAAGGAGGTGTGGCACTTCAAAGTTCCTTTGAATATCCACCTATATTTACCCACTGAAATTTCAATCCCCCTGGTTTATTGCTTTACTAAGGCCATAGAGTGCCGGTGCACATGCGTGCGAGGGCCCTTCCATCACTGCTTGTTAGGGCCCGAGCACACCAGGGTGTGAGGACCCTATTGTTTTTGCTCCGTTTATTATTATTCTTCTTCTTCTTCTTCTTCTTCTTCTTCTTCTTCTTCTTCTCCGAAATGGATCGCATTTTTGAGGGCCTAAACATACCCGAAAACTCATGAAAATTTGCACACGCGTCAGAAGTGGCGAAAATTTACATGTAGTATAGGCGTCAGAAGTGGGCGTGTAAAAATGGCTCGATAGCGCCACCTGCAAAGTTTCAAGAGAACAGCCCCCCCACTACGAAAAACTTACAGATACGAAATTTGGTAGGATCATCTATTACTCCAAGACCTACAAAAAAGTCTCTTGGAGCTAAGCTCTAAACCCCACAGGAAGTCAGCCATTTTGAATTTTCTCTGTCATTTTTTGACATTTCCAAGCGTCGTACTTTAACGAACTCCTCCTAGAGATTTAATCCGATCATCATCATATTTGGTCAGTATCATCTAAAGGCCTTTGCGATGCTAAATTGCGGAGCTTTTGACTTTTCATTGGAGGGCGTGTCCGTGGCGGCCTGGCAAATTGTAATGTTTCGCCATGAAACAGGAAGCTGATGTAATTCAGGCATACATTGTCCAATCTGCCCCTGACTTCACACGTTTGATAAGGGTCCAGGCCTGAACACATCAACATGGCATAATTCAGTAACAGTCATAGCGCCACCTAGAGGCAGCAGGAAATACCATGTTTGACGCTGTGACTTACTGCTCCTAGGTATTTAACCATATCAACATCATATTTCACCAGTGTAATCTCAAGACCTTGTGTGATGATAAAAAGCAACGACCTTGACTTTTCATTAAAGGGCGTGTCCGTGGCGGCCTGGCAAAGTATCGCTAATTGAATCACATTTTGACAGGCTAAACAACCTCAAAAAGTCATAAAACGTTGCACACACGTCAGAAGTGGCAAAGTTTACATGTGGCATAGGCGCCAGAAGTGGGCATGCAGAAATGGCTCGATAGCGCCACCTGCAAAATTTCAAGAGAACAGCCCCGCCGCTACGAAAATCCTACAGAAACGAAATTTGGTAGGGTCATATATCACCCCAAGACCTACAAAAAAGTCTCTTGGAGTGAAGCTCTAAACCTCACAGGAAGTCAGCCATTTTGAATTTTTGCTGTGATTTCTGTGCAAATTTTGTCATTTCCAGGCTTCGTACTTTAACGAACTCCTCCTAGAGATTTTGTCAGATCGTCATCATATTTGGTCAATCTCATCTAAAGGCCTTTGCGATGTTAAATTGCGGAGCTTTTGACTTTTCGTTGGAAGGTGTGTCCGTGGCGGCCTGACAAATTTCAGCGTTTTCGCCATGAAACAGGAAGTTGTTATAACTAAGGCATACAATGTCCAATCTGCCCCACACTTCACATGTTTGATAAGAGTCTTGGCCTGAACACATTTCAATGCCAATATTCAGCTTCAGTCCTAGCGCCACCTAGAGGTAGCAGGAAATGCATTGTTTTACGCTGTGATTCACTGTTCTCAGAGATTTAATCAAATCATTATCATATCAGGTGAGACTGATCTTAAGCCCTTTGCGATGATAAATTGCGAAGATCTTGACTTTTCGTTGAAGGGCGTGTCCGTGGCGGCCTCGCAAAGAGTGATGTTTCGCCATGAGAAAGCTGTTGTAACTCAGGCATGCAATGTCCGACCTGTCACAGACATCATACGTTTGACAACGGTCCTGGCCTCAACACATCAATGTTACAACAATCAAATACAATCATAGCGCCACCTGCTGCACAAAGGAGGTGTGGCACTTCAAAGTTCCTTTGAATATCCGCCTATATTTACCCACTGAAACTTCAATCCCCCTGGTTCATTGCTTTACTAAGGCCATAGAGTGGCGGTGCACATGCGTGCGAGGGCCCTTCCATCACTGCTTGCAGTTTTAATTATTATTTATTCTTCTTCTTCTCCAAAGTGAATCGCATTTTTGAGGGGCGAAACATGCTCGAAAACTCATGAAAATTTGCACACATGTCAGAAGTGGCGAAAATTTACATGTGGTATAGGCGCCAGAAGTGGGCGTGTAAAAATGGCTCGATAGCGCCACCTGCAATATTTCAAGAGAACAGCCCCCCCGCTACGAAAAACGTACAGATACGAAATTTGGTAGGATCATCTATCACCCCAAGACCTACAAAAAAGTCTCTTGGAGCGAAGCTCTAAACCCAACAGGAAGTCCGCCATTTTGATTTTTTGCCTTGATTTTTGTGCAAATTTGGTCATTTCCAGGCTTCATACTTTAACGAACTCCTACTACAGATTTAATCCGATCATCGTCATATTTGGTCAATCTCTTGTAAAGGCCTTTGCGATGTTAAATTGCGGAGATCTTGACTTTTCGTTGGAGGGTGTGTCCGTGGCGGCCTGACAAATTTCTGCATTTTCGCCATGAAACAGGAAGTGGCTCTAACTCAGGCATACAATGTCCAATCTGCCCCACGCTTCACATGTTTGATAAGAGTCTTGGCCTGAACACATTTCAATGCCAATATTCAACTTCACTCATAGCGCCACCTAGAGGTAGGAGGAAATACCATGTTTTACGCTGTGATTTACTGCTTTTAGAGATTTAATCAAATCATCATCATATTCGGTCTGACTGATGTTAAGCCCTTTGCGATGATAAATTGCGAAGATCTTGACTTTTTGTTGAAGGGCGTGTCCGTGGCGGCCTGGCAAAGTGTGATGTTTCACCATGAAACAGGAAGCTGTTGTAATTCAGACATACATAGTCCGATCTGCCCCCAACTTCACACGTTTCATAAGGGTCCCGGCCTGAACACATCAACATGGCATAATTCAGTATCAGTCATAGCGCCACCTAGAGGAAGCAGGAAATACCACCTTTTATGCTGTGATTTACTGCTCTTGGAGATTTGATTATATCAACATCATATTTCATCTGTCTAATCTCAAGACCTTGTGTGATGATAAATAGCAACGACCTTGACTTTTCGTTAAAGGGCGTGTCCGTCGCGGCCTCGCAAAATATCGCTAAATGAATCCCATTTTTGACAGCCTAAACGAGCTCAAAAAGTCATGAAACCTTGCACACGTGTCAAAAGTGGCGAATATTTTCATGTGATATAGGCTTCAGAACTTGGGGTGTTAAAATGGCTCTATAGCGCCACCTACAAAAATTCAATAGAGCAGCCCCCCCCCCGCTACGTTAATCGCACAGATACGAAATGCGGTAGGATCATGTATCACCCCAAGACCTACAAAAAAGTATCTTGGAGCAAAGCTCTAAACCCCACAGGAAGTCAGCCATTTTGAATTTTCTCTGTAATTTGAGTGCAAATTTTGCCATTTCTGGCCTTCGTATTTTAACAAACTCCTCCTAGAAATTTAATCAGATAATCATCATATTTGGTGAGTGTCATCTAAAGGGCTTTGCAATGCTAAATTGCGGAGATCTTGACATTTCAATGGAGGGTGTGTATGTGGCGGCTTGCCAAATTTCTGTTTCTCAATGAAACAGGAAGTTGTTCTAACTCAGGTTTAAAATGTCCAATCTGACCCACGCTTCACAAGTTTGATAATTGTCCTGTCCTGAACACATCAACATGGCAATATTCAGTAAAAGTTATAGCGCCACCTGCTGGAAGCAGGAAATGACATGTTTTACACTGTGATTTACTGCTCATTGAAATGTATTCAGATCATCATCATATTTGGTCAGTCTGAACTTAGGGACTTCACAATGATACATTAAATTGTGAAGATCTTGACATTTCGTTAAAGGGGCGTGTCCGTTGTGGCCTATCAAAGTTTGATTTTTCGCCATGAGAAAGCTGTTGTAACTCAGACATGCAATGTCCGACCTGTCACAGACATCATACATTTGACAAGGGTCCTGGCCTCAACACATCAATGTTACAACAATCAATTACAATCATAGCGCCACCTGCTGCATAAAGAAGTAGTGGCACTTCAAAGTTCCTTTGAATATCCACCTATATTTATCCACGGAAATTTCAATCCCCCTGGTTTATTGCTTTACTAAGGCCATAGAGTGGCGGTGCACATGAGTTGCGAGGGCCCTTCCATCACTGCTTGCAGTTTTAATTAGGGCCCGAGCACACCAGGGTGTGAGGACCCTATTGTTTTTGCTCCGTTTATTATTCTTCTTCTTCTTCTTCTTCTTCTTCTTCTCCGAAATGGATCACATTTTTGAATGCCTAAACATACCCGAAAACTCATGAAAATTTGCACACGCGTCAGAAGTGGCGAAAATTTACATGTAGTATATGCGTCAGAAGTGGGCGTGTAAAAATGGCTCGATAGCGCCACCTGCAAAATTTCAAGAGAACAGCCCCCCCACTACGAAAAACTTACAGATACGAAATTTGGTAGGATCATCTATTACTCCAAGACCTACAAAAAAGTCTTTTGGAGCTAAGCTCTAAACCCCACAGGAAGTCAGCCATTTTGAATTTTCTCTGTCATTTTTTGACATTTCCAAGCGTCGTACTTTAACGAACTCCTCCTAGAGATTTAATCCGATCATCATCATATTTGGTCAGTATCATCTAAAGGCCTTTGCGATGCTAAATTGCGGAGCTTTTGACTTTTCATTGGAGGGCGTGTCCGTGGCGGCCTGGCAAAGTGTAATGTTTCGCCATGAAACAGGAAGCTGATGTAATTCAGGCATACATTGTCCGATCTGCCCCTGACTTCACACGTTTGATAAGGGTCCAGGCCTGAACACATCAACATGGCATAATTCAGTAACACTCATAGCGCCACCTAGAGGCAGCAGGAAATACCATGTTTGACGCTGTGACTTACTGCTCTTAGGTATTTAACCATATCAACATCATATTTCACCAGTGTAATCTCAAGACCTTGTGTGATGATAAAAAGCAACGACCTTGACTTTTCATTAAAGGGCGTGTCCGTGGCGGCCTGGCAAAGTATCGCTATCTGAATCGCATTTTGACAGGCTAAACAAGCTCAAAAAGTCATAAATCGTTGCACACACGTCAGAAGTGGCAAAAATTTACATGTGGCATAGGCGCCAGAAGTGGGTGTGCAGAAATGGCTCGATAGCGCCACCTGCAAAATTTCAAGAGAACAGCCCCGCCGCTACGAAAATCCTACAGATACAAAATTTGGTAGGGTCATATATCACCCCAAGACCTACAAAAAAGTCTCTTGGAGCGAAGCTCTAAACCCCACAGGAAGTCGGCCATTTTGAATTTTTGCTGTGATTTCTGTGCAAATTTTGTAATTTCCAGGCTTCGTACTTTAACGAACTCCTCCTAGAGATTTTGTCAGATCGTCATCATATTTGGTCAATCTCATCTAAAGACCTTTGCGATGTTAAATTGCGGAGCTTTTGACTTTTCGTTGGAAGGTGTGTCCGTGGCGGCCTGACAAAGTTCAGCGTTTTCGCCATGAAACAGGAAGTTGTTATAACTAAGGCATACAATGTCCAATCTGCCCCACACTTCACATGTTTGATAAGAGTCTTGGCCTGAACACATTTTAATGCCAATATTCAGCTTCAGTCCTAGCGCCACCTAGAGGTAGCAGGAAATGCCTTGTTTTACGCTGTGATTCACTGTTCTCAGAGATTTAATCAAATCATTATCATATCAGGTGAGACTGATCTTAAGCCCTTTGCGATGATCAATTGCGAAGATCTTGACTTTTCGTTGAAGGGCGTGTCCGTGGCGGCCTCGCAAAGAGTGATGTTTCGCCATGAGAAAGCTGTTGTAACTCAGGCATGCAATGTCCGACCTGTCACAGACATCATACGTTTGACAAGGGTCCTGGCCTCAACACATCAATGTTACAACAATCAAATACAATCATAGCGCCACCTGCTGCACAAAGGAGGTGTGGCACTTCAAAGTTCCTTTGAATATCCGCATATATTTACCCACTGAAATTTCAATCCCCCTGGTTCATTGCTTTACTAAGGCCATAGAGTGGCGGTGCACATGCGTGCGAGGGCCCTTCCATCACTGCTTGCAGTTTTAATTAGGGCCCGAGCACACCAGGGTGTGAGGACCCTATTGTTTTTGCTCCGTTTATTATTCTTCTTCTTCTTCTTCTTCTTCTTCTTCTCCGAAATGGATCGCATTTTTGAGGGCCTAAACATACCCGAAAACTCATGATAATTTGCACACGCGTCAGAAGTGGCGAAAATTTACATGTAGTATAGGCGTCAGAAGTGGGCGTGTAAAAATGGCTCGATAGCGCCACCTGCAAAATTTCAAGAGAACAGCCCCCCCACTACGAAAAACTTACAGATACGAAATTTGGTAGGATCATCTATTACTCCAAGACCTACAAAAAAGTCTCTTGGAGCTAAGCTCTAAACCCCACAGGAAGTCAGCCATTTTGAATTTTCTCTGTCATTTTTTGACATTTCCAAGCGTCGTACTTTAACGAACTCCTCCTAGAGATTTAATCCGATCATCATCATATTTGGTCAGTATCATCTAAAGGCCTTTGCGATGCTAAATTGCGGAGCTTTTGACTTTTCATTGGAGGGCGTGTCCGTGGCGGCCTGGCAAAGTGTAATGTTTCGCCATGAAACAGGAAGCTGATGTAATTCAGGCATACATTGTCCGATCTGCCCCTGACTTCACACGTTTGATAAGGGTCCAGGCCTGAACACACCAACATGGCATAATTCAGTAACACTCATAGCGCCACCTAGAGGCAGCAGGAAATACCATGTTTGACGCTGTGACTTACTGCTCTTAGGTATTTAACCATATCAACATCATATTTCACCAGTGTAATCTCAAGACCTTGTGTGATGATAAAAAGCAACGACCTTGACTTTTCATTAAAGGGCGTGTCCGTGGCGGCCTGGCAAAGTATCGCTAATTGAATCGCATTTTGACAGGCTAAACAAGCTCAAAAAGTCATAAAACGTTGCACACACGTCAGAAGTGGCAAAAATTTACATGTGGCATAGGCGCCAGAAGTGGGCGTGCAGAAATGGCTCGATAGCGCCACCTGCAATATTTCAAGAGAACAGCCCCGCCGCTACGAAAATCCTACAGAAACGAAATTTGGTAGGGTCATATATCACCCCAAGACCTACAAAAAAGTCTTTTGGAGCGAAGCTCTAAACCTCACAGGAAGTCAGCCATTTTGAATTTTTGCTGTGATTTCTGTGCAAATTTTGTCATTTCCAGGCTTCGTACTTTAACGAACTCCTCCTAGAGATTTTGTCAGATCGTCATCATATTTGGTCAATCTCATCTAAAGGCCTTTGCGATGTTAAATTGCGGAGCTTTTGACTTTTCGTTGGAAGGTGTGTCCGTGGCGGCCTGACAAAGTTCAGCGTTTTCGCCATGAAACCGGAAGTCGTTATAACTAAGGCATACAATGTCCAATCTACCCCACACTTCACATGTTTGATAAGAGTCTTGGCCTGAACACATTTCAATGCCAATATTCAGCTTCAGTCCTAGCGCCACCTAGAGGTAGCAGTAAATGCCTTGTTTTACGCTGTGATTCACTGTTCTCAGAGATTTAATCAAATCATTATCATATCAGGTGAGACTGATCTTAAGCCCTTTGCGATGATAAATTGCGAAGATCTTGACTTTTCGTTGAAGGGCGTGTCCGTGGCGGCCTCGCAGAGTGATGTTTCGCCATGAGAAAGCTGTTGTAACTCAGGCATGCAATGTCCGACCTGTCACAGACATCATACGTTTGACAAGGGTCCTGGCCTCAACACATCAATGTTACAACAATCAAATACAATCATAGCGCCACCTGCTGCACAAAGGAGGTGTGGCACTTCAAAGTTCCTTTGAATATCCGCCTATATTTACCCACTGAAATTTCAATCCCCCTGGTTCATTGCTTTACTAAGGCCATAGAGTGGCGGTGCACATGCGTGCGAGGGCCCTTCCATCACTGCTTGCAGTTTTAATTATTATTTATTCTTCTTCTTCTCCAAAGTGAATCGCATTTTTGAGGGGCGAAACATGCTCGAAAACTCATGAAATTTTGCACACATGTCAGAAGTGGCGAAAATTTACATGTGGTATAGGCGCCAGAAGTGGGCGTGTAAAAATGGCTCGATAGCGCCACCTGCAAAATTTCAAGAGAACAGCCCCCCCCCCGCTACGAAAAACGTACAGATACGAAATTTGGTAGGATCATCTATCACCCCAAGACCTACAAAAAAGTCTCTTGGAGCGAAGCTCTAAACCCAACAGGAAGTCCGCCATTTTGATTTTTTGCCTTGATTTTTGTGCAAATTTGGTCATTTCCAGGCTTCATACTTTAACGAACTCCTACTACAGATTTAATCCGATCATCGTCATATTTGGTCAATCTCTTGTAAAGGCCTTTGCGATGTTAAATTGCGGAGATCTTGACTTTTCGTTGGAGGGTGTGTCCGTGGCGGCCTGACAAATTTCTGCATTTTCGCCATGAAACAGGAAGTGGCTCTAACTCAGGCATACAATGTCCAATCTGCCCCACGCTTCACATGTTTGATAAGAGTCTTGGCCTGAACACATTTCAATGCCAATATTCAACTTCACTCATAGCGCCACCTAGAGGTAGGAGGAAATACCATGTTTTACGCTGTGATTTACTGCTCTTAGAGATTTAATCAAATCATCATCATATTCGGTCTGACTGATGTTAAGCCCTTTGCGATGATAAATTGCGAAGATCTTGACTTTTTGTTGAAGGGCGTGTCCGTGGCGGCCTGGCAAAGTGTGATGTTTCACCATGAAACAGGAAGCTGTTGTAATTCAGACATACATAGTCCGATCTGCCCCCAACTTCACACGTTTCATAAGGGTCCCGGCCTGAACACATCAACATGGCATAATTCAGTATCAGTCATAGCACCACCTAGAGGCAGCAGGAAATACCACCTTTTATGCTGTGACTTACTGCTCTTAGAGATTTAACCATATCAACATCATATTTCATCAGTCTAATCTCAAGACCTTGTGTGATGATAAATAGCAACGACCTTGACTTTTCGTTAAAGGGCGTGTCCGTCGCGGCCTCGCAAAATATCGCTAAATGAATCCCATTTTTGACAGCCTAAACGAGCTCAAAAAGTCATGAAACCTTGCACACGTGTCAAAAGTGGCGAATATTTTCATGTGATATAGGCTTCAGAACTTGGGGTGTTAAAATGGCTCTATAGCGCCACCTACAAAAATTCAGTAGAGCAGCCCCCCCCGTTACGTTAATCGCACAGATACGAAATGCGGTAGGATCATGTATCACCCCAAGACCTACAAAAAAGTCTCTTGGAGCAAAGCTCTAAACCCCACAGGAAGTCAGCCATTTTGAATTTTCTCTGTAATTTGAGTGCAAATTTTGCCATTTCTGGCCTTCGTATTTTAACAAACTCCTCCTATAAATTTAATCAGATAATCATCATATTTGGTGAGTGTCATCTAAAGGGCTTTGCAATGCTAAATTGCGGAGATCTTGACATTTCAATGGAGGGTGTGTATGTGGCGGCTTGCCAAATTTCTGTTTCTCAATGAAACAGGAAGTTGTTCTAACTCAGGTTTAAAATGTCCAATCTGACCCACGCTTCACAAGTTTGATAATTGTCCTGTCCTGAACACATCAACATGGCAATATTCAGTAAAAGTTATAGCGCCACCTGCTGGAAGCAGGAAATGACACGTTTTACACTGTGATTTACTGCTCATTGAAATGTATTCAGATCATCATCATATTTGGTCAGTCTGAACTTAGGGACTTCACAATGATAAATTGTGAAGATCTTGACATTTCGTTTGAGGGGCGTGTCCGTTGTGGCCTATCAAAGTTTGATTTTTCGCCATGAGAAAGCTGTTGTAACTCAGACATGCAATGTCCGACCTGTCACAGACATCATACATTTGACAAGGGTCCTGGCCTCAACACATCAATGTTACAACAATCAATTACAATCATAGCGCCACCTGCTGCATAAAGAAGTAGTGGCACTTCAAAGTTCCTTTGAATATCCACCTATATTTATCCACGGAAATTTCAATCCCCCTGGTTTATTGCTTTACTAAGGCCATAGAGTGGCGGTGCACATAAGTGCGAGGGCCCTTCCATCACTGCTTGCAGTTTTAATTAGGGCCCGAGCACACCAGGGTGTGAGGACCCTATTGTTTTTGCTCCGTTTATTATTAGGGCCCGAGCACACCAGGGTGTGAGGACCCTATTGTTTTTGCTCCGTTTATTAGGGCCCGAGCACACCAGGGTGTGAGGACCCTATTGTTTTTGCTCCGTTTATTCTTCTTCTTCTTCTTCTTCTTCTTCTTCTTCTTCTTCTTCTCCGAAATGGATCGCATTTTTGAGGGCCTAAACATACCCGAAAACTCATGAAAATTTGCACACGCGTCAGAAGTGGCGAAAATTTACATGTAGTATAGGTGTCAGAAGTGGGCGTGTAAAAATGGCTCGATAGCGCCACCTGCAAAATTTCAAGAGAACAGCCCCCCCACTACGAAAAACTTACAGATACGAAATTTGGTAGGATCATCTATTACTCCAAGACCTACAAAAAAGTCTCTTGGAGCTAAGCTCTAAACCCCACAGGAAGTCAGCCATTTTGAATTTTCTCTGTCATTTTTTGACATTTCCAAGCGTCGTCCTTTAACGAACTCCTCCTAGAGATTTAATCCGATCATCATCATATTTGGTCAGTATCATCTAAAGGCCTTTGCGATGCTAAATTGCGAAGCTTTTGACTTTTCATTGGAGGGCGTGTCCGTGGCGGCCTGGCAAAGTGTAATGTTTCGCCATGAAACAGGAAGCTGATGTAATTCAGGCATACATTGTCCGATCTGCCCCTGACTTCACACGTTTGATAAGGGTCCAGGCCTGAACACATCAACATGGCATAATTCAGTAACACTCATAGCGCCACCTAGAGGCAGCAGGAAATACCATGTTTGACGCTGTGACTTACTGCTCTTAGGTATTTAACCATATCAACATCATATTTCACCAGTGTAATCTCAAGACCTTGTGTGATGATAAAAAGCAACGACCTTGACTTTTCATTAAAGGGCGTGTCCGTGGCGGCCTGGCAAAGTATCGCTAATTGAATCGCATTTTGACAGCCTAAACAAGCTCAAAAAGTTATAAAACGTTGCACACACGTCAGAAGTGGCAAAAATTTACATGTGGCATAGGCACCAGAAGTGGGCGTGCAGAAATGGCTCGATAGCGCCACCTGCAAAATTTCAAGAGAACAGCCCCGCCGCTACGAAAATCCTACAGAAACGAAATTTGGTAGGGTCATATATCACCCCAAGACCTACAAAAAAGTCTCTTGGAGCGAAGCTCTAAACCTCACAGGAAGTCAGCCATTTTGAATTTTTGCTGTGATTTCTGTGCAAATTTTGTCATTTCCAGGCTTCGTACTTTAACGAACTCCTCCTAGAGATTTTGTCAGATCGTCATCATATTCGGTCAATCTCATCTAAACGCCTTTGCGATGTTAAATTGCGGAGCTTTTGACTTTTCGTTGGAAGGTGTGTCCGTGGCGGCCTGACAAATTTCAGCGTTTTCGCCATGAAACAGGAAGTTGTTATAACTAAGGCATACAATGTCCAATCTGCCCCACACTTCACATGTTTGATAAGAGTCTTGGCCTGAACACATTTCAATGCCAATATTCAGCTTCAGTCCTAGCAACACCTAGAGGTAGCAGGAAATGCCTTGTTTTACGCTGTGATTCACTGTTCTCAGAGATTTAATCAAATCATTATCATATCAGGTGAGATTGATCTTAAGCCATTTGCGATGATAAATTGTGAAGATCTTGACTTTTCGTTGAAGGGCGTGTCCGTGGCGGCCTCGCAAAGAGTGATGTTTCTCCATGAGAAAGCTGTTGTAACACAGGCATGCAATGTCCGACCTGTCACAGACATCATACGTTTGACAAGGGTCCTGGCCTCAACACATCAATGTTACAACAATCAAATACAATCATAGCGCCACCTGCTGCACAAAGGAGGTGTGGCATTTCAAAGTTCCTTTGAATATCCGCCTATATTTACCCACTGAAATTTCAATCCCCCTGGTTCATTGCTTTACTAAGGCCATAGAGTGGCGGTGCACATGCGTGCGAGGGCCCTTCCATCACTGCTTGCAGTTTTAATTAGGGCCCGAGCACACCAGGGTGTGAGGACCCTATTGTTTTTGCTCCGTTTATTCTTCTTCTTCTTCTTCTTCTTCTTCTTCTTCTTCTTCTTCTTCTTCTCCGAAATGGATCGCATTTTTGAGGGCCTAAACATACCCGAAAACTCATGAAAATTTGCACACGCGTCAGAAGTGGCGAAAATTTACATGTAGTATAGGCGTCAGAAGTGGGCGTGTAAAAATGGCTCGATAGCGCCACCTGCAAAATTTCAAGAGAACAGCCCCCCCACTACGAAAAACTTACAGATACGAAATTTGGTAGGATCATCTATTATTCCAAGACCTACAAAAAAGTCTCTTGGAGCTAAGCTCTAAACCCCACAGGAAGTCAGCCATTTTGAATTTTCTCTGTCATTTTTTGACATTTCCAAGCGTCGTACTTTAACGAACTCCTCCTAGAGATTTAATCCGATCATCATCATATTTGGTCAGTATCATCTAAAGGCCTTTGCAATGCTAAATTGCGGAGCTTTTGACTTTTCATTGGAGGGCGTGTCCGTGGCGGCCTGGCAAAGTGTAATGTTTCGCCATGAAACAGGAAGCTGATGTAATTCAGGCATACATTGTCCGATCTGCCCCTGACTTCACACGTTTGATAAGGGTCCAGGCCTGAACACATCAACATGGCATAATTCAGTAACACTCATAGCGCCACCTAGAGGCAGCAGGAAATACCATGTTTGACGCTGTGACTTACTGCTCTTAGGTATTTAACCATATCAACATCATATTTCACCAGTGTAATCTCAAGACCTTGTGTGATGATAAAAAGCAACGACCTTGACTTTTCATTAAAGGGCGTGTCCGTGGCGGCCTGGCAAAGTATCGCTAATTGAATCGCATTTTGACAGGCTAAACAAGCTCAAAAAGTCATAAAACGTTGCACACACGTCAGAAGTGGCAAAAATTTACATGTGGCATAGGCGCCAGAAGTGGGCGTGCAGAAATGGCTCGATAGCGCCACCTGCAAAATTTCAAGAGAACAGCCCCGCCGCTACGAAAATCCTACAGAAACGAAATTTGGTAGGGTCATATATCACCCCAAGACCTACAAAAAAGTCTCTTGGAGCGAAGCTCTAAACCTCACAGGAAGTCAGCCATTTTTAATTTTTGCTGTGATTTCTGTGCACATTTTGTCATTTCCAGGCTTCGTACTTTAACGAACTCCTCCTAGAGATTTTGTCAGATCGTCATCATATTTGGTCAATCTCATCTAAAGGCCTTTGCGATGTTAAATTGCGGAGCTTTTGACTTTTCGTTGGAAGGTGTGTCCGTGGCGGCCTGACAAAGTTCAGCGTTTTCGCCATGAAACAGGAAGTTGTTATAACTAAGGCATACAATGTCCAATCTACCCCACACTTCACATGTTTGATAAGAGTCTTGGCCTGAACACATTTCAATGCCAATATTCAGCTTCAGTCCTAGCGCCACCTAGAGGTAGCAGTAAATGCCTTGTTTTACGCTGTGATTCACTGTTCTCAGAGATTTAATCAAATCATTATCATATCAGGTGAGACTGATCTTAAGCCCTTTGCGATGATAAATTGCGAAGATCTTGACTTTTCGTTGAAGGGCGTGTCCGTGGCGGCCTTGCAAAGAGTGATGTTTCTCCATGAGAAAGCTGTTGTAACTCAGGCATGTCCGACCTGTCACAGACATCATACGTTTGACAAGGGTCCTGGCCTCAACACATCAATGTTACAACAATCAAATACAATCATAGCGCCACCTGCTGCACAAAGGAGGTGTGGCACTTCAAAGTTCCTTTAAATATCCGCTTATATTTACCCACTGAAATTTCAATCCCCCTGGTTCATTGCTTTACTAAGGCCATAGAGTGGCGGTGCACATGCGTGCGAGGGCCCTTCCATCACTGCTTGCAGTTTTAATTATTCTTCTTCTTCTTCTTCTTCTTCTTCTTCTTCTTCTTCTTCTCCGAAATGGATCGCATTTTTGAGGGCCTAAACATACCCGAAAACTCATGAAAATTTGCACACGCGTCAGAAGTGGCGAAAATTTACATGTAGTATAGGCGTCAGAAGTGGGCGTGTAGAAATGGCTCAATAGCGCCACCTGCAAAATTTCAAGAGAACAGCCCCCCTACTACGAAAAACGTACAGACACGAAATTTGGTAGGGTCATCTATTACTCCAAGACCTACAAAAAAGTCTCTTGGAGCTAAGCTCTAAACCCCACAGGAAGTCAGCCATTTTGAATTTTCTCTGTCATTTTTTGACATTTCCAAGCGTCGTACTTTAACGAACTCCTCCTAGAGATTTAATCCGATCATCATCATATTTGGTCAGTATCATCTAAAGGCCTTTGCGATGCTAAATTGCGGAGCTTTTGACTTTTCATTGGAGGGCGTGTCCGTGGCGGCCTGGCAAAGTGTAATGTTTCGCCATGAAACAGGAAGCTGATGTAATTCAGGCATACATTGTCCGATCCGCCCCTGACTTCACACGTTTGATAAGGGTCCAGGCCTGAACACATCAACATGGCATAATTCAGTAACACTCATAGCGCCACCTAGAGGCAGCAGGAAATACCATGTTTGATGCTGTGACTTACTGCTCTTAGGTATTTAACCATATCAACATCATATTTCACCAGTGTAATCTCAAGACCTTGTGTGATGATAAAAAGCAACGACCTTGACTTTTCATTAAAGGGCGTGTCCGTGGCGGCCTGGCAAAGTATCGCTAAATGAATCGCATTTTGACAGGCTAAACAAGCTCAAAAAGTCATAAAACGTTGCACACACGTCAGAAGTGGCAAAAATTTACATGTGGCATAGGCGCCAGAAGTGGGCGTGCAGAAATGGCTCGATAGCGCCACCTGCAAAATTTCAAGAGAACAGCCCCGCCGCTACGAAAATCCTACAGATACGAAATTTGGTAGGGTCATATGTCACCCCAAGACCTACAAAAAAGTCTCTTGGAGCGAAGCTCTAAACCTCACAGGAAGTCAGCCATTTTGAATTTTTGCTGTGATTTCTGTGCAAATTTTGTCATTTCCAGGCTTCGTACTTTAACGAACTCCTCCTAGAGATTTTGTTAGATCGTCATCATATTTGGTCAATCTCATCTAAAGGCCTTTGCGATGTTAAATTGCGGAGCTTTTGACTTTTCGTTGGAAGGTGTGTCCGTGGCGGCCTGACAAAGTTCAGCGTTTTCGCCATGAAACAGGAAGTTGTTATAACTAAGGCATACAATGTCCAATCTGCCCCACACTTCACATGTTTGATAAGGGTCTTGGCCTAAACACATTTCAATGCCAATATTCAGCCTCAGTCCTAGCGCCACCTAGAGGTAGCAGGAAATGCCTTGTTTTACACTGTGATTCACTGTTCTCAGAGATTTAATCAAATCATTATCATATCAAGTGAGACTGATCTTAAGCCCTTTGCGATGATAAATTGCGAAGATCTTGACTTTTCGTTGAAGGGCGTGTCCGTGGCGGCCTCGCAAAGAGTGATGTTTCGCCATGAGAAAGCTGTTGTAACTCAGGCATGCAATGTCCGACCTGTCACAGACATCATACGTTTGACAAGGGTCCTGGCCTCAACACATCAATGTTACAACAATCAATTACAATATAGCGCCACCTGCTGCACAAAGGAGGTGTGGCACATCAAAGTTCCTTTGAATACCCGCCTATATTTACCCACTGAAATTTCAATCCCCCTGGTTCATTGCTTTACTAAGGCCATAGAGTGGCGGTGCACATGCGTGCGAGGGCCCTTCCATCACTGCTTGCAGTTTTAATTAGGGCCCGAGCACACCAGGGTGTGAGGACCCTATTGTTTTTGCTCCGTTTATTCTTCTTCTTCTTCTTCTTCTTCTTCTTCTTCTTCTTCTTCTTCTCCGAAATGGATCACATTTTTGAGGGCCTAAACATACCCGAAAACTCATGAAAATTTGCACACGCGTCAGAAGTGGCGAAAATTTACATGTAGTATAGGCGTCAGAAGTGCGCGTGTAAAAATGGCTCGATAGCGCCACCTGCAAAATTTCAAGAGAACAGCCCCCCCACTACGAAAAACTTACAGATACGAAATTTGGTAGGATCATCTATTACTCCAAGACCTACAAAAAAGTCTCTTGGAGCTAAGCTCTAAACCCCACAGGAAGTCAGCCATTTTGAATTTTCTCTGTCATTTTTTGACATTTCCAAGCGTCGTACTTTAACGAACTCCTCCTAGAGATTTAATCCGATCATCATCATATTTGGTCAGTATCATCTAAAGGCCTTTGCGATGCTAAATTGCGGAGCTTTTGACTTTTCATTGGAGGGCGTGTCTGTGGCGGCCTGGCAAAGTGTAATGTTTCGCCATGAAACAGGAAGCTGATGTAATTCAGGCATACATTGTCCGATCTGCCCCTGACTTCACACGTTTGATAAGGGTCCAGGCCTGAACACATCAACATGGCATAATTCAGTAACACTCATAGCGCCACCTAGAGGCAGCAGGAAATACCATGTTTGACGCTGTGACTTACTGCTCTTAGGTATTTAACCATATCAACATCATATTTCACCAGTGTAATCTCAAGACCTTGTGTGATGATAAAAAGCAACGACCTTGACTTTTCATTAAAGGGCGTGTCCGTGGCGGCCTGGCAAAGTATCGCTAATTGAATCGCATTTTGACAGGCTAAACAAGCTCAAAAAGTCATAAAACGTTGCACACACGTCAGAAGTGGCAAAAATTTACATGTGGCATAGGCGCCAGAAGTGGGCGTGCAGAAATGGCTCGATAGCGCCACCTGCAAAATTTCAAGAGAACAGCCCCGCCGCTACGAAAATCCTACAGAAACGAAATTTGGTAGGGTCATATATCACCCCAAGACCTACAAAAAAGTCTCTTGGAGCGAAGCTCTAAACCTCACAGGAAGTCAGCCATTTTTAATTTTTGCTGTGATTTCTGTGCACATTTTGTCATTTCCAGGCTTCGTACTTTAACGAACTCCTCCTAGAGATTTTGTCAGATCGTCATCATATTTGGTCAATCTCATCTAAAGGCCTTTGCGATGTTAAATTGCGGAGCTTTTGACTTTTCGTTGGAAGGTGTGTCCGTGGCGGCCTGACAAAGTTCAGCGTTTTCGCCATGAAACAGGAAGTTGTTATAACTAAGGCATACAATGTCCAATCTACCCCACACTTCACATGTTTGATAAGAGTCTTGGCCTGAACACATTTCAATGCCAATATTCAGCTTCAGTCCTAGCGCCACCTAGAGGTAGCAGTAAATGCCTTGTTTTACGCTGTGATTCACTGTTCTCAGAGATTTAATCAAATCATTATCATATCAGGTGAGACTGATCTTAAGCCCTTTGCGATGATAAATTGCGAAGATCTTGACTTTTCGTTGAAGGGCGTGTCCGTGGCGGCCTTGCAAAGAGTGATGTTTCTCCATGAGAAAGCTGTTGTAACTCAGGCATGTCCGACCTGTCACAGACATCATACGTTTGACAAGGGTCCTGGCCTCAACACATCAATGTTACAACAATCAAATACAATCATAGCGCCACCTGCTGCACAAAGGAGGTGTGGCACTTCAAAGTTCCTTTAAATATCCGCTTATATTTACCCACTGAAATTTCAATCCCCCTGGTTCATTGCTTTACTAAGGCCATAGAGTGGCGGTGCACATGCGTGCGAGGGCCCTTCCATCACTGCTTGCAGTTTTAATTATTCTTCTTCTTCTTCTTCTTCTTCTTCTTCTTCTTCTTCTTCTCCGAAATGGATCGCATTTTTGAGGGCCTAAACATACCCGAAAACTCATGAAAATTTGCACACGCGTCAGAAGTGGCGAAAATTTACATGTAGTATAGGCGTCAGAAGTGGGCGTGTAGAAATGGCTCAATAGCGCCACCTGCAAAATTTCAAGAGAACAGCCCCCCTACTACGAAAAACGTACAGACACGAAATTTGGTAGGGTCATCTATTACTCCAAGACCTACAAAAAAGTCTCTTGGAGCTAAGCTCTAAACCCCACAGGAAGTCAGCCATTTTGAATTTTCTCTGTCATTTTTTGACATTTCCAAGCGTCGTACTTTAACGAACTCCTCCTAGAGATTTAATCCGATCATCATCATATTTGGTCAGTATCATCTAAAGGCCTTTGCGATGCTAAATTGCGGAGCTTTTGACTTTTCATTGGAGGGCGTGTCCGTGGCGGCCTGGCAAAGTGTAATGTTTCGCCATGAAACAGGAAGCTGATGTAATTCAGGCATACATTGTCCGATCCGCCCCTGACTTCACACGTTTGATAAGGGTCCAGGCCTGAACACATCAACATGGCATAATTCAGTAACACTCATAGCGCCACCTAGAGGCAGCAGGAAATACCATGTTTGATGCTGTGACTTACTGCTCTTAGGTATTTAACCATATCAACATCATATTTCACCAGTGTAATCTCAAGACCTTGTGTGATGATAAAAAGCAACGACCTTGACTTTTCATTAAAGGGCGTGTCCGTGGCGGCCTGGCAAAGTATCGCTAAATGAATCGCATTTTGACAGGCTAAACAAGCTCAAAAAGTCATAAAACGTTGCACACACGTCAGAAGTGGCAAAAATTTACATGTGGCATAGGCGCCAGAAGTGGGCGTGCAGAAATGGCTCGATAGCGCCACCTGCAAAATTTCAAGAGAACAGCCCCGCCGCTACGAAAATCCTACAGATACGAAATTTGGTAGGGTCATATGTCACCCCAAGACCTACAAAAAAGTCTCTTGGAGCGAAGCTCTAAACCTCACAGGAAGTCAGCCATTTTGAATTTTTGCTGTGATTTCTGTGCAAATTTTGTCATTTCCAGGCTTCGTACTTTAACGAACTCCTCCTAGAGATTTTGTTAGATCGTCATCATATTTGGTCAATCTCATCTAAAGGCCTTTGCGATGTTAAATTGCGGAGCTTTTGACTTTTCGTTGGAAGGTGTGTCCGTGGCGGCCTGACAAAGTTCAGCGTTTTCGCCATGAAACAGGAAGTTGTTATAACTAAGGCATACAATGTCCAATCTGCCCCACACTTCACATGTTTGATAAGGGTCTTGGCCTAAACACATTTCAATGCCAATATTCAGCCTCAGTCCTAGCGCCACCTAGAGGTAGCAGGAAATGCCTTGTTTTACACTGTGATTCACTGTTCTCAGAGATTTAATCAAATCATTATCATATCAAGTGAGACTGATCTTAAGCCCTTTGCGATGATAAATTGCGAAGATCTTGACTTTTCGTTGAAGGGCGTGTCCGTGGCGGCCTCGCAAAGAGTGATGTTTCGCCATGAGAAAGCTGTTGTAACTCAGGCATGCAATGTCCGACCTGTCACAGACATCATACGTTTGACAAGGGTCCTGGCCTCAACACATCAATGTTACAACAATCAATTACAATATAGCGCCACCTGCTGCACAAAGGAGGTGTGGCACATCAAAGTTCCTTTGAATACCCGCCTATATTTACCCACTGAAATTTCAATCCCCCTGGTTCATTGCTTTACTAAGGCCATAGAGTGGCGGTGCACATGCGTGCGAGGGCCCTTCCATCACTGCTTGCAGTTTTAATTAGGGCCCGAGCACACCAGGGTGTGAGGACCCTATTGTTTTTGCTCCGTTTATTATTCTTCTTCTTCTTCTTCTTCTTCTTCTTCTTCTTCTTCTCCGAAATGGATCACATTTTTGAGGGCCTAAACATACCCGAAAACTCATGAAAATTTGCACACGCGTCAGAAGTGGCGAAAATTTACATGTAGTATAGGCGTCAGAAGTGCGCGTGTAAAAATGGCTCGATAGCGCCACCTGCAAAATTTCAAGAGAACAGCCCCCCCACTACGAAAAACTTACAGATACGAAATTTGGTAGGATCATCTATTACTCCAAGACCTACAAAAAAGTCTCTTGGAGCTAAGCTCTAAACCCCACAGGAAGTCAGCCATTTTGAATTTTCTCTGTCATTTTTTGACATTTCCAAGCGTCGTACTTTAACGAACTCCTCCTAGAGATTTAATCCGATCATCATCATATTTGGTCAGTATCATCTAAAGGCCTTTGCGATGCTAAATTGCGGAGCTTTTGACTTTTCATTGGAGGGCGTGTCCGTGGCGGCCTGGCAAAGTGTAATGTTTCGCCATGAAACAGGAAGCTGATGTAATTCAGGCATACATTGTCCGATCCGCCCCTGACTTCACACGTTTGATAAGGGTCCAGGCCTGAACACATCAACATGGCATAATTCAGTAACACTCATAGCGCCACCTAGAGGCAGCAGGAAATACCATGTTTGATGCTGTGACTTACTGCTCTTAGGTATTTAACCATATCAACATCATATTTCACCAGTGTAATCTCAAGACCTTGTGTGATGATAAAAAGCAACGACCTTGACTTTTCATTAAAGGGCGTGTCCGTGGCGGCCTGGCAAAGTATCGCTAAATGAATCGCATTTTGACAGGCTAAACAAGCTCAAAAAGTCATAAAACGTTGCACACACGTCAGAAGTGGCAAAAATGTACATGTGGCATAGGCGCCAGAAGTGGGCGTGCAGAAATGGCTCGATAGCGCCACCTGCAAAATTTCAAGAGAACAGCCCCGCCGCTACGAAAATCCTACAGATACGAAATTTGGTAGGGTCATATGTCACCCCAAGACCTACAAAAAAGTCTCTTGGAGCGAAGCTCTAAACCCCACAGGAAGTCGGCCATTTTGAATTTTTGCTTTGATTTCTGTGCAAATTTTGTCATTTCCAGGCTTCGTACTTTAACGAACTCCTCCTACAGATTTTATCAGATCGTCATCATATTTGGTCAATCTCATCTAAAGGCCTTTGCGATGTTAAATTGCGGAGCTTTTGACTTTTCGTTGGAGGGTGTGCCCGTGGCGGCCTGACAAAATTCAGCATTTTCGCCATGAAACAGGAAGTTGTTATAACTAAGGCATACAATGTCCAATCTGCCCCACACTTCACATGTTTGATAAGAGTCTTGGCCTGAACACACTTCAATGCCAATATTCAGCTTCAGTCCTAGCGCCACCTAGAGGTAGCAGGAAATGCCTTGTTATACGCTGTGATTTACTGTTCTCAGAGATTTAATCAAATCATTATCATATCAGGTGAGACTGATCTTAAGCCCTTTGCGATGATAAATTGCGAAGATCTTGACTTTTCGTTGAAGGGCGTGTCCGTGGCGGCCTCGCAAAGAGTGATGTTTCGCCATGAGAAAGCTGTTGTAACTCAGGCATGCAATGTCCGACCTGTCACAGACATCATACGTTTGACAAGGGTCCTGGCCTCAACACATCAATGTTACAACAATCAATTACAATCATAGCGCCACCTGCTGCACAAAGGAGGTGTGGCACTTCAAAGTTCCTTTGAATATCCGCATATATTTACCCACTGAAATTTCAATCCCCCTGGTTCATTGCTTTACTAAGGCCATAGAGTGGCGGTGCACATGCGTGCGAGGGCCCTTCCATCACTGCTTGCAGTTTTAATTCTTCTTCTTCTTCTTCTTCTTCTTCTTCTTCTTCTTCTCCGAAATGGATCGCATTTTTGAGGGCCTAAACATACCCGAAAACTCATGAAAATTTGCACACGCGTCCGAAGTGGCGAAAATTTACATGTAGTATAGGCGTCAGAAGTGGGCGTGTAGAAATGGCTCAATAGCTCCACCTGCAAAATTTCAAGAGAACAGCCCCCCTACTACGAAAAACGTACAGACACGAAATTTGGTAGGGTCATCTATTACTCCAAGACCTACAAAAAAGTCTATCGGAGCTAAGCTCTAAACCCCACAGGAAGTCAGCCATTTTGAATTTTCTCTGTCATTTTTTGACATTTCCAAGCGTCGTACTTTAACGAACTCCTCCTAGAGATTTAATCCGATCATCATCATATTTGGTCAGTATCATCTAAAGGCCTTTGCGATGCTAAATTGCGGAGCTTTTGACTTTTCATTGGAGGGCGTGTCCGTGGCGGCCTGGCAAAGTGTAATGTTTCGCCATGAAACAGGAAGCTGATGTAATTCAGGCATACATTGTCCGATCCGCCCCTGACTTCACACGTTTGATAAGGGTCCAGGCCTGAACACATCAACATGGCATAATTCAGTAACACTCATAGCGCCACCTAGAGGCAGCAGGAAATACCATGTTTGATGCTGTGACTTACTGCTCTTAGGTATTTAACCATATCAACATCATATTTCACCAGTGTAATCTCAAGACCTTGTGTGATGATAAAAAGCAACGACCTTGACTTTTCATTAAAGGGCGTGTCCGTGGCGGCCTGGCAAAGTATCGCTAAATGAATCGCATTTTGACAGGCTAAACAAGCTCAAAAAGTCATAAAACGTTGCACACACGTCAGAAGTGGCAAAAATTTACATGTGGCATAGGCGCCAGAAGTGGGCGTGCAGAAATGGCTCGATAGCGCCACCTGCAAAATTTCAAGAGAACAGCCCCGCCGCTACGAAAATCCTACAGATACGAAATTTGGTAGGGTCATATGTCACCCCAAGACCTACAAAAAAGTCTCTTGGAGCAAAGCTCTAAACCTCACAGGAAGTCAGCCATTTTGAATTTTTGCTGTGATTTCTGTGCAAATTTTGTCATTTCCAGGCTTCGTACTTTAACGAACTCCTCCTAGAGATTTTGTTAGATCGTCATCATATTTGGTCAATCTCATCTAAAGGCCTTTGCGATGTTAAATTGCGGAGCATTTGACTTTTCGTTGGAAGGTGTGTCCGTGGCGGCCTGACAAAATTCAGCGTTTTCGCCATGAAACAGGAAGTTGTTATAACTAAGGCATACAATGTCCAATCCACCCCACACTTCACATGTTTGATAAGGGTCTTGGCCTAAACACATTTCAATGCCAATATTCAGCTTCAGTCCTAGCGCCACCTAGAGGTAGCAGGAAATGCCTTGTTTTACGCTGTGATTCACTGTTCTCAGAGATTTAATCAAATCATTATCGTATCAAGTGAGACTGATCTTAAGCCCTTTGCGATGATAAATTGCGAAGATCTTGACTTTTCGTTGAAGGGCGTGTCCGTGGCGGCCTCGCAAAGAGTGATGTTTCGCCATGAGAAAGCTGTTGTAACTCAGGCATGCAATGTCCGACCTGTCACAGACATCATACGTTTGACAAGGGTCCTGGCCTCAACACATCAATGTTACAACAATCAATTACAATCATAGCACCACCTGCTGCACAAAGGAGGTGTGGCACTTCAAAGTTCCTTTGAAAATCCGCCTATATTTACCCACTGAAATTTCAATCCCCCTGGTTCATTGCTTTACTAAGGCCATAGAGTGCCGGTGCACATGCGTGCGAGGGCCCTTCCATCACTGCTTGCAGTTTTAATTAGGGCCCGAGCACACCGGGGTGCGAGGACCCTATTGTTTTTGCTCGGTTTATTATTATTATTATTATTATTATTATTTATTCTTCTTCTTCTCCAAAGTGAATCGCATTTTTGAGGGGCGAAACATGCTCGAAAACTCATGAAATTTTGCACACATGTCAGAAGTGGCGAAAATTTACATGTGGTATAGGCGCCAGAAGTGGGCGTGTAAAAATGGCTCGATAGCGCCACCTGCAAAATTTCAAGAGAACAGCCCCCCCGCTACGAAAAACGTACAGATACGAAATTTGGTAGGATCATCTATCACCCCAAGACCTACAAAAAAGTCTCTTGGAGCGAAGCTCTAAACCCAACAGGAAGTCCGCCATTTTGATTTTTTGCCTTGATTTTTGTGCAAATTTGGTCATTTCCAGGCTTCATACTTTAACGAACTCCTACTACAGATGTAATCCGATCATCGTCATATTTGGTCAATCTCTTGTAAAGGCCTTTGCGATGTTAAATTGCGGAGATCTTGACTTTTCGTTGGAGGGTGTGTCCGTGGCGGCCTGACAAATTTCGGCTTTTTCGCCATGAAGCAGGAAGTGGCTCTAACTCAGGCATACAATGTCCAATCTGCCCCACACTTCATACGTTTGATAAGGGTCTTGGCCTGAACACATTTCAATGCCAATATTCAGCTTCACTCATAGCGCCACCTAGAGGTAGGAGGAAATACCATGTTTTACGCTGTGATTTACTGCTCTTAGAGATTTAATCAAATCATCATCATATTTGGTCTGACTGATGTTAAGCCCTTTGCTGTGATAAATTGCAAAGATCTTGACTTTTCGTTGAAGGGCGTGTCCATGACGGCCTGCCAAAGTGTGATGTTTCGCCATGAAACAGAAAGCTGTTGTAATTCAGACATACATGGTCCGATCTGCCCCCAACTTCACACGTTTGATAAAGGTCTCGGCCTGAACACATCAACATGGCATAATTCAGTAACAGTCATAGCGCCACCTAGAGGCAGAAGGAAATACCATCTTTTATGCTGTGAATTACTGCTCTTGGAGATTTGATTATATCAACATCATATTTCATCAGTCTAATCTCAAGACCTTGTGTGATGATAAATAGCGAAGACCTTGACTTTTCGTTAAAGGGCGTGTCTGTGGCGGCCTCGCAAAATATTGTTAAATGAATCGCATTTTTGACAGCCTAAACGAGCTCAAAAAGTCATGAAACGTTGCACACATGTCAAAGGTGGCAAAAATTTACATGTGGCATAGGCGCCATGAGTGGGCGTGTAGAAATGGCTCAATAGCGCCACCTGCAAAATTTCAAGAGAACAGCCCTGCCACTAAGAAAAACCTACAGATACGAAATTTGGTAGGGTCATCTATCACCCCAAGACCTACAAAAAAGTCTCTTGGAGCGAAGCTCTAAACCCCACAGGAAGTCGGCCATTTTGATTTTTCGCTGTGATTTCTGTGAAAATTTTGTCATTTCCAGGCTTCGTACTTTAACAAACTCCTCCTAGAGATTTTATCAGATCGTCATCATATTTGGTCAATCTCATCCAAAGGCCTTTGCGATGTTAAATTGCCGAGCTTTTGACTTTTCGTTGGAGGGTGTGTCCGTGGCGGTCTGACAAAGTTCAGCATTTTCTCCATGAAACAGGAAGTTGTTATAACTAAGGCATACAATGTCCAATCTGCCACACACTTCACATGTTTGATAAGGGTCTTGGCCTGAACACATTTCAATGCCAATATTCAGCTTCAGTCATAGCGCCACCTAGTGGTAGCAGGAAATACCATGTTTTACGCTGTGATTTACTGTTCTTGGAGATTTAATCAAATCATCATCATATTTGGTCAGACTGATGTTAAGCCCTTTGCGGTGATAAGTTGCGAAGATCTTGATTTTTCGTTGAAGGGCGTGTCCGTGGCGGCCTGGCAAAGTGTGATGTTTTGACATGAAACAGGAAGCTGTTGTAATTCAGGCATACATTGTTCAATCTGCTCCAGACTTCACACGTTTGTTAAGGGTCCCGGACTTAACACGTCAATATAACAATAATCAGGTACAGTCATAGCGCCACCTACTGCACACAGGCGTTGTGGCACATCAATTTTCCTTTAAATATCCACCTATATTTACCCACTTTAATTCATATCCCCCTGGTTCACTGCTTTACTAATGCCATAGGGTAGCGGTGCACATGCGTGCGAGGGCCCTCCCATCGCTGCTTGCAGCTTTAATTATTATTTATTCTTCTTCTTCTCCAAAGTGAATCGCATTTTTGAGGGGCGAAACATGCTCGAAAACTCATGAAATTTTGCACACATGTCAGAAGTGGCGAAAATTTACATGTGGTATAGGCGCCAGAAGTGGGCGTGTAAAAATGGCTCGATAGCGCCACCTGCAAAATTTCAAGAGAACAGCCCCCCCGCTACGAAAAACGTACAGATACGAAATTTGGTAGGATCATCTATCACCCCAAGACCTACAAAAAAGTCTCTTGGAGCGAAGCTCTAAACCCAACAGGAAGTCCGCCATTTTGATTTTTTGCCTTGATTTTTGTGCAAATTTGGTCATTTCCAGGCTTCATACTTTAACGAACTCCTACTACAGATTTAATCCGATCATCGTCATATTTGGTCAATCTCTTGTAAAGGCCTTTGCGATGTTAAATTGCGGAGATCTTGACTTTTCGTTGGAGGGTGTGTCCGTGGCGGTCTGACAAAGTTCAGCATTTTCTCCATGAAACAGGAAGTTGTTATAACTAAGGCATACAATGTCCAATCTGCCACACACTTCACATGTTTGATAAGAGTCTTGGCCTGAACACATTTCAATGCCAATATTCAGCTTCAGTCATAGCGCCACCTAGTGGTAGCAGGAAATACCATGTTTTACGCTGTGATTTACTGTTCTTGGAGATTTAATCAAATCATCATCATATTTGGTCAGACTGATGTTAAGCCCTTTGCGGTGATAAGTTGCGAAGATCTTGATTTTTCGTTGAAGGGCGTGTCCGTGGCGGCCTGGCAAAGTGTGATGTTTTGACATGAAACAGGAAGCTGTTGTAATTCAGGCATACATTGTTCAATCTGCTCCAGACTTCACACGTTTGTTAAGGGTCCCGGACTAAACACGTCAATATAACAATAATCAGGTACAGTCATAGCGCCACCTACTGCACACAGGCGTTGTGGCACATCAATTTTCCTTTAAATATCCACCTATATTTACCCACTTTAATTCATATCCCCCTGGTTCACTGCTTTACTAATGCCATAGGGTAGCGGTGCACATGCGTGCGAGGGCCCTCCCATCGCTGCTTGCAGCTTTAATTAGGGCCCGAGCACACTAGGGTGTGAGGACCCTATTGTTTTTGCTCCGTTTATTATTATTAGGGCCCGAGCACCGAGGAGCAGGCCAGAATGGCCTGCACCGAAAGTTGCGAAGCCCTATTGTTTTTGCTCGAATTTATTATTTTTTTTTTGTTTGTTTTTATTTTTTTTATTTTTATTTTTTTTAACACTTTTGGACTTTTTGGGGGCCTTAACATACTCGAAAACTCTTGAAATTTGGCACAGACGTCAGAGTCGTCCGTCATCGCAGAAATCCAAAGGCTGGAACACGGGCGTGGCACAGGGGCTCTGTAGCGCCCCCTGTAATGCAAAAAAAAACATTGATGCACAGATCGGGCAAAAATGTACGCACATGTACGGGACTTTGTACGCTTATAGATCTCATCGACCCGAACAACTTTCGCCCTCTAACATTTAAGCTCCGCCCAACAGGAAGTCGGCTATTTTGTATTGTTTCAAAAATGCATGCGGTGAACTTTTAAATACTCCTCCTAGGGGATACGTGCAAATGACACCAAACGTGGTGATCATGATGCCGAGACATTGTACTTGCTAAATTGCGAAGGGATTTTTGATATCTTGAACGGTTCTGCCATGGCGAGGCAACAAATTTATGGCGAAATCAGAGAAACAGGAAGTGTCTAATATCTAAGGCAAAAAATATCTTATTGTAATGCCATACGGGTAGTTTGTTCGTCTGAAGATTCCGATCGCATCGATGTGCCTATTGTGACTCCCGGGTATAGCGCCACCACCAGGCGCCAGGAAGTATGTCAGTCATGAACTTTTAAATACTTCTCCTAGGGAATTCATACGATTGACACCAAACGTGGTGAACATGATGCTGAGACATTGGACTTGCTAAATTGCGAAGGGATTTTTGATATCTCAAACGGTGTTGCCATGGCGAGGCGACAAATTTATGGCGAATTCAATGAAACAGGAAGTGTCTAATATCTAAAGCAAAAAATGTCTTATTGGGATGAAACGCAGTGTGTATGTTCGGCCAAGGATTCCGATCCCATCGATCTGCCTATTTTGAGTCTCGGGTATAGCGCCACCAACAGGCACCAGGAAGTGTGGCAGTCACAAAAGGTGGATTTCTTGACAGTTGCATGTGGTGAACTTTTAAATACTCCTCCTAGGATTTTCATGCGATTGACACCAAAAGTGGTCAACATGATGCTGAGACATTGTAGATGATAAATTGCGAAGGGATTTTTGATATCTCTAACGCTGTTCCCATGGCAACACGTCAAACTTTACTTTCATTTTCAGGCATATTTAAGCTCTTGGCGTGCACTTTGGGTGCCTTAACATGCTCGAAAACACCGGGAATTTGGCACAGATGTAAAAGTCACGTGCCACTAGGCTCATGCAAAGGCTGGAATATGGGCGTGGCAAGGGAGCTCTGTAGCGCCTCCTGTAATGCAAAAACAAACATTGGGGCACAGATCGGGCAAACATGTACGCACATGTACGAGAGTTGGTATGCATATAGATCTCATCGACCCAAACAACTTTTGCACTCAAACATTTTAGCTCCGCCCAACAGGAAGTCGGCTATTTTGGATTGTTTCAAAAATGCATGCGGTGAACTTTTAAATACTCCTCAAAGAGGATTCATGCGAATGACACCTAACGTGGTGAACATGATGCCGAGACCTTGTAGATGATAAATTGCGAAGGGATTTTTGATATCTCGAACGGATCTGCCATGGTGAGGCGACAAATTTATGGCGAATTCAGAGAAACAGGAAGTGTCTAATATCTAAGGCAAAAAATGTCTTATTGTGATGACACGCGGGGTGTTTGTTCATCTGAAGATTCCGATCGCAGCGATGTGCCTATTGTGACTCCCGGGAATAGCGCCACCACCAGGCGCCAGGAAGTGTGTAGGTCACAAAGGTGAATTTTTTTGTCAGTTCCATGCGATGTTCTTTTAAATACTCCTTCTAGGATTTTCATGCGATTGAGACGAGAAGTGGTCAACATGATGCCGAGACATTGTAGATGATAAATTGCGAAGGGATTTTTGATATCTCAAACGCCGTTCCAATGGCAATGCTGCAAACTTCACTTTTATTTCAGGCATATTTAAGGCTCTTGACTCGTTTAGATTAACATTAATGTTGACACACACATCAGAGTTTTCGGCTGTTAAGTGTGCACAAAAAGGTCAGACATAGGCGTGTCTCTTAAGTGGCTCACTAGCGCCCCCCTTTTGTCTAAAGTCTGGGGTTTCTTTTAGCTACAGTCCCCAAATGGCTCAGTAACAACATTAAATAGCCCACTGATATTTACCCACTTGATGCCCTTGCCCACCGTGCATCGTTTTCTCGGACGCACCGTGTAGCGGTAAAAAAAACGTGCGAGGGCCCGCCATTGCTGCTTGCAGCTATATTTATTCTTCTTCTTCTTCTTCTTCTCCGAAATGGATCGCATTTTTGAGGGCCTAAACATACCCGAAAACTCATGAAAATTTGCACACGCGTCAGAAGTGGCGAAAATTTACATGTAGTATAGGCGTCAGAAGTGGGCGTGTAAAAATGGCTCGATAGCGCCACCTGCAAAATTTCAAGAGAACAGCCCCCCCACTACGAAAAACTTACAGATACGAAATTTGGTAGGATCATCTATTACTCCAAGACCTACAAAAAAGTCTCTTGGAGCTAAGCTGTAAACCCCACAGGAAGTCAGCCATTTTGAATTTTCTCTGTCATTTTTTGACATTTCCAAGCGTCGTACTTTAACGAACTCCTCCTAGAGATTTAATCCGATCATCATCATATTTGGTCAGTATCATCTAAAGGCCTTTGCGATGCTAAATTGCGGAGCTTTTGACTTTTCATTGGAGGGCGTGTCCGTGGCGGCCTGGCAAAGTGTAATGTTTCGCCATGAAACAGGAAGCTGATGTAATTCAGGCATACATTGTCCGATCTGCCCCTGACTTCACACGTTTGATAAGGGTCCAGGCCTGAACACATCAACATGGCATAATTCAGTAACACTCATAGCGCCACCTAGAGGCAGCAGGAAATACCATTTTTGACGCTGTGACTTACTGCTCTTAGGTATTTAACCATATCAACATCATATTTCACCAGTGTAATCTCAAGACCTTGTGTGATGATAAAAAGCAACGACCTTGACTTTTCATTAAAGGGCGTGTCCGTGGCGGCCTGGCAAAGTATCGCTAAATGAATCGCATTTTGACAGGCTAAACAAGCTCAAAAAGTCATAAAACGTTGCACACACGTCAGAAGTGGCAAAAATTTACATGTGGCATAGGCGCCAGAAGTGGGCGTGCAGAAATGGCTCGATAGCGCCACCTGCAAAATTTCAGGAGAACAGCCCCGCCGCTACGAAAATCCTACAGAAACGAAATTTGGTAGGGTCATATATCACCCCAAGACCTACAAAAAAGTCTCTTGGAGCAAAGCTCTAAACCTCACAGGAAGTCAGCCATTTTTAATTTTTGCTGTGATTTCTGTGCAAATTTTGTCATTTCCAGGCTTCGTACTTTAACGAACTCCTCCTAGAGATTTTGTCAGATCGTCATCATATTTGGTCAATCTCATCTAAAGGCCTTTGCGATGTTAAATTGCGGAGCTTTTGACTTTTTGTTGGAAGGTGTGTCCGTGGCGGCCTGACAAAGTTCAGCGTTTTCGCCATGAAACAAGAAGTTGTTATAACTAAGGCATACAATGTCCAATCTGCCCCACACTTCACATGTTTGATAAGAGTCTTGGCCTGAACACATTTCAATGCCAATATTCAGCTTCAGTCCTAGCGCCACCTAGAGGTAGCAGTAAATGCCTTGTTTTACGCTGTGATTCACTGTTCTCAGAGATTTAATCAAATCATTATCATATCAGGTGAGACTGATCTTAAGCCCTTTGCGATGATAAATTGCGAAGATCTTGACTTTTCGTTGAAGGGTGTGTCCGTGGCGGCCTCGCAAAGAGTGATGTTTCTCCATGAGAAAGCTGTTGTAACTCAGGCATGCAATGTCCGACCTGTCACAGACATCATACGTTTGACAAGGGTCCTGGCCTCAACACATCAATGTTACAACAATCAAATACAATCATAGCGCCACCTGCTGCACAAAGGAGGTGTGGCACTTCAAAGTTCCTTTGAATATCCGCCTATATTTACCCACTGAAATTTCAATCCCCCTGGTTCATTGCTTTACTAAGGCCATAGAGTGGCAGTGCACATGCGTGCGAGGGCCCTTCCATCACTGCTTGCAGTTTTAATTATTATTTATTCTTCTTCTTCTCCAAAGTGAATCGCATTTTTGAGGGGCGAAACATGCTCGAAAACTCATGAAATTTTGCACACATGTCAGGAGTGGCGAAAATTTACATGTGGCATAGGCGCCAGAAGTGGGCGTGTAGAAATGGCTCGATAGCGCCACCTGCAAAATTTCAAGAGAACAGCCCCCCCACTACGAAAAACGTACAGATACGAAATTTGGTAGGATCATCTATCACCCCAAGACCTACAAAAAAGTCTCTTGGAGCGAAGCTCTAAACCCAACAGGAAGTCGGCTATTTTGAATTTTTGACTTGATTTTTGTGCAAATTTGGTCATTTCCAGGCTTCATACTTTAACGAACTCCTCCTACAGATTTAATCCGATCATCGTCATATTTGGACAATCTTATCTAAAGTCCTTTGCGATGTTAAATTGCGGAGATCTTGACTTTTCGTTGGAGGGTGTGTCCGTGGCGGCCTGACAAATTTCTGCATTTTCGCCATGAAACAGGAAGTGGCTCTAACTCAGGCATACAATGTCCAATCTGCCCCACGCTTCATACGTTTGATAAGGGTCTTGACCTGAACACATTTCAATGCCAATATACAGCTTCAGTCATAGCGCCACCTAGAGGTAGCAGGAAATGCCATGTTTTACGCTGTGATTTACTGCTCTTAGAGATTTAATCAAATCATCATCATATCTGGTCAGACTGATCTTAAGTCCTTTGCGATAATAAATTGCAAAGATCTTGACTTTTCGTTGAAGGGCGTGTCCGTGGCAGCCTGGCAAAGTGTGATGTTTACCATGAAACAGGAAGCTGTTGTAATTCAGACATACATACTCCGATCTGCCCCCAACTTCACACGTTTCATAAGGGTCCCGGCCTGAACACATCAACATGGCATAATTCAGTATCAGTCATAGCGCCACCTAGAGGAAGCAGGAAATACCACCTTTTATGCTGTGACTTACTACTCTTAGAGATTTAACCATATCAACATCATATTTCATCAGTCTAATCTCAAGACCTTGTGTGATGATAAATAGCCACGACCTTGACTTTTCGTTAAAGGGCGTGTCCGTTGCGGCCTCGCAAAGTATCGCTAAATGAATCCCATTTTTGACAGCCTAAACGAGCTCAAAAAGTCATGAAACGTTCCACACGTGTCAAAAGTGGCGAATATTTTCATGTGATATAGGCTTCAGAACTTGGGGTGTTAAAATGGCTCTATAGCGCCACCTACAAAAATAAAATAGAGCAGCCCCCCCGCTACGTTAATCGCACAAATACGAAATGCAGTAGGATCATGTATCACCCCAAGACCTACAAAAAAGTCTCTTGGAGCAAAGCTCTAAACCCCACAGGAAGTCAGCCATTTTGAATTTTCTCTGTAATTTGAGTGCAACTTTTGCCATTTCTGGCCTTCGTATTTTAACAAACTCCTCCTATAAATTTAATCAGATAATCATCATATTTGGTGAGTGTCATCTAAAGGGCTTTGCAATGCTAAATTGCGGAGATCTTGACATTTCAATGGAGCGTGTGTATGTGGCGGCTTGCCAAATTTCTGTTTCTCAATGAAACAGGAAGTTGTTCTAACTCAGGTTTAAAATGTCCAATCTGACCCACGCTTCACAAGTTTGATAATTGTCCTGTCCTGAACACATCAACATGGCAATATTCAGTAAAAGTTATAGCGCCACCTGCTGGAAGCAGGAAATGACATGTTTTACACTGTGATTTACGGCTCATTGAAATGTATTCAGATCATCATCATATTTGGTCAGTCTGAACTTAGGAACTTCACAATGATAAATTGGTAAGATCTTGACATTTCGTTAAAGGGGCGTGTCCGTTGTGGCCTGTCAAAGTTTGATTTTTCGCGATGAGAAAGCTGTTGTAACTCAGACATGCAATGTCCGACCTGTCACAGACATCATACGTTTGACAAGGGTCCTGGCCTCAACACATCAATGTTACAACAATCAATTACAATCATAGCGCCACCTGCTGCATAAAGGAGTAGTGGCACTTCAAAGTTCCTTTGAATATCCACCTATATTTATCCACGGAAATTTCAATCCCCCTGGTTTATTGCTTTACTAAGGCCATCGGGTGGCGGTGCACATGCGTGCGAGGGCCCTTCCATCACTGCTTGCAGTTTTAATTATTATTATTATTTTTTTTTTCTTTTTCTTCTCCGACTTCAGCGGGACTTTAGAGGGCCTAAACATACTCGAAAACTCATGAAATTTTGCAGAGATGTCAAGAGTGATGAAAATTTACATGTGGTGTAGGCTTTGGAATTAGGCGTGGGAAAATGGCTCTATAGCGCCACCTACAAATTTTCAACGAAGCAGCCCTCGGACTGTGTTTGACGTACAATTACGAAATTCGGTACCCTTCTGTAGCATGACAAGACCTACAAAAAAGTATCTTGGAGTGAAGCCGTAAATCAAACAGGAAGTCAGCTATTCAGAGTTATTTTTGTGATTTGGGCGCAGTTTTTGTCATTTCCAGGCGTCATACTTTAACTAACTCCTCCTACAGTTTTCGTCGGATCATCTTCATATTTGGTGATTCTCATCTTAAGGCCTTTGTGATGCTAAATTGCGAAGGATTTGACTCTACATAAAAATTTGTGTTGGTTCTGGCCCGACAAAGTTTGATGTTTTCCAATGAAACAGGAAGTTGCTGGAACTCATGCATACAATGTCCGATCTGTCCCAAATTTCACATGATTGCTAAGAGTCCTGACCTGAACACATCTACATAACAATTTTCATTTATAGCCATAGCGCCACCAGCTGGCAACCTGAAGGAACATGTTTTAGCGCCACTTTCAAATATTGAATGAAGCAGCCCTTGGACTGTGTTTAACTTACAATTACGAATTTCGGTATGCTCATGTATTATTACAAGCCCTACAAAAAAGTCTCATAGAGCAATGCCCTACACCAAACAGGAAGTCAGCTATTTTGAATTATTTCTCAGATTTTGGCTCAGTTTTTCTCATTTCCAGCAGTCATACTTTAACTAACTCCTCCTACAGTTTTCGTCGGATCATCATCATATTTGGTGATTGTCATCTTAAGGCCTTTGTGATGCTAAATTGCAAAGGATTTGATTCTATATTAAAATTTGTGTCTGTTTCGGCCAGCCAAAGTTTGATGTTTCGCTATGAAACAGGTTGCTGGAACTCAGGCATACAGTGTCCGATCTGTCCCAAACTTCACATGATTAATAAGAGTCCTGACCTGAACACATCTACATGTCAATAGTCACTTATGGTTATAGCGCCACCAACTGGCAACAGGAAGTGACATGTTTACACTGATTATGCAATGTCCGATCTTTCCCTAACTTTACATGATTAATAAGAGTCGTGGACTGAACACATCTACATGTCAATAGTCACTTATTGTTATAGCGCCACCAGCTGGCAACAGGAAGTGACATGTTTACAATGATTATGCAATGTCTGATCTGTCCCGAACTTCACATGATTAATAAGAGTCCTGGACTGAACACATCTACATGTCAATAGTCACTTATGGTCATAGCGCCACCAGCTGGCAACAGGAAGTGACATGTTTACACTGATTATGCAATGTCCGATCTTTCCCTAACTTCACATGATTAATAAGAGTCCTGGACTGAACACATCTACATGTCAATAGTGTTGGGCAAGTTACTGAAAATTAGTAATTAGTTACAGTTACTAGTTACTTCTTTTAAAAGTAACTGAATTACTCTACCAGTTACTGTATATCAAAAGTAATTAGTTACTTGTATGTCTGCTTTTTAAATGTAAATATGAACAGTACAGAACAGTCAAACTATAAAATGATATGGATGGGCTATTTTACACGTAAGACTCTAATATATCACATACTGTAGGAGCCTATTTTGCTTTAGATTCATCCTTTGAATATTTTTGTTAGAAATTATCTTAATATGTAAACTTAGTTTATTTATGTATATCATTTAGACCATTTAGACAAATATTCTGCATGTTTACAAAAATATATAATGTGTTAAAATTGTGTAGTGTCTTTAAAAACTTGGAGACAATTGTGTCAACATGTCATATTTTCTAAAATAAATTATAATTTTTCTGATTTCATATTTATTTTAATAAGTTAGAAACGTCTCCGCTGTGTCCTGCTAACAGGCGCGATGCGCGTGCACCAGTTGAGGCAAATTATGGGTCCTCCGAAGGTTAGACCGTCTCATTTCAGTTCTATTTGCGAACTTCTGAGCGCCTTGAAAGGCCGAGTGCTCACCTTTTATCACATGCTTAGTAGGGTGCAGCCCTTGAATTGGAACACAGCTTGTGAAGCTTGCCGCAGGGACTGCGCTCTTTGGTCATATATTGTTTGATTTCTGTTGGATTTAAATGATACACAGGATTAAAGGAAGATATTTAATCAGAAAACGGAGTAGGCTACGTGGATTGTTTTGTCGGACGGACACAGAGCGAGTGGATTGTTTTGTCAGATGGACACAGAGCGAGTGGATTTTTTGTTCGGATACGGAGAGACTGAAACTAAAACTAAAAGCGAGCTCACACATACTATGGAGTTTTAACACGGGTGTACACCGCCGTGTGAATATTTTAGTGGAAACAACAATCGCGGATCGTTCTCTTCCATGAAGCCGATGTAAACATCTAAGAATATATGAACATTTCTTAGATTTATTACCTTTGTGGACTACAAATGCAAGTTGATGTCATACTGCGATTGCTTGGTGAAGATAATTTACAAACATGAACCTGGATGGATTATGACTTGCGCACAATTTTTAAACAAAGGTATGTTGTCCCGTTTAGATTTTTCATGTTCATTCTATATGCACTGTCAGCTATGATGAAGTGTAATGAATCATTGCGCCGCCAATTACGGTCCTGCGACATCAGATATGTCTTGTCTATTTTTTACAAAATAGAGTAACGCGAGTAACGAACTCATTTAAATTTCAGTAAATGTAATTGCGTTATTTGATAAAAAAATACTTCGTTACATGCTCGTTACTGCTAAAAGTAGTGGAGTTACAGAAACGCGTTACTTTGTCACTATGATGCCAATAGTCAGTTATGGTCATAGCGCCACCAGCTGGTAACAGGAAGTAACATGTTTACAATGATAACGCAATGTCGGATTTGTCCCAAACTTCACATGATTGATAAGAGTCCTGGACAGAACACATCTACGTGCCAATATTTACATGTAGTCACTCATACACACACACACACACTTGCTCACTCACTCTCTCTCTCTCTCTCATGCTATCTTACACGATGCTACCTCGCTGTCATTTGTAATTAGCAACAGGAAATGTGGCACATTATACTACACTTTTAAATGGTTCACCTATGTTTACATGCTTAAATGCCTATTTACTACTGTTCCCTTTAATTCTTCTCATGCCACGGCGTGGCGGTGTCATGTGTGCGAGGGCCCTTCCATCACTGCTTGCAGTTTTAATTCCCTCTTGTTCCTGTGTTGCTCGCCCCCCCTGTTTGTTGCCATGGACATTCATTTATACTTAATGTGTTCCTGAATCTTTTGGGTTCTTAATAATCTCTAAAAACTGCAGTTGGACCCGCTTACCTTGTCTTGCCTCACCGTGACAGAATGATTGACCATTTATGGATCCAGCAGTTGCCCTAGTTACTCTACGTCAAGGTAACTGATCCTTAGAGGACCACACCATAGACTTTTTTAATATTGTTCACCTCAACAACTACCCCGATTTCGCACTGCCGCATCTGAGTCAGTTTCCAAGATGGCTGCAGCCTCTGAGTCAGTTTCCAAGATGGCTCCCACATCTGAGTCAGTTTCCAAGATGGCTGCCACATCTGAGTCAGTTTCCAGGATGGCTGCCACATCTGAGTCAGTTTCCAGGATGGCTGCCACATCTGAGTCAGTTTCCAAGATGGCTGCCACATCTGAGTCAGTTTCCAAGATGGCTGCCACATCTGAGTCAGTTTTAAAGATGGCTGCCGCATCAGAGTCAGTTTCCAAGATGGATTCTTATTATTGTATAACAACTTAATTAAAGCAGGGACAATGACCAGGGGTTATGACTACCACTCTGATAGCCCACACATGGTACAACTACATAACAACTAGTTTAGGTTAAATAATTAATCTGACCATACAATAACCAGAGGTTTTAAGTAAAGGAATTTAACAATATCTCTCCATGCGACTGTCCCAAGTCGAAGGCTCTTTCACATGCAGCCTCCAATGGGGCCTTTCTTTTCCCTGAAACCAAGGATTCATATATGGATCCTTCACAGCCTTGGTGTGACGTCTGGGTATTTTAAAATAAAAAATTAGAACTGAAGTTAAATAAAAGTGTATATTTTGCAAATTAAAGGTCCTTGTCACTGTTTTATTATTATAAATTATGTTTTAGTGTTGTGAATATAATTGCTGCAATATTGTGCATGTGGCATTTTGTATATTTCTAAGGTTGTTAAATTTAACATACTGTTTAGTAGTTTAATCTGCTAAAGTAGTGTTTAATGTTCATTTATGTTGGCGATTTAGAAGAGTTTGCTATGTTTTAGTTTTGTGGTTACCATTGTTCAGAAGTGTAGTGCCACACTCACATGAATCATATTTTCTGTTTCTGTTACTTGTGAACAAAAATAAATAGTAAATATTACTTATGGCAAAACAGTAGTTTTAAGTATAGTGTACTTAAATATTAAATACAATAAAATAAAAACTTTTAAGTTTGGATTAATTGTAATTTATAAAGGTTTAATGGTTTGGTTTACTTAAACACAAAAGTCCACAAATGTTTTGAGTTTTCTGAATTTTTCAGGTTTTGCAGTCTACCATGAAGTCCTTAGGTGCAAAGGTGTACTTTTTAAAGGGCACTGGACCATTTTGGACATTTTTTTCTGACAGTGTATAATCCTTTATATTGCACGCTACTCCTAAAGATGGTCAAAAACTACATGCTGCTTACCCATTACCAACACATCTGTGCCTCAATACACTTGACCTCTATGGGGTGATTTCCCAGACTGGGTATAAATTAGCTAGGACAAGGTCGAAAAGGCCTACATTTTCATGTTCATTCCCTAATCAAACCCACAACCTTTGATAGGCTAATGCAATGCTACCAATTTAGGCATTTATTGTGGTTTAGATAAGTGGTTCTTAACGTTATTCCTGGAGGTCCACTGCTCTGCACATTTTGTATGCCTTCCTTATTTAACACACATGCTACAAATCATCAGCTCATTATATCTCTATGAACTGAACTGATTGTGTCAGATGAGAGAAACATCTTCAGGAATGGAGTTGAGAACCACTGGTTTAGATAATAGGCTACATTTAAAAACATGATCTCAGTAAGTTCTCAATTAGGACTACATTTTGAGGTTTGTTTCTGCTTAATATTTTTTGTCTCTAATACAAGAGTGTGAATGACCTTACCATTGTATTGTTAGGGTGTGAGTCAACACATCCTGTTCAAATAAAGACAATCAAACACACACATCGGTTTTGACTCTAATGTTCTCAAAATGTTTAAATTTTGATGTTTTCTTTAAATTAGGTGATCTTCTAAGTGTTGCTTGCTAGGGCAGAAATGTTTCTATTAGTTTGGCTTTATGAGGTTGCAATGTGTTGGACCACACATTTTGCACTATGCCATGTGTGAAAGGCCTAAAACTTTTTCTGTCATTTCTGACTTTTGACTCACAAACTGTTTCTGTTCTGTCTTTATTTTTGCCTTTAAAGAACTTACTCTCATTTCCTTTATGACCCATGAACAGCGTTTATGTGCTATGAGGAGTTAAAATTATGCTTTAATTGTTTATATCAAACACAAGCTTTACTGGACATGTGGTGTTAGGTCTTTTATTCACATTGCAGTAAAAGTGAACGTTGATAAATTGTAAATGCATCACAATGTATTTGTGCTACTGACAAAAATAAGACCTCAAATTCTTCAACATCTTCAGCAGAAATGTGCTGTTCCTATTCTCAGTAATTGTGGTAATTTTGGTAGATGATAATGAAAAACAAACTTGAGACCGTAAGCAGCAACCATTTTGGAATTTTTTTTCTGACAGTGTATAATCCCTTATATTGCACGCTACTCCTAAAGATGGTCAAAAACTATATAATGCTTACCCATTACCAACACATCTGTGCCTCACTAGAACTCTATGGGGTGATTTCCCAGACTGGGTATAAATTAACTAGGACAAGGCCGAAAAGGCCTACATTTTCATGTTTGTTCCCTAGGAATCAAACCCACAACATACAAATGAGAGAAAAATAGAAACCAGAACAATGTGCTATTTTAATAATACATTGTGTGACAATGCTGAACTTCCTTTATCCAGGATTTGCTTTATATTCCTATATTATTATACTATAGATTTTACCTATTATGTACACTTAGGATGCTATAGAGACCGATGTGAACATATAAAGTAAATTAAAGGCAGGGTGCATGATCTCTGAAAACCAATGTTGACATTTGAAATCACCTAAACAAACACGCCCCTATCCCAATAGAATCTGGGCCTTCTTTTGATAGACCACGCATACACAATCCTGCGTTCAGCCCCGACAAAATGTTGCATAACGTTTTTTAAACAGAAACGGGGATGCTTTGAACACACTGTTCTGATGATGCAAGAGTTGCAACTCATTAATGAATTGCGTAAAAACAGAAACAAAGAAAGAATGCAATGGCGCGCGATGCGCAATGTACGAGTGTTATGGGCTGGTCAGACAAAAATAGTGTGAGGTATAATAATGTATTGGTCCAAAAATTACGTCAGCCCCACCAGGAAATTGTCCGGTCTGCCAGATGGCCAGTCTGACCCTAAAAATACATAACGCACCGGCCCAACTAGACCACGGCCCACCGGGAATCTCCCGGTAGTCCCGATGGCCTGTATGCCTGCCATCCAGAATGAAAGAGAACATTCCAACTTAGACCCAATGTGCAAGCTGTCTCTTTATTACCGCGTGGTTTATTTACATGTTGCTCCTGATTGGACTGCAGTTTTGACACACCCACCAAACAAGAGAAAACATATCTCAAACCCCATTGCACACCAGTGCACGCCGTTTCCAGGAAACGTGACGTACAACCCAGAAACCGTAGCAAAACGTTGCGCACCGGTTTGAACTTGAACGTGCCCCAGGCAACCATGTTGGTTAGTAGACACGCCCCTTACTGCTGATTGGCTACAAGTGTGTTTTTGTAGTCAGCCCGACTACCTTTTCAAAGTGTTTTTCAAAAATCATGCACCCCGCCTTTAAAAATACACAGCACAACAACAAGAAAACTATTGTAAAGCTAATACTGTAAAAATAATGCAGCAGGAAATTAAAACAACTTGTTTGCGAGTCAATTCAAGCTACTATTTTGAGGTTTTGGCTTGTAAAAAGTTGACATATAAACTTATAGAAAACTTAATTAAGGGAACATAAAATACATATGTTGATGATTTTACAAAAAAAAAAAATGCATATTTTTAACAGCATATAGGATGTGATTTTGATCTTAGTAAGAGAAATGATGTCATGCATGTGCCAGAAAGGAAGTTTTTTACTAAAGCTCCTCACATCTTCTGCATATCAGCTTAGACACTGTTTGAGGACACACTAATGTAAGTGACAAGATTTTTTTTACACTTTCTATGTAATCAAGGCCCATATTCATAAAAATTCTTAGTGTAAAGAGTTGCTCTTAGTGAAAAAATCTGAGAAAATTATTTTAGGCATTTCCCCTTAGAATAAATGAGAAAATTGTAAAGATAAAAGTTACTCACAACGCATCTTAAGCCTTATAAGAGCTATTAAGGTCAAAAAGTGTTAGGAGTAGGACTTTCAGAAGGCTTAAGAGTTTCCTTAGTAAAAGAGCAAATGGATGAAAGACGAAATGTGTTGCAGACATTGGATGACAGTGAGTTAATAAGACGCTACAGATTAGATTGTGCAGTGGTGTTTATGACTGATTTTATTAGACATGCTAACATCTACGCCACAGTGCCAGAAATAAAAGTAATCATTACATTAAAATATTTGGCAACTGTAAAAAATGCATCTATGCAGTAGTGTTAATTTTAAACAATTTTAAACAACTATTATTGATATATAATGCATTGTTTGTTTTGGTACAATGTAGCCATTTAATTGCTAAAATCCCCTTACAGCAGGTGCTCCATTCTGACGTAAAGATGGTGGTCTTCCCGAGCAGTTTATTTGCATTCGTTCTCTGCCTAAGAGGTTAGTAAAATAAAAGTATTTATCTTTTAACTTTAATATTATTTATATTATTTATTATTATTATTATTGAGACAAGTAAGTTATTATTTATTATATAAAACTATTATGTGTACAAGTAATGACTGAGACGCATGTCTGGACCTACAGTACGACATGACAAAGTCTGCCAAAAAGAAAATGTTTAAATGTGATGGTTTCATCAGTTAACCAATACGACTGGCAATGTGTGAAAAAGCAATATTGTTCCTGTAATATATTTAGTAGATTGGGGATTGGGGGAAGAAAAAGAGCCAATTATGATTTTGTCGGAGCTATTAATGAAATAGAAATGAGAATATATATTTTTATATTTCAGTATAATATTTTTAACATCATTTAAAAATTAATTTAAACCATATTTAAAAACCATAAAGCCACACTCTCTTACTAATTTCAAAGAATTGCAGTATCCTTGTTTGCCGGCAGGTCTCCCTCAAGCACAAACACAAAACTCTGCCTAATTGGAAAAGTACTGAAAAAAGTGGACTTTGGAGAAAGTGTCTAATGCATAAATGTAAATGTGAATTTCTTTTCAGCATCATCTGCTGGTGTTGACTCTTGGAATGCTGAAATACCAAATTCAGTAGTGGGTCTGTCTGGATCATGTGTGGTGATCCCTTGTAAGTTCAACTACCCATCAGATAGAAAGTCATACTACCAATTTACAGGAATCTGGTACACAGATAAATATGACATAATCTATCACAAAGAGACTAACAAAATCATCAGCAAATTCAGGGGTCGCACAACTCTTCTTGGTGATCTGCATCAGAAAGACTGCACTTTGAAAATCAACTCTTTACATCACAGCGATGGTGGAACGTACATGTTTCGCATCGAGATCAAAGATTTAGACAAGGCCACATTCTTGAAGAATAAAGTTTCTATTTCAGTGAAAGGTATGAGTTTCTGAGGATATTCATGAATAAAATGTTCACCCCAATATTCAAAATCACATTCAGATGAGCTTTAGGATATCTGCTTAAACTTTAAACATTAAAAATATTCAATCTGATTCACCAGATTTACCTGAACAACCCACCATATCGGTGAAGGAGGAAGTGATGTCACAAAGAAAAGCGACTGCTACTTGTATCGTGTCACATTCCTGCTCGTCTGACCCGCCCCGTCTCACCTGGAGCCATGAAGGCACTCTCACGAGTCTCTCTCATCCACAAGATCACGGTCAATGGAGATTAACATCATCTCTGACCTTCACACCCTCCAGAGAAGATCATAATAAACCTCTCATCTGCTCTGCAGACTTCAGTGGTGGGAATAAAGTGACCAGCAGCAAAACACTCAAAGTTAAATGTAAGCTTGAGAAAAAAAGGATAGGTCTTAGTTATATTAGTTTTTACAAACATATCCAAAAACATTACTGATTTGCAAATCAATTAAAACAATGGCACTGATATCATTGATTTATCAATGGAAGATATGTTACAGCTGTTTTTAGTTAAGACGGCTCAAACTTGCATTTTAGTCAGGGACTAGGATTAAGCCTAAATCCTACATTTTCTCAGACATGAAAATATCCAAATAAATGATTCTTCTATGACATTGCTGTAAAGAGGCACCCTATTTTTAAGTGTTTACTCACAGTAATGTTTGGCAATTTTACACAATGGGATACTCAGAAAGTTGGTGATGTAAGAACTAACTCTTGGCCACATTTTATCTCACTCAGATCCTCCATATAATGTAAATATGATGAGTTACTCGCCGGTGAAGGAGAACACATCTGTTAAACTGATCTGCTCTTGTGACAGTAATCCACCTGCTAGTTTCCAGTGGATTAGTTTAAATGGATCTTTGTTGGCAAATGGACCCACCTATAAACTGAATCAAGTGTCCCGGTATACTGAAGCCATATCCTGCACCGCCAATAACACAGAGGGACAAAACAACTCCGGGCCTCAGAAGATTAATGTGTTGTGTAAGTATGATGTACTACACATTAAGGGCCTCATTTAGTTGAGTATAATATATTCTTTTTTTTTTTTTTTTTTTTTTTTTTAAAGTATTATTAAAAATAAAGGTGTTTTCATTTTTGTAGACTTTTGTAAATGTGACCTGAATTGATGACTTGCTGGAGGAGAATGATTGTGTAAAGTGTTAGTGTTGGGTGTAACTAGTTAGTAGTTACCAATTACTTTTTCCTAGAAAAAATTAAGTAAGGGATTACTCTTATTTTTCCAGTAATTTAATTACAGTTACTTTTGATGTAATTGAATACTGCGTATGGACTGTAGATCAATTATATATAATACAATAGTGAATTTAACATCAAAATTTAATGTCTAAGGTGCACACTGTAAAAAAATATTTTTGTTGAATCAACTCAAATTTACAAGTAATTTAAACTTACTATTCTTTATCTTGACTAGAGATGAGTTGTTATAACTACAGATTAGTTCTTATCAGTGATGCGCGGGTCAATGTATAAACAACCTGACCGACGTTTTCAACTAACCCGCCCGCCCTTCGGACCGCAAAAAAAAAATATTGTATCTGACACGCTCCCTGGCCGCATTTTTTAAAAGTAGCAATTGTTTTAAATAGATAATTGGCATCTTTATTTCAAACGACCCAACTGACCGCGACCCGAATATCATTACAAATATTTTTGGATGACTCGTAAACTCGTAAATTATTATTTACAGTATATAGTCAGGAGTATTACTTCAGTCAACTATTTAGGGGGGCAGACTCTGTGTCGTGTCATAGGCTGTATGATTTAAAATTGTTGAAATAAAATTTACACTTTTATTTTGTATTGTGCCATGTTGGTTGATGGCTATTTTCTCATTAAATAACAATCTCTCAAACGAGTTCTTTAGTAAAATCATTACCTGTTGAATCTGTCGTATCCTATGATGCTTTCACATCATTCATTTTGCTGACGAGGAATGACATATCATTGTTCGGAAACTACGTTCACGTAACGTAAATAACGTAAAAACTAATTCTGGTAGTAATTCAGTTTATATTGAGTTCTGTGTTTTCAAGTGGATTAATAATTTGGTGGGGCACCTGCCCATTTACTGTAGACAAGCTACTGTTGGTTATTTATAAGTTGAATGCTTTTAAACGCGGCTGAAAACGCCTGGAGGACACAAAATGCCAGCTGTTTTTTCAGCCAAGCACTTTGTTTGCTGTGATACTTGATCTGTGAGTCGGTTGATTGTTGTGATATTTGTCCCGCACTTCGTCCACTGTGATTGGACAGCTGTGTGAGAACTTACATTGACGAGATGAGCTTTTCACCCAAAGTTGAATATTTTTCGACCACAGCGCGGAAAAAACGGACAGCTGCTGGCTGTTTTGAAAAACGCCACGCTTCAATTGGGAAAAAAACAAACGCCGGCCACTTTGTTGAGCACAGTTTATGTACATTCTATGCTTTGCCCACCCTGTTTTATAAAGGCCCACCCACTTGAACATTTCTGGCTTTCGCCACATTTCAAGCCTAACTTTGTATAATTTCCCGAATAGGATTCAGAAAGTAATTAGTAATAAATAATTAAAAACTTTTTTTGAGAGAGTAATTTGTACAGTAATCTAATTACATGATTACGGGTTTTTGCAGGAAATCAATGATGATGTGCAGTTTGTACAAATGAGAAATTCAATTTGTTCTGAGAAATGCACTTATTATTTTACAAATTTTAAAAATATTTGAGAAATGCTCTAAAGTAACTGAGAAAAACTGTAATGCGTTGTATCTTTATTTATTTATTTCATTATTTTTAATTTGAAATAGACATTTGACATTTACAAAGCAATGACATTTACACAGACTACCCAGAGGACCCACATGTTTATAAAAAAAGGGGGGGGGGTAGGTACAAATGCTTTTATACAGTAAGTGCAGTCCTGTGTGCATTCAGTTTGTGAGCAGTGTGACAAAATACTTTAAGGTGTTGCTTTAGGTGGCAACTTATGTTTAAAGTTTTGTTTGCACTAACAGCAGAAAATAAACTTTCCAAATGTACTTATATCTTGTTGATCCGTGCAATGATGGACATCTGTCATGTAAATGAGATGAAGACGAAGCAGCTACGCTAACACATAAAAAAATTCAAGCATTACAATGAGAGTTTATAGTGTATCCAAATGGCTGACTCTGATGACATTATTCTTACATGTCAATATGTTATTATTTATTACTCAGTTAGCCAATAGGATACGTTAACATTCAGTATAATGCCTGTATAAATGTTTACATGTTAGCGTAAATTGCTTCCATCTTCATCTGGCTCACATGGAAGGTGTCAGTCATCACACTGATCAACAAGATAAAACGTACATTTGTAAAGTTGCTTCTCTGCTGTTAGTGCAAACAAAACTTTAAACACAAGTTTCCACCGAAAGCAACACCTCCATTGAATGCAACCTACCCCCTAGTTCATATTAACATGTGGTCCTCTGGGGTAGTTTGTGTAAATGTCATTGCTTTTCTGTCTTTTGCTAATAAAACAAAATAAATAAAGATACAAAGCATTACAGTTTTTCTTAGTTGCTTTCTCGAATCATTCTTAAAATTTGCATAATAATAAGCACATTCTCAGAACATTCTCAGAACATTCCTGCGTAACATGTTCAAAATCCTTAGTTCATCCCTCAAAAGTAAATTTTATGTCAGTGTGAGTGAACATGTCAGTCCCATAAAAATGGCAAGTCCTTGTGTCTTTGTTCATGAACAAGACAGTCAAAAAAGCCATGTTGTCAATATGACAAGAGTATAAAATTATAGGTGTCAGTGTGTTACTCATTAGTGAGAGAGAGAGAGAGAGAGAGAGAGAGAGAGAGAGAGAGAGAGAGAGAGAGAGAGAGAGAGAGAGAGAGAGAGAGAGATTTTTTTGATTTTTCAAAAAACATTTATTACATAAAATGGAACAGACTACAACACATCACCTATTCCAGAAAAGGGAGAGAGAGAAAAAAAATCAACCTAACAAAAAGAAAAATGCAACTCTTCTTCAACAATCTCACAGAGGGTCCCATTAATGCACCAAATTGATTCAAACAGTGAAAGATCATGCATCAATTTATAATAATGGAAATCAATCAAAATCCTGGCCTTCACAAGTCTTGAAAAAACAGCTACTAGGTCACAGAAAACATTGGTCTCAATTTTTTCTTTTCTAGAGGCATAAATTGCCATTTTTGCTTGACCAAGCAAAAAATTCAACAACTGAGATTTTTGTTTACAACTTCTTAAATACTTAAAACCACAAATAAATATTTTCATTGAAAACATCACATTAAAAGACATAAAAAGCATTTCCAATGTGTCAAATAAAGGTTTTAGCCTTTCACAGTGCATGAATGCATGAAAAAGAGTTTCTTTTTGTAGACAAAAGGGACAACCTTCATTACAATCATCATTAAACAAAGACACAAAGGCATTAACTGCAACTGCACCATGCAACAGTCTCCACTGTAAATCACCCGTTTTTTTGATCAATGGTGACTTGTATAAGACTCTCCATTCTGGTTTTTCATTACCATCAAGTTTAAGAACCTCTCTCCAAGGTGTATCACACCTATTATTTAAAAAGTTCTTATTAAGCACTTTAACACAAATCTTATACAATTCTTTCCCTGATGCAACCTCAGAGTTCACAATCTTCAAATCATCACAATTAAGTAACATACCATCACATTCTCCCATGACAGGATATACACTTAAATCAGGAAAAGGATCTTTACAATCAGGGTTTTTAGACCCTTTTGAATATTGTTCCAACAACTCTTTTTCTTCATCAGTGAGAGCTGATCTCCAACTTTCAAGTGCTTTTGTTACAATGCGGCATGATTTGAGCTTTAAATGCTCAGCAACTGTGTACACATCTTTAAAATCAAGTCCTGCTATTTGATGTAAGTGACCAATTGTTGTCACTTTGTTATTCAGTAAAGTTCTTTCAGGTACAGCAAATGATGCTTCATGTGTTAGGTCCAAACGTGAACCAAAGACCAAAGGTTCTTGGAGTAACCAAAATAGAGAGGGAGCACTGTTGTCCTTGTTAGTCTTAAATAAAGACCAGACTTTGAATAAGTTGCGATAAAAAACTGGAGAGTCACAAAGTCTTAGTCTATGAGAGTCCAGCCAAAACAAAGCTTTGTCCAAGCCTAGGCCTTCAATGTTCCGAAGAATTGCACCAGCAACGCCCATCCAACTTGACTCTGTGGAACACATTAAAAGTCTTTGCACATACTGTAGACGAAAGGCAGCCGTTCTGCTCTGCAAGTGTACTAGACCAAGTCCCCCTTCCTCTTTTGACAGGTACAACACACTTTTCGGCACCCAGTGCAATTTGTCCCAAAAAAAGTCAATTAAAATTGACTGGATTTTTGTCAAAATGACAACTGGGGGGTCTATACAAGCCAAACGGTGCCAAAGGGCAGATGCAACAAGATTATTAATAATCAAAATACGTCCCTTATAGGACATTTTAGGAAGTAAAAACCTCCACTTGTCCAGTCGCCCTTTTACTTTTTCAACAGTGTCTTCAAAATTCATTTTCACAACATCATCACTCCCCAAAAAAACTCCAAGATATTTAAAACCATCTCTGGTCCACTTTAAGCCTTCGGGAAGCTTTGGTTCACCTCTTAGCCATTTACCAACTAATATGGCTTCACTTTTTTTCCAGTTCACTTTAGCGGATGAAAGAAAATTAAAATCATTTAAGGTCTTTGACAACACATTTACATCATTAGATCCACTGATTATAACAACAACATCGTCAGCATAAGCTGATAACTTAAAATTTTGGGTACAATTTGGTATACACAGTCCACACACAACAGTTCTTAATTTATTTAACAGAGGTTCTATAGCCAAAGTATATAATATTCCTGATAGTGCACAGCCTTGTCTGACACCTCTATATACTCCAAAAGGAGAGCACAAGTCACCATTGATCTTTAAAACACTCTCAACGCCACAATATAAAACTTTAACCATTGAAATAAAACCTGAACTAAAACCAAATGCTTCTAAGACGCTCCATAAGTACATGTGCTCAACCCTATCAAAGGCTTTTTCCTGGTCAATTGATATCAGCCCAAAATCTAAATTAAACAGTTTTCCACAGTCTAAAATATCTCTGACAAAAGAGACATTGTCAAAAATTTTCCTGCCCGGAACACAGTATGATTGATCTGGGTGGATAATATATTCAAGAGCTTTACCTAATCTAACCGCTAAAGTTTTAGAAAGTATTTTGTAATCATTACATAATAAACTTATCGGTCTCCAGTTAGAAATTTCATTTAAATCTCCTTTTTTGGGGAGTAAGGTAATAATCGCTCTACGGCAACTCTGTGGCAAACGCCCTTCTTTTAAACTCTCATTAAAAACTGTAAGTAATTCTGGGCCAACCTCAGGCCAAAAAGATTTATAAAATTCAATTGTGATACCATCTATACCAGGTGTTTTACCACTTTCCATTTTACTAAGGGCATCTTTAAGTTCACTTAAATTCAGTGCTTTACTTAAATCCTTATCAAGATCTTTAGTTATATCTGGTAAATTCTGAAAAAAACCCAAATTATCATCCTTTACTTCTGAAATTTCATTCTTATATAAATCCTTATAAAACTGTACTGCTCTTGTTCTAATATCAAAAGCATCAGTTAATAAAACTCCTGTGTCAGACCGCAAGCCATGAATAAATTTTTTCTGACCGTTCTTTTTTTCCAAATTGAAAAAAAACTTTGAAGGAGCGTCCATTAATTCAGCACTTTGAAATCTAGATCTAATTAAAGCACCTTGTGTTGATAATCCTAACAATTCACCCAATAATTTTTTCTTTTCTTTAACTTGTTCCATAAAATTAACGTCTTCTGATAATTCAACACGTTCTTGTAACTTCATTAAATCTTCTTCTAATACACTCACTGACCCTTTAATATCTCTTGTAGCGTTGAGGGTGTATTGTTGACACAGCTGTTTAATCTGCAACTTTACAAAATCCCACCACTGCTGTAAAGTCGAAAAAGAAGATTTCATAGCTTTAGCATTTAAAAAAAACTCTTTAAAAGCTTCTCTAAAAAGAGAGTCACATAGCAGGCTATTATTAAAATGCCAATAGGCGCTTTTTGATTTGACACAGTTTTTTGCCATAACACATTTTACCAAATTATGGTCAGAAAAACATACAGGAAATATTAAACATTCTCTAAACATACTCGATTGATGTTTAAAACCATAAAATCTGTCAAGCCTTGCCAAAGACACCTGCCCATCATGAACATGGGCCCATGTATATTGTCTCTGTGTGTCATGAAAATTCCTCCAAACATCAAAAATACTGTGAGACTTAATCAGTTGAGTTAACCTCTTTCTTGATTGCATGTGTGGTTCAACATGATTTCTATCCAAAGCACTTTCCGTGCAATTGAAATCTCCTCCCAATATTAAAAAATCATCAGTATTACAATCCTTTAAAACATTGTCCAGTGTATTCAAAAAAAGCATTCTTTCCAATGCCACAGTTGGGGTATACACACAAACAAAAACAAAAGAGCAATTTTCAAATAAAGCTTTAACTTTCAACACCCTTCCTTTAATTACTTCTTCAACATTATAAGAGTGTGGAATAAAACTCTTTGAAAATAACACCGCAACTCCACCACTTAAAGAGGTATAATGGCTTAAAATCACCAATCCGTTAAATTCTTTAGCCCAGTCTACACCATTTAAAACATCACTGTGAGTTTCTTGCAAAAACAACACATCAATCTTTTTACTTTTCATTTGTTCAAAGATTTGAGCTCTCTTCTTGATGTCTCTTGCACCATTAACATTTAAAGATGCAAAATGTATTTCCCCCATCAAAAAGGAAAGAAGAGAGCAAAAAAAGCAAAAAAGCCAATAAGAGTTATTCAAACTACCCATTCTAGTTATTTTCACCTGGCTCACTTAACTGGGTGTTTAACTTTGTAAGGATTTTCTTTAGCCGATAACCCTCTTGATCAGTAAAGCAGCTTTCACTTCTAAAAAGCTTTACTTTTTCAATGAACTGCAATATATCAGGAAAATACTCTTCTATTTTCACCTTCCTCAGATTTTTGGTCACTTTTAAGAAAGCCTTTATATCATCAACAGTGTAAGTTCGGCTGGAGAAGCCACCTTGAGGCAGACTGGCACTAAAACTACACTCTGAGATGTCACTTTCACTGTCAGTGTCAGTCTGACTCACACTGAGGTTATCTGTTTTTTTTGCTTGCTTATCAGAATGACAAGTCATAAGTTTTCTTTTTTGGGGAGTTTTAAAAAAACATCCTTCATCTTCTAACACGGGGGTATCAACTAATAGATTTACCTGTTCAATTACCATAGCACTATTTTCGCCATTACTGTTTTCTGACTCGTCAGACTCGCATTCAGTTTCCTTTTCGACAGACGGGGCTTTGATTGTTTCAGCTCCCTCTGCAATTATTCCATTCTTAACAACGTTTGTATTCTCTAAGCTCTCAGAACTGGCGTGTGCATTTTCCAAAACAGCAACTGGCGCTATACTCGGACCAGGCATTTCAGCGTCACGTTCATTAACAACATTCTGTACTTCAGTCACATTATCAGAAGCAACATCATTCACTTTTCTCGGACAGGCACGGATAAGATGTCCATTTTCGCCACACCCAAAACACTTCATTGTGTTTGTTGAGGCGTATATGACATAATTAAAACCTTCATGACGAAAGTTGAGAGTCAAGTCAAGTTCATCAATATTATCTTTCAAAACCATATACACATATCGCCTGAAAGACACAACATGTTTCAAAATAGAAGACTTGCTTCCTATTGGAATCATCTTTATTGGTGATATCAGTCTTCCGTATCTGGCGAGCATTTCGGCCAAAGTGTCATTTCTAATAAACGGCGGCACATTTGATAGCGTGACTTTCTTTGAAGGTGTAGAAAGGGGAAGCACTGATGTAAAAATACCACCAATCTCAATACCACTCTCAACTACCAAATTTGCCAAATCAATCGTCTTCAGAAAAATGACAATAGCACTATTCATCCGTGATGCTGATAATACATTCTCATGTCCAACTAAAGCAGCCACCGCTAAAACACACTCTTCTACATTAGCGGTAGTATCAATTTTCACTCCATGACGTCTCGTTAAATACTCCAAACTCTCCGCACCTGGAGCAGCCATGCTCCCAGTGCACAGACTGGGAGCGAAAAAACTCCCTTAAACAATCACCTCTTACTACTATCTTTACCACAAAAACACAGTTTAAACGCTAACACTACTAAAAGAGAGATAAAGATAGAAAAAGTTTTCAAACACTCACACCGCGATCAAACGCTCCCCATGCACGCTCCACGCTCACGCTCACTCAACGCATGCGCACAGAGAGAGAGAGAGAGAGAGACTGTGGTAAATATAAAGAGCTTAGAGCAAAATCTCATACCAGAGTTTCACAGCTCTTCAGAATCAGATCAAATAAATGTTACTGGGGGAAGACAGACACCCATTGGCTGCTGCTAAATTTATCTATCAGTTAAACACCATCAAAAATAATATAATCTACAGCTCTGATCTTGTACAGTACTTTTATTCTCCCTCTTATGTGCCTCCGTAAATGTAAATTTGTATAGCCTTCAAATGTTTGTATTTCAAAGTCTATTTTATATTGTAACAAAAACAAATTTATGAGAATTAAATGTCAAAGCAATAAAACAATTAACCGTCATAACCGTCACAATTTATTAAACAAATGTGTTAAAATAACACATCTTGTGTCTAGTTACGGACAACACGTTTAATGTGTTGTTCTTAATTTAAAGGGACAATGTGTAGGTTTTTTAAGTATTAGTCAAAATCAATGTCTTTATTCATAAATATGTCCTCATTGTTGTCAAATTACCTCTGCCGATGATCTGAATTTTCTTTGTAAGTTTAGAATGTCTTCTCTTAATTTACATTAAACGGGTAAGTCCTAGGCTTTCATGTTGTTTTGCCATATTGAAAAACTATAATAGCAGAGAGGGACAAAAAAGCAGCTTACCGCAACACGTTTTCGTTCAGAACATGTGAACCAACTGAAACGGACAAGAAGATGAGTGAGTACATAACGGTTACCCAGGGGCGTCAGTTTGTGTTGAAAAGTGGTGGGGACAAAATATCAGATGAAAAAACATTACAGAAGGATGGGAAAAAAATGTGCATAGTGTAGGCCGGTCAACAAGACAAAAATACTCACCATAAAACCCTCAACAATGTCGACTGCACATGTAACAATCCCTGCGACACCAGCTCAACCGAACAGTACCAAAGCACCATACCGTAGAAAACAGCAGCATGTTAAGTAAATGATTACAATTCATAAAAGAAAACACACCATAAGCATACAATGCAACATATGTGACCCTGGACCACAAAACCAGTTGTACACTGCAAAAAAATGATTTTCATGAAAAAATGCTTAGAATTTTTGTCTTGTTTACATTAAAAATATCAAAAAATTATTAAATTAAGATGCTTTTTCTTAATCTAGTTTTTAGACTAAAAATATCAAATTTAAGTGATTTTGTTCATAAAACAAGCAAAAAATCTGCCAATGGGGTAAGAATTTTTTTTCTAGAATTTTTCTTAAATTTTGTGTTTAAGAAATTTTTTTACGATTTGCACAAAATCACTTAAATTTGATATTTTTTGTCTTAAAACTAGATCAAGAAAAAGCATCTTAATTTAATAATTTTTAGATATTTTTAATGTAAACAAGATAAAAATACTAAGAATTTTTTTCTTGGAAATCTGACTTTCTTACTTAGTAGTTTTGTCTTGTTTTCAGTAGAAATATCAAAACATTCTTAAATCAAGATGTATTTTCTTGAATAGCAAAATGATGTAAGAAAATAAGTCTAGTTTTAAAACAAAAACTATACAATTTAAGTGAATTTGTGCTCAAAACAAGCAAAATGATCTGCCAATGGGGTGAGAAAATTTTGCTTAAATTGTTTAAGAAAAAATCAATCTTATTTTTAGATTTTTTGGTCACCCCATTGGCAGATATTTTTTGCTTGTTTTAATTACAAATTTACTTAAATTGTATATTGTCTAAAACTAGACTTATTTTCTTAGGTCATTTTGCTCATCAAGAAAAAACATCTTGATTTTAAAAAAAAATAGATATTTCTACTGAAAACAAGAAAAAAAATTCTAAATAAGAAAGTCATTTTTGCAATGTAAGTCGCACAGGTATTGTTTGATTTTTCATAACATTTAAACCAAATGCTTTCAAAAAGTGGTGGGGACAAAATCAGCCATTTCAAAAAGTGGTGGGGACATGTCCCCTGCGTCCTCAGTGTAAATGACACCTATGCGGTTACCGTAGTTGCAACACGCATTTGGAAAAAATAGGTGCTAGAGAGCACTATTCGTTTGAATGCAAAATACAATTTCGCCACTAGATGGGGGGAAATCCTACTCACTGTCCCTTTTACACATCTCTGTGTTATTTTTGGAACAACACACACTGGGCCCTATCTTGCACCCAGCGCAATTGACTTTGTCAGTGACGCATGTATCATTCGTATTTTGCGCCGGCGCACAGCGGGGTTTTTCCCTCCACAGATGCACGTCAGCAAACTAGGGAATGAACTTGCGCTCCCTGGGCGGTTCAGCGCAAAAAGGAGGCGTGTTGCGGCGCAAACCATCTCTTATGCTATTTTGCAGTTTCAAAAAACAATTGCGCTACTAACAAAAAAAAACTAGTCTAAAGTCAGTGGCGCGTTGCGCGTGGTTCATTATGCTATTTTAAGGGCGCATGCTTGACAATAATGTATAGCGTGCACAACGCGCACACACTTTGCTTATCTAATCTACACAGATGCAACAGTTATTTTTGCAAATCATAAATTGTTACACTTAAAAATATTAATACACGAGATAAGGGGAATCATAGTGGTGAGCATTGTGGTGATAGTTTTTATTTATTCTCATGCAAATAACGATTAAAATATTTTCATAACTTTGTTGTGTGGCTGTATTACGTTTATTTTATGTAAATAATAGTTAAAATGTTTTCATAAGAAACCTTAATGTATATGAACTTGATTTGTAAGTGTACTTTGGGGTTGGACCTTGCTTGCGTTTCTTGGGTCCGATTTCAAAGCCCCCAAACCCTTTCAGCGGTGAGGGTGGGCGATGTCCTCTGCTGGCGTCAAGTCCTGAGGCAGATCCACCTCCCGTTACACGGCGTGCCCGATTTATGCTGGCAAGCGTGGGATTCCCCCGTACAAGGACGTTGGTCTCCTCGGCTGTGAACCGCTCCTGGCGTGCGCCTGGTAAATCCGTCATAATAATAGCAACCCGCCATGGAACTTGCGCCCTTGCGTTTAAAGGGAATGTTGGATAGCGTTCTGATTGGTTTATTTGACGTTACGCCCAAACCACACCTATGAATAATGAACCTACTTCAGACCAACCCCTTATTGATTTGCGCCCGGCGCAAGAGTTATTTCTCACGCCGGGAAAATAGCAACAGCGCCCAAGATCCGCCCACAAACTCACTTGCGCGTTGCGCTTCGCACTTGCGTTTCAGATCGTTAAAATAGAGCCCACTATGTTGTTTTAACACACCTTGTGTTGTCCCTTTTATTTACTTGAACTCAAAATCAAAACTAAATTACACATAATGTGTTAAATAGGATAACACAAAACAATGTGTTAAAATAACACATCCTTTCTTAGAGTGTTGACAGTTAACCATCAGCCAAATATCATAATCGTGACAGCCCTAAGTGACACAATCATGCCAATAAAGTTCATTTAAATTGAACATTGAAAAAATCTCAAAGAATAATTTACAAATATGCAAGTAAAGGTTTGTACTCTAAAAATACTTCAATTGTAACAAACTTTTGGAGAGCCTACAGTACAGCACTCGGATAGCACCGTGGGTCCTTTTAAAAGCATTTATGACATTAGACTTTAGATCGGGTTTTAGTTGGTAAACTAGAAATGCGCCCTGATCACACCTTGTTTTCAGACCAGCACGCCCATGGGCGCAAAAATGGGTGCAAATCCATTTGCTATTGAAACAACGTGACGCTAGACGTGAAAATGATAACTACGTTGTGTTGAAATTAGCAATACACACTTGCGCCACGCTTTGCGCTGCATTGTGCCATGTGTATGATTGGGCCCCTAGCCCAAAATGTGTAATATCTTCCAATTGATAACACCATAGGTCATTTGTTATTTCTCTGAAATACGACCCATGAAGCGATTTCTAAATACGAGTCCCTAGTTAACAACAGCTAATGTTGATCAACATTTTGTCTCACTCAGATCCTCCATATAATGTAAATGTGAAGAGTAACTCGCCGGTGAAGGAGAACACATCTGTTGAACTGATCTGCACCTGTGACAGTAATCCGCCTGCTAAATTCCAGTGGATTAGTTTAAATGGATCTCTGTTGGCTAATGGACCCACTTATAAACTGAATCATGTGTCCCGGTATACTGAAGCCATATCCTGCACCGCCAGTAACACAGAGGGAAGAAACAGCTCCGGTCCACAGAAGATTAATGTGTTGTGTAAGTATGGTGCATTCATTTAATTTATAGTTTAAAAAGTATATCTATCTATCTATTTAATATCTGTCTGTCTGTCTGTCTGTCTATTATAGATCCTCCTGAGATAAAAAACGAGTCTTCCTGCAAATCAGGGCCTCTTACAGTCTGTGTTTGTATCGTGGACTCCAACCCACCCAGTGAAGTCAAGTGGCTTGGTCTCTCAACAACTTTCCCCAGCTCCAGCATTGAACAAAATGGTTTTCTTAGCACCTTTACCCTTCAGGGGTGGCTGGGTTTCCCTGACGCTATCAATTGCTCTGCCAGTAACAGCGAGGGAAACTCTGTCATAACTATGCAAGTGCCGCATCGTGGTGAGACTTCATATTTAAATGTGTTAATGTCTTATTTAAACATTTTATCACTGGTTTTATTTTAAAAAATAAATATTTTTAAATTATTCTTATGTTTTACAGGTATGATCATATATATTGTGGTCGCCACAGCTGCTGTTTTGGTTACTCTAGTGGTCATTTCAGTTTGTGTAGCCAAAAGACACCGGTAAGAATCTCTCTCTCCCTCTCTCCCATTGTTAAGTGTGTTTGTATCAAAACACACATTTATTATTTTATTTCACACATTAATTAATCCTTTGTATCTTTTCTGTACCTAACCCTAACCCTTCTTTATCAGCAAAGAAGAGAAAATCAATGACATTTACACATACAACAAAGATGACTCAAATGATTATGAGAACTGGGAGGTAGGTAAAAATGCTTTTCTTTTATACAGTAAATGCAGGAGTCCTGTGTGCATTCTGTTTTTAAGCAGTATGACAGTTCATTCGAAGTTTATTAACACTTTAATTGAGGTGTTGCTTTGTATGCTGCATGTGATTAAAGTTTAATGTTATGCCTATACACTAACAGCCGAATAGCCATGTCACTTATCGACTTTACTAAACAGTTGTTCATTAGTATAGCAATAGTTAAAACTGTGACGTTAAATAATATCTATTATCAGGTCTGACTGTATTTCCCACAGCACTTTTATAATTAAGAGGGGGTATTTGAAAATAATAAAATTATCTATGATATATGACTTGCTATTTCTTGTTGACAGTGTGATGACAAAGACCTGCCACGTGGGCAACATGAAGATGAAGCAGTCTATGCTAACACGTCAAAATAAATTTTCTGTAACTCAAGATTCACTTGGCAGTATCCTTTATGAATTCAGTTCACATTTACAAAAGACTAAAAAAAAAAACCTATGGAACACATGCTTAGAGTAACAGATGATGACAAAAAGGTCAAGAATTTTGCATGATTTATGGGATGAACAAATTTCTAAATGTTTTGAGGTGAAATTCTATTCAACAGAAAGAAATATAACGTATTTCGATGATATAATTAAGCAATTAAAAATGTAGGAAACAGCAGACTATTGTATCATCTGCATGATTGTATCAAAGCATTTGCTTATATGTTACCACAACTGACTTGACGATGTGAAGGTTGAACAAAGATCTAATAAAATGTTCCAAAGCGACTAAGAAAAACTATAAACATAAAGGTATTTCCTTGGGCATGCAATTCATTTCTAATGAGTTAAAAATATTTTATTAAGTGTTTGCTTTTTATATATCATATTCCTTAATTCTATAGCAGTGTAGTATACCAAAACGTTGTTGTTGTTTTTTTGTGAGGGCAAACGTTTTATTTCCTCTTATAACAGTTTTGCTCCTAACTACTGTTGATTTATTTTGCATTATATTTAAACTATCTCTGTAACTAATACACATTTGCAGCTGTGATTTGGCTCTAAAGCTTGTATGGTCTCTGAGCAGGTGCAAAGCAATTCTTGAAACTGATTTGAAGACTTTATATGAATTAGTGTGGTGTTACAGAAGGAGTTTAAACAGTGCGTAATGTGCTTTTTGGAATATTCTCATATTATGCACAAATATTATTCTCATATTATGCAGAAAAAACATGAATCATAATCGATATAATTTATGAAAATAATGCAAGCTTGAAAGAGTCTTTAAATGTGACACATACCAAATACTAAAGATTTATTTTCAATCACATTATTTTTTGCTGACATGTTTATGTATTTAATTAATAAACTATTAATTTGTGTGAACAACCAAGCTGTATGTGTGTACTGTGTGTACTGTGTGTAAGACTGACCCCTGGTGGTCACTGGAAGGACCTTCCGAAGATTTTGTGTCGAGTGTTTGATTTATTCCTCACACTAAGACTAAGTTTACACGTGGGCGGCTATTTTCATAAAGGACATTTCAACCTCTCCGGTTTCAAAAATAACTTTGCATGTCAGTTTTCAGAATTGACACGTACCCGTGTATATATGGTGTAACGAGAAGCTCAAGCCCACGTAAGCCAATCAGAATCCCGAAAACAGCAACAAATCACTTTCTGTTCCACTTTTGAACAAGGTCGCACTTTTGACGTACAGTAGGTGCAAGCTCTGGCGCATGCTGTGATGTTGGTTGTCTAAACATCCGTTTGTCTCAGTTTACATGCAACTGTGTAACTGAAGATTTAGGTCTGAGTTTTTAGAAAGAATCTGTTTCCGTTCTCCGTTTGCGTGTAAACGAAGGGCGCAAACGAAGGGAAATGTCTCTGTTTTTCAAAATAAACATGTACGTGTAAACAGGGCCTAAGCATTCAGTGACAAAGTTTTGGCCAACGAAAAATATTTAATTCAAAATTTGTAAAAACTACATATATTGAAAAAAATGATAAAGCCAAAATTAAGATTTGATTGTAATTCATCAACACTGTAAATAGTGAAAGCTGCTCTTCTTAAAAAACTTCAATTGGTAACACCTGAAATATTTAAACATTTTCAACATGGAATGATTTACCAAACAATGTTTGAGTATCAGACACAGTTGATCAATTTAAATCTAAACTTAAGACATTCTTCTTTAACAAAGCATTCACATAAAATGTCCAGTAAATGTACTTATCCCCCAATAGTTGGTTTGTCTAAAACAAAGCACTCACATAACTCATCTGGGTAATATACTTATGCTGCAATAGCTAGCCTGCCTGGAACCAAGCTGACTTAAACCACTATAATGTATCCCTGACCAGTGACCACCGGCGGAAACAGTTTAATTCGCTTACCCGTTCACATACCCCAATAGCATTAATGTATATAAATATATATGTATCTCTCTCAAGGGTATTTCTCCTCCTACGAGTTTTCCCCCTGCCAGGACGTTTTTTCTCCTAGGGGTTTTTTCATCCCCCGGAGAGTCTGCCACCTTTGGCTTAACCCTCGTGTGGTGTTCATATTTCTGTTACTTAGACAATGTTTGTGGGTCTAGTGGACCCACTGTATTATTCGTATCTTAAACCAATGCAGTCATACTAATTTATGTATAACTGTTTACAGATGATTACTTTAGCCTTATTGCAAGTAATATAGACATAATTTATGGTTAATATTTGTCATTTACCACTGGTACAGGACTATTTATAGATTAAAGTGCCATTCGTTTTTGTGATAATATGAAATAAGAGAAGAAAGTTCTATTCTCCCCCAGATGTTTATATAAAATAAGTATTTTCATCACTTTTTCATCTCAAATAAGTTTTTCATCACTTTGACATTTAATTATTTGAACTTCGTTTGAAATTGTACACATTTGTGTCCGTCTACACAGCACAAGCCTCATCTGAAAAGATGCGGTATTATAACACATTATCTCCACTGAACACATAACCTGTTCATGTCAGCCTACACAACACATAAGAAGCAGATTTTTACTGTGTAGCTGTGTTGCATGTGCATTTCTTGCATTTTATAGACGTGTACTGTGTCTTCCTGTCCATCTTATGTCCACACACACTGCAGTACAATGTGTTGCTTTTGGCTACAACCCTAAATGATGAAAATGCTTGGATATGAAATTATACTTTCTCTATTTCTCAATCTTTCTCACACACTCATACACACACAAACACACACACACACCATAGGTTTTGTGGTAAACTCATGTGTTCAGGCAAGGAATGGTAATCAATACACCAATTTACCATGATTACTACACGTTTACTGTAATACAACCATGGTTATTTTTTGTAAGGGATATAATGGTAAAATGTAGAATGGTTCCTGTTAGACAAAAGGTAAAGTTTTTGGGACATTGGGGGCAGACAAGTGTTCATGCTTGATATATAACATGTTGTATCTTTGCGCTGTTACAGCAAGTGCAGAAGGACAAAACTCTGCCATGCATCCATCACATATCTACAGACAGATATACAAACACACTTATGGACTCACATCAGTCCCAGATAGAAGAAAAACAGAGTGAAGTTACATAGCACATTCAATTTTCACTCTCTTATTACCCCCGGGTCCAGTGGACCCGAACACCACATATGTAATATAAATGTGTAGGGGGGGTGTATAGTGTACAATCATTATAAAGTTGTTTATTTTTATGTTCTTTATAGAAAATGAGCCAAGGCCAATGAATCTGAGGTTGAAACAACAATTAATTGCATATTTTTTCTTTAAGTAAACATTAAAAACGGGTCCCACAGACCCGAACACCACACAAGGGTTAACTTACTACTTTACTGTATACGTAACATTATTACTACACTTGCCTTTCTATGCTTTTTCCTACATCTATTAATGTAAAGCTGCTTTGAAACAATTAACAATTGTGAAAAGCGCTATATAAATAAAATTTGAATTGAATACATTTTTCATTTCATAAAAAAATGTTTTATGCCTTCCAACTGTTTTCTGTCTGCTTTTTAAGTATTGACTTGAGAATCACAATATATTGATATCGATACTACATTTCTTCAATTTAGAAATTCAGACTGAATATTCAGTTGTGGTGTTTCAAAGGCACATGTATTTCCTGTTATCACCTGATAAAAGAAAGACAATCTGTTTGTTTCATTTTCCTTTCTTCACTTTCACTGTCATTTATTGTCAACTTACAACAAAAACCGGCAAACAGATGTTGCTTTAAAAACATTTTGTAGACAAAACATGTCTTTATTTTGAGTATCAACAGCATCAGACAGCACTTTAGGGTCTGTAACTTGCAGATGAGCTGCAAGTTACAGATCAGCGACAACAGGATGTAAAACTAAATGTGTGAAAGCCACCTCACTGAGTCGGATGTAAATGTTTTTCTAAAATCAGGGTAAGGTATAGGAGAAGCCCCCTTATTACTGAGAAGACCGGAGTTCAACAACAACTAAAGTGTTTCACTATTTATTTCTAATAGTAACAGAGATTGTTGTTAATATTTTTTTCCTGTTGTACAGGGAGTGAAGGAGATGTTATTTCATGATGTTATCCTTGCTGCTTTTATCTTTAGTCTTTGTCCTTCAGGTAACACACTTATTTTGTGTCTGTATTATATTTTCAGAGAATGGCTTTATTGTAACTGTTGTTTTTTATGTGTCTAACTCTCTTTTTGCGGTGGTAAGTCTTTTAGTTTTTGTCATCCCAATCCTGTATTTTATATTTTCCCTGTGAAACACAAATGAGTAAATACAGTTTAAAGTGACCATGATTGTCAAGCTCCTAAAATACCATGAAAAGAAATAATAGTTCTTATTTACATTTATGCATTTGCCAGGCACGTTCATCCAAAGCGACTTACAGTGCATTGCCATTTTTACAGTGCCAATCTTTTTCTTTGCTACAGGAGATGGTCTCACTCAAAACTGGGTAAAACAGTGGCCAGATGAGGTTTACGGTACACCTGGAGAAAACATCACCATACATTGTCAGATTCATGCAGATGTACAGAAGACCATCTCCAGGTGCCGTGTACAGTGGTACACCGTGGACAGAAATGGGACATATGCAAGAGTCGACAAACATTCCCAGTTTAGTGGCAGACATTTTGAGAACAGTAACGAAAGCCATTGGAGCTCAAGTCTCACTGTGAACTCTCTGGAGATGAACGATACGGGAACGTTCTGCTGTAATTATATCTGCAAAATTAATGGCACTGCTCGACAGCACTATGGAACCAGGACACGACTTGTTGTACATTTTAAGATTGAAAACGAAACTGTTACTCAACAGTACCCACTGCTGGCCACCACTATTACAGGTAAGAGGATGAGAGGAGGAGATTTGTGAAAATAATGCATTTTAGTTACTGACTTATAACATTTTTTATTGCAACCAAAGTGAATTTACTGAACCTAAACATAAGTGAAGTATGATGTCAGATGCACTTAGAGGGTTTTGCATCCAAGCTCTTTTAATTTCTTTCCTCTAGAGGTTTATTAGCAAAATAAAGATTATATAGACGTTAAAGTCTTTCTAACTATAACGAAAAGGTAGTTTCTTTCAATATCTTAAACTTCTGCTTTTCTGTTTTCAGATGGAGTAAAGGGCAAATCCAGAGTTTGCATGCTCTGCTCATTTCTTGTTTCAATTGTCTTATTTTCTAAATTTGTTGTATTTATATTTTTTACTTTTGTTATACTTCTTTCTCCATAATAAACCAGACTCTAGATACATATCTATACACATTATGTTCACATCCTACTCGTTACATTATTACTGAGATTTTCTCTTTGGTGGAACAATTGAATCATCGTGTGGGCTGATTGTTAATTCTCACACATGTGTGGTTATTAAATGTTGAACGGTCCTGCCATTTATTTCACACAAAAAAAATTTTTTTCCATCTATATATACCAGCAGCGACAGAAGGATTTGTTTTCCGACAGTAAGTTTACAGGGGTGTGAACCACCCCCGTTTGAGGTTTCTTATTACAGTTTTTTTTTTCAGTCGGTTTGGTGCATTTCACAAATCGCTTTTAAAATGTGCAAAAGAACAATTCGTACAAACTGCACAACATCATGGATGTCCTGCAAAAGCCTGTAACTTATATTGAATTTAAAAAATGTCATCAGTGAACATGCCAATGCCATCAAAATGGCAACTCCGTGTGTCATTGTTCATGAAAAAGACAGTCAAAATATTAAGCCATGTTTTCAATTTAAAACAAGTGTACACAATTATGTGTCAGTGTTTTCTGATGTAAACTGTGGAGAAATTCACTTTTTCACTTTTATTTTTGTTAACAAATTACACACGTGATTTTGAAATAAAATCAGATTTTTACAGTAATAATAAAAAAATACAAAACTAGAAAGGTTAACTGTACATTGTAAGAAATATCACGTTTTGTAACTCATAATTTAAGCTTCACAGAAATGTATCAATTCAGTTCACATTTATAAAAGACAAAAAAAAACTATGGAAAACATGCTTACAGTAACAGATTATGACACAAAGGTCAACAATTTTGTAATGTGCCTTGTACGATGAACCAATTCCTAAATGTTTTGAGGTGTAAGACTATTCAGCAGAAACCAGTATAATGTATTTTAATAAAAATGACATAAGCAATTTAAAATGTAAGAAAAAGTAGACAATTGTACATAATCAGGTGGCGGAGCCAGACATTGTAGACATTGGGGGCTTAGCCCAAATCTAGGGGCTCCAAAGCATGGTCCCCTGCTAATATTTTATCTCCATTTACCGCAGCTTTATAAACCATGTTTTAGTCTAAGTGTTCTCTGTATTGTCATTTTGAAATTGTAACATAACAATTTTTTTGACAATGACACTTTAACTTCTTTTATCCAAAAATGGGTTTGCCACCCCCTTGCTCCGCCCCTCAACATATTTATCTGCATGACTGTACCAAAGCATTTGCAATTTGTCCAAAACAATGAGAATTTGCTTTTATGTTGTGCACAACGGCCTTGATTATGTGGAGGTTAAACAAAGTGTTTTGAAAAATTTATTTCTGATCCAGAAATCCAGAAATGGTCCAAAGTCACTGAAAAAAAACTGTAGGCTAATACAGAAACCTATGTGATCTTTTATTGAAAATTTAAGTAAATATTCAGTACTGTGCAAAAGTCTTAGGCATGCCACAATTGATTAGTGTTTTTTGCAATTTAGTGATCATATATAATTGTTTCTCAGTCTGTTTAATGGAATACATCCAGAAAATACAGGAAATGTGTATATATTATATAAAAAACTGTATAGGAATGTAAACTGATGTGTCAAGTTTTTAGGGTAAACTCCACTTTCACTAAACTGCACGATCTCTTAAACCTAAATAAAATTAAATCCTAATTTCTAGTTTTAAAGAAATTAGTCTTTTTACTTCAAGATGTGTTTTGTGCAAAGATAGGTCTCACTAAACACCAACGATGCCTAAAGAAGAATTTTTTTGTATATGTATTTTTTGTTCATATTTCATGTATTTTCTGTTTGTATCTTAAAAAAATAAATTGAAAAACAAATATGGATGGACATTAAAACTTTTAAAACAACAAGTTTGGTGGTGATGGCCTAAGTAAATGGCCTAATAAATAAATGTTATACTTTGATAGACGAAAGACATTTATACTCGTCCACCCACTCTAAAAAGCTTGTGTTGTTTCAACCCATAGTTGTGTAACAACAAACTTTATTTATAAAAGCTTATTTATAACCCAACCGTTTAGTTTGAAGCAACCCAGCATTTTTTAGAGTCTGAGCCAACCACTGATGTAAAGTGGCAGGGTGTAACCTAAGTAATTTTTCATTAGTTGCCACTCCTAGAGTTATTTTTACCAAATGAATGCAAGGTGGTACACATTGCATTGTGAACAGACTGTGCAGTTACAAACCTTTCGGCCTTGTATCGTATTAAAATCAACATTAGCCAGCTGTCTGGTGAATAAACAGCGTGACCAAAGCAGAATATGCTGAAATCTGATAATGCATGTTAGTTTTTTATTAGTGTATAGAGTTCATGCATGCAGCTGTGCTAATAATAAATAAATAAAAATAGCAATTAAGAATGTTGCCTCTCTAGTGTAACCTGTGATTTTGTAAGACGCTTGTATGCAGATACACCCGTTTAACCTGTTTGTAGGCTATATGGCTGTTTTTTGTTGTACATATGTGTCATAGCCTACAAAAATGCTTTGCAGCTCATTTCAGATTCTTTATTTATTGCAACTTAAATAAAAAAATTCTCCTTCAGACATGAATAACTTCCCTAATGCTATTTTACACAAATATGAATATAACAGCAGACTATGATGCAGTAGCCTAGTATTTCACCACCAGGGGGAGACACAAGAGACCGCCCGAAGGTTTTTATACGCTGATAAGTACATGTCATATGACAAGAGGAGGGGTGTGTGCTCACTGCTCACTTCAAAACACACACACAAAGCTGAATGAACTATCTTAAAGTCTGCTGAGGAGTTATAGCCTACATATTCATCTCCAAACTATGATTTCATTACAATTTTAAAAACAGAGTCTTTACCGAAGCAATGATCGCATCTTGTGATGAATCACATGTAGTCGAGAAAAATAAACCCCATTTGGATTGTAATGGACCCGTTGGGAGAGTTAAGGGAATGGACATCTGTCGGTCAGTCGCACCTCTGATCTCACCTGAGTCCACGTGCCCGCGCATCTCTCTTCCTGGTGTGATGGACTCCGAAGGGCGCGTGGACGAGTCCAGACTCAGGACGTATATTTTTAAAAACGGTAAATTTATGTGGTGGTCTTGAACTGACACCATCATCAATCATTTAGGTACTTACACATTATTATTATACTGTTCAATGTAATATAAAAGTAACTTACGTAGCCTAATGTTAAAGTTTTAATGTAGTCTAGAACTGAAAAGATTTTAGTCATACTTCAAATCAAACGTGACAGCAAAAAGCATGGTTAATAAGATAAAATAATTGCTCAATTTTAATAAGTGGTGTTAGTGTTGTAGTTTATGCTGAAAACTTGTAGGCCTACTGTATGTTTTTGCTTGGCTTAGTCTGGTTTAGGAGACTAAGCCAAGCAAAAAGTAAGGCGCAGATATAAAAAAAGTTGTTAGGTTTGATGCTTTGATCTTTTAATCATTTTAACTATTAAGGACACTGTTAAGGATGTATTATGTATTTTTATAGAGTAAATAAACAGACCTTGATATTACTGTAGTTTAGTAGTTACAGTATACTGCAAATATAAGCTTAATGACGCAAAGTACCGCGTGAGCGATTCTAGAAATCATACGGAGAAGTCTAATTTCGATTCGCTCTCGCGGTACTTTGACGTCATCGGCGTGTCATTTCTTGCGCCGCCATGAAGTCGATCACACTTATCGACTTATTTATTTGTTGTATTTTTTTTTTTCTATTTGCGTACAAAAACAATGTTATTAGTCTCACGTTTTAACAATTACAGGGCTTTTTTTCTAAGAACATTATTTAATTTTTTTATTTATTTAAATTGATTTAATCCAAATATCTCGGGTTTGTTTTGTGTTTTTCATCACCACTCTTAAGATCCAATCACATTTCTAGCAGAAACGCACCCTAGTGACATCACAACTATGTGGCACAGGCGTGTGACGCATGATTACATCAACTGCAGCGTTTAAAAACACACACACAACCATTACATGATAAGTTCCTCTCAGGCTGTGTAAAAAGAGGATTAGAAGTTGTTTTTGTTCTGTGTGGACCCTTAAACCCCCCTGATCTAATCATGCATTAAGAAATTCCTTTTAAGTGATGCAATTAAGTGGTGATATCTTAACAGTGATAAAACTCTGTCTGTTTGTGTAGTAAGGCTTTAGTGTTTACTGTGAGTATTGTACTGAATGTAAAGACACAGCAGAATACCTCTGATACTCTTTAGTCAGTAAGATATCAGTTCAAAAGAAAGATAATGCAAGGGGTATTTTTCTAAAAACAGTTTAACATTACATTTATGCATTTAGCAAATGTTTTTTTTTTTCAAAGTGAATTACATTGCATTACAAAGTATACATGTTTATTAGTATGTGTGTTCCCTGGGTTCGGACCCATCACTTTTGTGCTGCTAACGCAATGTTTTACTCACAATAGTTTTACCTTTCCAGCAAATTTTTATTGAAATGCATTGCACTTTCTCAAATCTAAGCACATTTGTGACATAATGAATGAATTAATTTAATGAAATCATTAATTTAAAAATATTTATAGATTAATAAATATCACATGTTTGAATATATACTGATTCATTTACATATTGTATTTTCATTGTGGAACTTACTGGTAGAGCATTGTGTTAGCTGTGCAAACGGTTGTGGGTTTAATCCCTGGGAACATACATACTGAGAAAATGTATACCTGCCAAATGCATGAATTTAAATGCTTGCAACCTGTTTACGTCCATTTATTGCTAATGTACAGTAATGTACTGTAAATCTTTCACCTCTATGTGTCTTGTCATCTTAATACGTATGCATGTCTTCTGTATGACATGTGTTGTATTTGGGTGATTCAGGTGGCATTTCACCGGAGGAACGGGGTCAGGTATGGCGCTTTCTGTTTGGCATGTACCCCTGCAGCTCTACGGCACTGGAGCGCCCCCTGATGCTGGAGCAGATGGCAGTGCGCTATCGGCACATGAAGAGGAAGTGGCAACAGCTGCTTCCTGGAGCCGTTCGATTACGACTTAACGGCACTGATGGTAAGTAAAATTTTGGGGCAGGACTTACACAATCCTGCATGTATACAATATTAAATCATGCTTAACATGCAGTATATATGTGAAATACGTATATGTGTTATATTATGAAACTTACAGTGTGTGTTTAACAATTTGTGTGTTGCCTGGGAATCGAACCCATGACCTTTGCACTGCTAAGGCAGGGCTCTACAAGTTGAGTTACAATAAAAACAGATGTCTGTGTTTTTGTCTCCCATTGTTTTTTCTAGCCGAGCTGTTGGCTGCTGTGAAATATTTTGATCAGAGGCAAGACAGAGAACACAACAGACAGCATGCTCATTTAGACGAAGTCAGTGAGCGAATGTCTTTTTTGGAGCTGCAGTCTCAGGTATAACCAAACATTTTTCAATTTTACGTAACTTTTTGATTTACATATTCATTGTGAGACCAAACAACAGACATTTCAGCTCATGCTTTCTTCAATGCTCACATAAACAGTACCATCACTCCTATTGCTAACCTAAGCTGACGTAAGTCTCTATTAATGTTCAGGTGCTGTTTGAACGGGTAACCTTTGACTTGGAAGAGCTTCAGGAGGCCATACGCATCATCGATAAAGATGTTCCCAGAACAGACAGAGATTTACCATACTACCGGTGAGAAGTAACTTAGTTTGTATATTTAGGGGTGGCTTCCCGGACAGGGCTTAAAGGGGACATATTATGAAAATCTGACTTTTTTTCATGTTTAAGTGCTATAATTGGGTCCACAGTGCTTGTATCATCCTAGAAATTTTGAAAAAGATCAACCCAGTAACTTAGTTTTGGTAAACCTTTCTATGCAAGCATGTGAAAAATAGGTCATTGAAATTTAGCTCCCCTTGTGATGTCAGAAGGAGATAATAACGCCCCTTAATCTGCACTATCCAACCACGGCACTGCCATTTAGAATGCATAGATCAGCTCATTTGCATTTTAAAGGCCATACCTACAAAGTGGCAATTTTATCTATATGGTATTTTGATCTAAAACATCACATACATACTCTGGGGACGCCAAAGATTTATTTGACCTCTTAAAAAAATGCATGTTTTAGTTGTCTTAACTTAAGACGAGCTTGCACTGACATATCTTAAAATATATCACTGCCATTGTTTTGTCTAAAGGTCACACCAGTAACATTGTTTGTAAGGTTTGTTTGTAAAAAACGACTTTAAAATCCTAATATAATATCCTAATATAGTCCTGTCTTAATCTAAACCCTGTCTGGGAAACCACCCCTAAATGTGCTTAATAATAAACATAATATCCATGTGTTGGGATAACATCAGTAGTTCTGTTTTTAAAACCAATGACTTTTCTCTTGGCTCGTTTGGTTGTTTTGTTTGTTTTGTCAAATAGTACAGTTCCGCTTCGTCCAAATACTTTTTGTGCTAAACAAACAAAGTGTTGTGACATCACAGATGTCATTTTCCAGTGCTGCACATACACGTCATTGCCATTGCAATTTTTCATTATGCATTTTGCAGAAGCTTTTATCAAAAGCGACTTACAGTGCATTACAAGGTATAGATTTGATCAGTATGCATGGGTTCGAACCCACAACCTTTTGTGCTGCTAATGCAATGCTTTACTACAGGAACACAACCTATAAAACAACATTGGAATGATGACCAGCAGCTGTCAGACCAAACTAGAAAACTTCAGTCTTATTGTGGTTAAACACTAACCAGTTAATGATTTGAGTCTTGTTAGCTCAAGTTGTTTGCATAATTCACTTTACAATGACTCATATAATATCAAATTTACTGACGGTTTTAAACCAAATGTAAATATTCAAAATAATCACAGATGCTGAATAAAAAACACATTTGGAGAGTTTAAAAATTTAGGTCAGCAAAAGTCATAAGACAGGATACTGGCCCCTCACTTATTTTGAAACCATATCTTGCTTCATATAGTAACTTTTATTTAAGTTGAACATTATTGAAGTTGTTTACTCAGTTAAGATACTTCTGCTTTTTTCTTGAAATAATCAGGTGTGTAATTTTATTATATATTTTTATACAGGAAGGAAGGCTTGGGTAACCTGCTTGTGTTGAGAGATATCTTAATCACATATGCTGCTTTTCACCCAGGTATGTGGCTTTTCATTTTTTGAGAAGGGAAATGACGACATCTAGTGGTTAAATTGGGAACTATTCTTTATTTTGTCCTATGTTAACAGCATCTCTCTCTCTCTCTCTCTCTCTCTCTCTCTCTCTCTCTCTCTCCCTCTCTCTCTCTCTCTCTCTCTCTCTCTGCAGAAGTGAGTTACGCTCAAGGAATGAATGATCTGTGCAGCCGCTTTCTGGAGGTTCTGGACTCCGAGGTGGACACTTTCTGGAGCTTTTCCTGTTATATGGAGAAGTTTTCCAAAGACTTTCGTGCCGATGGACTTTATCGGAAAATGGGTGGGTTTTCTTTAATGTTTTTCCACATATTAAAAACATGTCATCTAGTTCACATATCTATATTGTTCTTATTGATGTCTTTGGTTTTCCTCAGAGCTGGAAGCTGCTTTGCTAAAGGAACTGGACCCTCAGCTGCATGCTCATCTGGTAACAGATAACTTCGATAGACTCATGTTCTGTCACAGGTTTGTATTTATTCCTGGTAATCTGACTTGCTTGTTTAACTTTTTTTCTCTACTTTTTGTTCATCCGTCTTTCATCCTTTCAGTAGTTTATACATCTCTTCATATTTTTTATGTCTCCCCTTAAAAACATTTTTACCCAAAATGAAATATTTTTATATTATTATTTGTTGTCAATCAAAATGACTTTCCTCTATGAAACACAAAATGCAGAATGCATTTAAAGGGCAGTAAATTTACTTAAACTACATTTATATGTTTGGCAGACACTTTTATCCAAAGTTGAGGTCTTCTCAGGTCCAAAGAAAAGAACCCAACCCAAATAACTTTTTACCCGAACCCGATGTGTATAATTTATATATATATTTTTTAAAGAAAGACCTGACCCAAGAAAAACCTGACAAAAGTAGGCCCGGGCCTGACCCGATACAGTGTAATTTTTTTATAGTTTGGGTCTTCTCGGGTCCGTTCAGGAAAAAAACACGTTCATTTTAAATTACCTGAGGATGCTAATATTATACCCGACCCGAGTCCGAGTCACACATGAAACTTTTAGACCTGAACTTACTCAGGTTGGACCTCTGGTTTCTGGATCTAAGTGGACCCGTGAAGACCTCTAACTCACATTCAAGTGCATACATTTTTGAACAATATGTGTGCTGGGAATCAAACCCACAATGTTTGTGCCTGTTAACACAATGCTCTACCTGTTGAGCTACACAAATATTGTTTTTAATAGAAAGCTTTCTGTATTAAATGTTGCAGGTGGCTTCTGTTGGGTTTCCAGCGCGAGTTCGAACACAGTGATGCTCTGCGTCTGTTTGAAATTTTTAGCTGTGATCATTTAGAGCTCATCTCACAGCAGGTGGATCGCGCTCGATATCAGGAGAGACTGTCACGAAAACAAAGTCTAGGTAAGAGTCGCCTAAATCTGCTTTATTAAAACCTAACTATTACAGCGTTTGTGTTTTGGCTATAATTATGATTTTGAGTCATATGAGGCTTATTGAAGAGGTGTATGATTATTTTTTTTTTTATGGACTCTGCTGGAGATCAAAGTGAGAATTAATTAGAGGAATGAACCAACCCATATGTTGGGACGATAATATATCCTAGAGCTTTAAGGATTTTAACTCTTTCCCCGCCATTGACGAGTTATCTGGTCAATTAAGAGAAAATGGTTCCCTGCCAATGATGCTTCCCGTGACGAGTTTTTATGGCATATATATCTTTATTTCTGCTATTATCCACTAGGTGGTGCTCTCATCCATCTTATAAAACACTTCCACGCATCCACTGATTCAGAAACAGTAAAAACGCTGTGTATGTTTTAATCATTCCAAATTTGATTGGTAACAAAAGCCTTTACAAAAATGCTAAATATGTGTATTTTTGAAGAAACCTACCCATATTTGAGAGATGATAAAAAGAGAACAATGAAGATAGGATGAAACTTTTTTTCCTGTTTTTGTTTGTTTGAAAGCAGAGGGTCTTTAATATATTGTATATTTATATATTTATAGATAAAATTTTTCTGGAAGGCATTCAACTTTTGTGAAAATCATAAAAAAAATGGCTGGCTTGCAACTTAAAAGAAAAACATTGGCGGGGAAAGAGTTAGCTTGGAGACTTTATTCATAGTGTTAAAGTTACTTGCAGCAGCTCTTCTAGGAAAATTTTGATGATTTGTTATCCTTGTTTTGATTCATGCATCTGTTTTCTCCAGAAGATGAATCTGTGACAGAGCTACATGCCGTAAATACAGATTTCACATTTGAACTCTTCATGTGCGCTACCATACTGCTGGAGAACAGGGACACTCTTCTCAGCTGCAAAAATGAAGCTCAACTCATCCAATTTACAAGCAGGTTTGTGTTTATAGCATCTATATGTGTGTGTCTATGCTATAAAGAGGTAAAGTTTTATTTGGAGATGTGACTCATGTCTCAGCTGTGTTTGCGATTTCCACTTTTTAAACCTCTGTGCATATTTTTTATATTTGGTTCAATGACGTGACATTAATTATTTTGTGTCCGCATGGTTCAATTAAATGTAAAAGGGTTAAAATTTCAAAATAAATTTGCAGATTACTTGCATACATTCTCTTTTTTGAGGACCAAGTCTAAAATTTCTGGTTTTATTTCCCTTTGAAAAATAAATGCAAAAATGTCAATGTGGTGTAACCGGACTGTGTCAATTTGGTGTAACTAGTATTTTTTTTTAAATTAAAATATATATTTATATTTATAAAAAAAGTGGAATAAAAATATAATCTTTTTTAGTGTGATATGATTTTTTTTTACATAAATTTTTACATCATTCGTCACAGATTATTTAGAAAACAGAGCTGTGTTCAGCATATGTCCGGACATATATTACAAAAACGCATAAAAATTTACATTTAAAAATAATGAATAAAATTATATTTTAAATTTTTTTATGATTATGCGTACATGCCATGAAGGTGGATAAAATATTTAATATTTCTAATTCTTTATCGCTATTGAAGGTTACACCATTTGACATTTTTAGGTCCAGTCTTAACTTCCATAAAAATGGTCCAAATGCAACATAAATACACTTTGTGCATTGAAATATACCTGATGCATGCTTTGAAAACAAGATTTTTTTTTAAGATTTTTGAATTTCTCATCTTGCCAAACTGTTTTTGTCACTGACCCATTTATGTTAATTTATTTACTCATTATTAAAATCAAAGGTTAAAGGTATGTTGATATCCTCATGATTGTATTGTATAACCAGGATATTTCTATATCAGTCTGCAGGGCAAGCTGGACCTAAACAGCACACTGAAGAAAGCCGAGGAACATTTTTATGACTATTGTAAAGGATCGGCCTGGGATTATTTGAGCGGCCGCTGTCATGTGCGCAAGAACAAGGAGGATTTCTTATATCACCTGAGACACCTTTTCTCCTAAGACCAAAACGGCCTAAATGGGATTTTCCTGGAAAATGTGACGGATACGTTCCTGTGGAATTTTAACCGGAAGAATGATGCTGCTTTTAAATCAGTGTTTGTTGCATGAACAAGATGAAAAGAGTTTGCTCGTTCCAAACACTTGATCTGCTGGATTTATTTGACATTCAGTACAGTAGCTTACTCTGAGATGATCTTTCATCACTTATGATCCAAACATTTACTGTAATTTGGTGTCATTTTAATTCGTTTTTACCTGACAGTGCCTAAAAATGCAGGTACAGTATTGTTTGTAAATTATGTTTTTTTTTCTTTTGCTAAGACTTGACTAAGCCCTTTACTGCAGATATCACAAAATACAGTAAGAGCTAATGTCAGAAGAGACAGAAAGGTTTGCCGCTGATTTAAATGAGATTCGACCTTTTATACCATCTACGAAACATCTGGTGCACATATAAGTCACAATATAATAATAGAAACGCGTGCTGATCAGAAACCCGGTTCTGAGAAGCTCTAGAAAATCCCTTGTGGTCTTCTCACACCAATTTCAAACAGTTCTCAAGTATCATCTGATCAGAAATAGCTCAGTGAATGGAGACACCGGGACCCCGTTTACCCCGAGATCACAGTGCCGTTGTTTTATTATGCAGAGGGCATGAAACACGTTTACACCTTGTTTGCACACATAGGAGTATGGAACACTAAACATTTGCATATTTGATATTTTATTATTATTATTATTATTATTTATTAGTTACTGTCACCAATTGACGCTGTGCACATTCACTGAAGGAGGGTTTGTATTTTGCATAGGTTTTCTTTGAACCTACTGTATGAGTGCCGTAGCAGGTTTATGCATAATTTCTTGAAATTTGCACATTATTTTTATGCTGTTAACTAATGTAGCATGATAAAAAAAGATTTCATAGTAATGTTAAACTGAATGAACTGAGAGAGAGATTGAGAGGGTGGGGCGGTAACCATTTTATTTTAAGCTTTACTCTGACATTTAAGCGCTCTCTTTCTAGTGAGTCATGGACACTACACTTTTAGTTTGTACTGCGTGCTCAGTACAATGTTATTCTGTAATAAAATGTGATACTACTTATATAATTGTATTGTTTGCCCTCTTTTCAAGCTGATTTAATGAGCTGTAAAGTATGCATAACATCTGTAAACACTGTAATGCTCATTAAAACCTGAATCCGTCCAATTGGGTAAAGATTTTTGCACGTCTTTTAGCTTTAAACGATAGTTAATCTCATAATATTGTTTCTGTACATGGTTAGGCAGTGAACTCCAGTTTCAGATGCAATTAATTTACTATAAAAATGGGGGGTTGGTTTAACCCAGTTGGGTACATATTGGACAGAACCAAGACTGTGCTGGGCTGTTTCAACCCAAATACTGGGCTGTTTCAACTCATGGTTGGACAACAACAACCCAGTGTAGGATCATTTATAACCCAGTAGTTAATTATGTCAAATATTAAACCATCCATGTGTTAACCAACCCAAATTTTTAGAGTGTTCATTTAAATGGACACTCCACTTTTTTGGAAAAGTCTCATTTATCAGCTCCCCCAGAGTTAAACATTTGGTTTTTACAATGTTTAGCATAGCTTAGCACAATCCATTGAATCGGATTAGACCATTAGCATCGCACTCAAAAAGCTTAGATATTTTTCCTATTTAACCCTCATATTATGTTCCGTGTCAATTTGACCCGTTTTGATATTTAAGCTGTCGGATAAACCAGTTAACCTGTGATTTTATTCTTGAAATTTTGTGACTTTTTTTCATTTATGGCCATGAACATGCATGCAAAGTGTAGCAAAATAATTTTGTAATGATATTGAGGTTCGGCAGTCAATTTGACCAGCATTTTGTTTTGTTTCAAAGCAACTGTATAGCCATAAATACAATATATATTTTTAGTGTTTGTTGCTATATTGGTGTTTTACTTTCCTGATATGGGGGTAAAAATGCTTCTCCTCACTCTTTTGAGTGCTGAAAAAGGCTTTTACAGACACAGATGGTAAAAGTGACCTATCATTTCTATTTACAATGTATATCGTTATCGTTTTCTTCCAGACATTTTGTCACTTTTTCTCATTTAGAGCCATGAACATGCATGCAAAGTTAGGATAAACTGATGTGTTTTGAAGTTTTTTTTTTTAAGCACAAATAATGATTTTTGTTACGATTTTTATGTTCGCGGGTCAATTTGACCCAAATTTGTTTTTTCCTGGCAACTGTATAGACCCAAAAATCGGACACAATACAAGACCACCGGAAAATTAAAAGTTGCGATTTTTTTTTTGGCAGAAATGGCTAGGAACTATACTCTCATTCTGGTGTAATAATCAAGGACTTTGCTGCTGTAACATGGCTGCAGGAGGTGCAATGATATTACGCAGTGCCCGAAAATAGTCCTTTGCTAGTCAAAGTTACCAAGGGGACTATTATGTCAGTTACCAAGGGGCTGCTGCGTAATATCATTGCGCCTCCTGCAGCCATGTTACAGCAGCAAAGTCCTTGATTATTACACCAGAATGAGAGTATAGTTCCTAGACATATCTGCCTAGAATATCGCAACTTTTAATTTTCCGGTGGTCTTAGTACACAATGTAACTACATTAGATTTAACCCTTGTATTGTGTTCGATTTTTGGGTCTATACAGTTGCCAGGAAAAAAACAAATTTGGGTCAAATTGACCCGCGAGCATAAAAATCGTAACAAAAATCATAATTTGTGCTAAAAAAAATAAAAAAATAGTTCCTCGCCATATCTGTCTAGAGTATCGCAACTTTTTATTTTCTGGTGGTCTTAGTACACAATGTAACTACATTAGATTTAACCCTTGTATTGTGTTCGATTTTTGGGTCTATACAGTTGCCAGGAAAAAACAAATTTGGGTCAAATTGACCCGCGAGCATAAAAATCGTAACAAAAATCATAATTTGTGCTAAAAAAAATAAAAAATAGTTCCTCGCCATATCTGTCTAGAATATCGCAACTTTTAATTTTCCGGTGGTCTTAGTACACAATGTAACTACATAAGATTTAACCCTTGTATTGTGTTCGATTTTTGGGTCTATACAGTTGCCAGGAAAAAACAAATTTGGGTCAAATTGACCCGCGAGCATAAAAATCGTAACAAAAATCATAATTTGTGCTAAAAAAAAATAAAAAATAGTTCCTCGCCATATCTGCCTAGAAAATCGCAACTTTTAATTCTCTGTCTTAGTACAGAATGTAACTACAAAAGAGTCAAGTTTTCAATAGGAAAAATATCGAAACTCTTTGGTTATTTTTTTAGCGTGATGCTAATGGTCTAATCAGATTCAATGGATTATGCTAAGCTATGCTAAAAGTGCTAGCGCCAGACCAGGAGATCAGCTAAACGAATTCCAAAACTTTACAAATCAAATGTTTAACTTTAGGGGAGCTGGAAAATGTGCATATTTTCAAAAAAAAAAAGTGGTGTCTCACTTTAAACAATTAGGATTTACCCCAGGTCTTTTCCAAATGAAAACTATGCTACTTAGTTAACACACAATAATGCTTTTACAAACCTTATATAATATTTTAATTATATAAATATTATTAATTCGTTTTCTTTGGTAAACTCCAGTCACCTAGGGTACCAAGTATGCCAGGACCATCACATACAGTATATAAGAGCAAGACACCACAAGGTTTCATTCACAAATCTAGCATTGTATATGATGGTTAAGCGTGAAACATCAATTTTACTGCTCATTCTTCAGCTGACGCCCATGTGACCTAACATGTGCGTATCACCCTTATGTGTTTCACTTTTAATACTTAATGAAAAACTTATCTTGCCAGAGCATATGTTTATCTAGCACACTACAGCACCACCAGTCTTTTTAAAGACAGAAATCTTTACATAAATGTACTGTAAGTATTTTTAAATGTAAAGTAACTGATGAAGACTTTAAATCCTTTGCATGGGAACTATAGCGTCTGGTCTGTGTTTCTTTGTGCTGGTACTAACAGTCGGTTGTTACGTTACTGCTCTTTCTCTGAATAGCAGATATTGGGCTGCTGAGCCAGAGCACATGAGTAGTGCAGTCTGGAAGTTTCTCTGGAGTCAGGTGACCTCACGCTGCTGCCTATAAACGCAGATCAGTGTGTGTGAGTGCAGAATACACCAGAACAGACTCCAGACTGGTGCTGAGGGACACAACACACATTTCCTCTCACTTTTCTATCAACTTAATCAGTCAGGTAAAAGTTTTCTTTGAGGCATTGCAAGAAGCTCGCAACAATTTTGCTTGCCGTTCTGTGTGTCTCCTGCTTGTGCGTTTTGGATTTGAACACTTTTGGCAGTGATCAGATCTAAAACGTTGCCAAATGCATTTTATCTTTGCATTTGTACACAGCTGATTAACACGCTTGTCAAGCAAGGCAGTGTAAAAACCATGAAAATGAATAGGTTAACGAAACGTAACTCTTTGCAACAAACAAGGTTGTATTTGTTAATGGATTAGCTAACATGAACTAACAATGAACAACACTTCTATATCACTTATTGATCTTAGTTTATGGTATTTTCAGCGTTTACTAATACATTTTTATAATCAAAAGTGGTTACTGCTAACATAACTTGGGGTTAATGGACAAGAAACTAACACGAATAACAGAACTGACATTAACAAAGATTAATAAAGGCTGAAACTATATTCCCTAATGTTAGTTCATGTTAGCCAATGCATTTGCTCATGTTAACAAATACAAGTTTATTGCAAAGTGTTACTGCTGTAGTATATATATATATATATATATATATATATATATATATATATATATATATATATATATATATATATATATATATATATATATATATATATATATATATATATATATATATATGTTAAATGGGCACGCTTTCCAGATTACAGATCTGCAGGGCATTCACTCACTCAGTCAGCAATTTTAGCACTCGTCGGACGGCTTTTTATGCAAATGTCAGTTATGGGAATGTTATAAACCTTTTAGTTGGCATAATGTATATTTGTCTACCAAATTATTAATTATACATTAATATAGGCCTTAACAGTTAGATCATAAGGTGTTAATGAGAAACAATTTCATTCAATTGTTTCAGTCATCTACTATGAGAAAAAGATGGGGGTGACACAGTGGGTAGCACTGCCTCACAACAAGAAGGTTCTGAGCCCTGGCTAAGTCAGGTGACCTTACTGTGTGGAGTTTGCATTTTCTCACTGTGTCACCGTAGGTTTAATCCAGATACTCCGGGTTCCTCCCAAAGCCTAAAAATATGCAAGTTATGTGAATTGGAGATGCCAAAATGCCCCTTCCCTAACCTGTGTATTTCAACATTTGTATGGATTAACCGATTCTTACCATGAATTTAGCCATAGATGTTGGGATGGCGTAATGAATAAATAAAGCAGAAGAAATTATTTCTTTTTTTCAAAAATGGTCCCTATTTGTCACTGGGCTAAAGAATTTGCATTAGTACATCAGTCAGAGGCACATATTGGTACCAAAGAGTGCATATTATTGCACAAAGCTACATGTTGGTATTAAATGTGTATCTATTAGGATATTTTTCAATTGCACTGCCACAGTGAAAGCTTGGGACAATTTTTGACCTTTCTTTTGGACAGTGTATAGGCCTAAACTAAAATTCCTCCCTCTGGATACATTGTCATGCATTCAGACCAAATAATGCAGCTATTGCAGGTCACATGAACTCTACATTACCTTTATATCTCTTTGTATTGTTTTCCCAGTGTGCTCTTATCTCACAATGTTATAAACAACTTTGTGCTTTATGTTGGCCAGTTTTTCTTTTTAGTTTGTAAACATCTTTCATCTGAGATACTAAGCTGTACAAAGTTAGTAAGTGCACTAAATGCTTGTTTATTTCTGTATTTAATATAGACAAATATAAACAACTAGGTAAAGCTGAACAGTGTAAAATAATAATCTAATTACATAAAATTAATTTTGAGTCAGCAGTAGGCCGTGCATGGTGACATAACTTCACAGTAGCTGTGCCACACATACACACCCTTGGTCATGGCATACAGCCAGTTCAGGGTTTTTTAAAGCAGCTGACGGTTCAAGCATGGTGGCGTGACCACATCGGTCAAAAATATGGTGGTAGTTACACTACGTGCCAGTATATTTATACACATGTACATTTTATTCATTTAATTCACCTTTTAATCACATGTACACATATTTAATGATTGACAATTATTTTTATAAATGATAACAGTGCTTATTATTTAGATGTTAAAGTCCAATATACAAAAATAAAATATTAGTTAGATTGTATTGCAGTACATGTTTGTGACAGGTTATCACAAGGTTTGTTTGGACATAAAAATGTGTATAGCTTAATATACCATGTTTTAAAAGTCTTATAACCAAAATGCATATTTTATAACAGTATTTAAAAAAAACTGTTAAAGACTATTAACCTTAAGTCATGGTTTTCGTGTTCAGGCAGGATGTCAAAAGGTCCAGCTGTGGGTATTGATTTGGGCACCACCTACTCCTGTGTGGGCATCTTCCAGCATGGAAAGGTGGAGATCATTGCCAACGACCAAGGGAACAGGACGACCCCCAGCTATGTCGCTTTCACTGACACGGAGAGACTCATCGGAGATGCAGCCAAGAACCAAGTGGCTATGAATCCCAACAACACAGTGTTTGGTAAGTCATACAATATAAGATGTGTATAAACATAATGTACATAATATCCATAAATTCATACATAGTGAAAAGAACATTCTGGGAAAATATAACGTTGATGCTCCTAATCTCATTATTTAATCAGTGTCATATCATTATGTGACTTTAGATTGGCTTTGATAGGATCAATAAATATTAATGAAATTAATGTATTACACTTTTAAACCATTAGATGCCAATGAAGTTATACAACTATATATTTGTTGAGGTTTGATCTCCATTTACACCCTGAATAAAATCTGCTGCATGGCCATATATGGACATATACTGTATGTGTATAAAACCACTGCTTTGCTGTCTTTGTCTTTCAACAGATGCCAAGCGCCTGATTGGTCGACGCTTTGATGACGCGGTAGTTCAGGCTGACATGAAACACTGGCCCTTTAAAGTCATCAATGAGGGCAGCAAACCCAAGGTGGAGGTGGAGTACAAAGGAGAAATCAAGACCTTCTATCCTGAGGAGATCTCCTCTATGGTCCTCACTAAGATGAAAGAAATTTCTGAGGCGTATTTGGGCAAGGTGAGATGAGAGCAACATAATACCACTGTAGTTGAGTTACAGAAGCAATTCATTTCACATTATAAAGCCTTTTGCATTTATGTATTTATTTTTCAGACACTTTTTGGCCATGCACACACCCACACAGGAACCACAAATTATGAGTTTTTACAATGTGGTTGTCAGTTATGAATAATATGTCAAGATTATGTTTGTGATAAGTGCACTTCCTAAAATGGTGATGTATAAGTTATGGGATCACTACTTTCATACTGATCTTGCACAATTCTTCTCCATTATAACTAAATTGCAAACAAAATAGTATAAAAGGATTAAGAAAATCTGTGATTTAAAATATATTTTGAACAGAAATGAAATGAAATATTACAAATTTTGGACAAAAGCACATTATTATGTACATAGTATAGCAAGCATTTATTATTAATTATATAACTACTATTTTGTAGAATGGACCATGTAAAGGTCATTTTTTCGCCTGAAGCACGGAAACCTTGTTTACATTAATGTTTAAACATATTTTTCATACCTGCAGATCCATCCAAAAGCATGCAATAACTTGTCAAATACAGTTACACCCATGACATATTTTATATCATAAACAACACCACAACACAATCTAAAGGCCTCTCATTGGCTGGAGGCCATGATTTTGCAATACCATTTTATAAGGCTTGGGTTCAGTTTGAAAATCTGCTTTTGTAATTTTAAAATGATTGACATGAATACAAATAGAAAACGAAAGCAGACAAACAAACGTTTTGTGGTCAGGTGGTGAAGTGCAAAGATTCGTAATCAGTTTTATCTAATAACACGTTATAAAGTGGTTTTGAGAACTTCACCACAGATTTATATCTGATTGTATGTCAGCCAATGATCTTCAGAAGTTTGCAGAGAAATATTACAGATGGAAAAATAGAAATGTTTGAAGATGAAGCATTTGCTAACACTGCAATATAAAGCATCCCTTTGATTACAGGAAGGTCATGAGTAAATTTTTTAGAATTTGATTTGTGAAAGATCCTGTTTTTGTGAACCTTTATTGCATGTTTGCACATTGCATTCCACGGTTACTTACTGTAAACTGTTAGATGAGATCTGTCGTGAAATAAATTACACTAATGCATATACTTTTTGTCACAAAGTGAGGATTTCTAAACACATGTAAGCTGGCATCTACAAACCATTGGGTTTTTCAAATTAAAACCAATCCCAGACAGCACACGACTCTGTGCCAGATCATTACCGAATCTGTGCCGAAGTCAGCAGATCTGGTGCGGATCTGGCACGGCGTTGTCTGCTAAAAATATTTAAACAAACAAACTTAACATCTTTGGGTGATTTATTTTAAAGGTCAATATAATATGATGTATATAAAAACCTCCCTGATGCATTTTTCACAGTGAATGTAAATGTGCCTACTCAACCTCTGATGCTCATCAGATCTTTTCATTTGATATTGATATGTTAGGCTGTGACAAACGCAGTTATTACAGTGCCGGCTTACTTCAATGACTCTCAACGGCAAGCCACCAAAGATGCTGGAACCATTTCAGGCCTGAATGTGCTTCGCATAATCAACGAACCAACAGCAGCTGCTATCGCATATGGGCTGGACAAAAAGGTACACGGATATTCTGAGTTTAGCTTTGACAGTTAAAAGCTTTATATGGTATATTACTTGTTTAAGAGCATGAAATTGGTTGACCAGAAGAACATGTCTTGAGTACATTGATACAGTAATGATTGTTATATTGTTTATTGTAGATATTTGTACAGTTAGTGTCTAGTTTATGGTAAAAATCAGGTTTACATACAGTAATGTGCTCCTGAATAGCTCAGTTGCATAGCATTGTGTTAGCAGCGTAAAAAGGACTCCCAGGAACACACATAATAATCAAATGTATACCTTGTAATGCAAGTCGCTCTGAAAAAAATGTAATGATAAGCATCATAGTTGGACTAAGCCGTTTACATTAGCAGTTCAATGGTTACTAAATTAGTGTATTGTTACAGGTTGGTAGTGAACGCAATGTTCTGATCTTTGACCTGGGTGGTGGCACCTTTGATGTGTCCATCCTGACTATTGAGGATGGCATATTTGAAGTCAAGGCGACTGCCGGTGACACGCACTTGGGCGGTGAAGACTTCGACAACCGAATGGTCAACCACTTCATTGGCGAGTTCAAGCGCAAGTTTAAAAAGGACATAACCAGCAACAAACGCGCAGTCCGTCGCCTGCGAACGGCATGCGAGCGGGCCAAGCGCACCCTCTCCTCCAGCACGCAGGCTAGCATTGAGATCGACTCTCTCTATGAAGGTTCCGACTTCTACACGTCCATCACCAGAGCACGTTTTGAGGAGCTCAACGCCGACCTCTTCCGTGGAACGCTGGAGCCGGTGGAAAAGGCCCTGCGGGATGCCAAGATGGACAAGGCGCAGATCCACGACCTCGTGCTGGTTGGCGGTTCCACTCGCATTCCCAAAATTCAAAAGCTGCTGCAGGACCTCTTCAACGGCCGGGATCTTAACAAAAGCATCAACCCTGATGAAGCAGTTGCCTATGGAGCTGGTAGGTGCTTTTATGAACACCACGGACGCATCAGGTTTCTTAATCCTGGTTTTGAGAACCTCAAAGTTAACAGAGAGATCCATGAACTGAACCATGAACCAGGATTAAGAACCACTGATTTAGATTCTAGTAGTTTAGAAGTCTTGCTGGTGTGTAACATATTTTTATTATCTACGTTCCCTTAAAACCCATCCAGCGGTCCAGGCAGCCATCTTAGCGGGAGATAAATCCGAGAATGTCCAAGACCTGTTGCTGCTGGATGTTACTCCTCTTTCTCTGGGGATTGAGACAGCTGGTGGTGTCATGACTGTGTTAATCAAGAGGAACACCACCATCCCTACTAAACAAACCCAGACGTTCACCACCTACTCAGATAACCAGCCCGGTGTACTGATCCAGGTACTATAAATAAAAGAGTTGCAAGAATTGATAACCGTATTCCGAGTTGGCAAATTCATGAATTTCAACTTGATTTGTATGAACACACAACTGACACCTGCTTTACGTTTAATTAGGTATATGAAGGAGAGAGAGCCATGACAAAGGACAACAACCTTCTTGGCAAATTTGAGTTAACAGGGATCCCTCCTGCTCCTCGTGGTGTGCCGCAGATTGAAGTTACTTTCGACATTGACGCCAACGGCATCCTCAATGTCTCTGCAGTGGACAAAAGCACTGGCAAGGAGAACAAGATCACAATCACCAATGACAAAGGTAAGATCATTTCCACAAATGAGACCTTTAAGATCAGGACAAACTCTCAGTTCTTCTAACGCTGTCCCTTTCTGTAGAGTTCATTCCTTACTCAGTTTACTTCAGAGCTTTCTTGAGTTCAAAAACCAACTCAGTTGTCCACCCTGAGTTTTCTCCTAATTTCTCTTGCTTCTTTTAGGTCGTTTGAGCAAGGAAGACATAGAGCGTATGGTTCAGGAAGCTGACAAGTATCGTGCAGAGGACGAAATTCAGAAAGAGAAGGTCACGGCCAAGAACACATTGGAATCGCTGGCCTTCAACATGAAGAGCACTGTGGAGGATGAAAAGCTAAAGGACAAGATCAGCGCGGATGACAAGAAAATCATCATTGACAAATGCAATGAGGTCATTTCTTGGCTGGACAGAAACCAGGTAGGTAACAATAAAAAAATTTGAACTGCACACAAGCGCTAGAGGTTAAGACTAACTTTGTCGGTTATGAGTTTGTCATTGAAGAATCTTTGATACAATTAAATTTCCTTGCCTTATGGAAACTTGACTAGTCACCCAGAATGTTTCACCCAAAAACACAAACACCATTAACCCGCATGTCAACAAAACATGTGTTGCAATAGCAATGTTAATTGGCCAGTATCTCTCTCAGTCATTCTTAAATTTCTTCAGTGAACTGAATGTTAACTCTTGTGCGACAGACTGCAGAAAAGGATGAGTATGAACATCAACAGAAAGAGCTGGAAAAGGTTTGCAACCCCATCATTACCAAGCTCTATCAGGGTACTGGTGGCATGCCCGGTGGAATGCCGGGGGGAATGCCTGGAGGATTTCCTGGAGGGGCAGGAGGTGGTGCAGGAGGGAGTGCATCCGGTCCTACCATTGAGGAGGTTGATTAATCCACAAAAAAGAAGAGGGATATTAAGGCACACACACAGACACAAAGCACCTAAAGTTTAATTTAATACATTTCAAACAGGCTTATTATGATGCATTTAATATCTTGTACTCACATTGACCCAGTGTGCCAGATGAGACCAAAGCAATATGTCACACTTACATATCTGAGGTGTTACCGTTTAGTTACTTGTATTATTACTCAATAGGAATGGCGATTTGATTCATTCATGTTTTATGACTTATTTCAGGGTGTTTACCTTATGACTCAAGATGCTATAATAAACATTGAATTTATCAAATCTTGTCTTCTTGTGATATTTGAATGGCTTTTGAATGGATTTAAGGAGAAACATTCAGATCCTTGCTACAACAAAGACACTGTCAATAATATCGTACTGTTGAGATTGTTGTTTCCAGCACAAATCACGTGTCTCTTCTGTGAAACTAGTTACCTCCTCCAGCATTATCCCTTCTGTGACTCTTTGTGTCACCACTGGTTAAAATAAAATTTTAATTTCTATTATAACTCATTTAAAGGGGTCATATGACGTTGCTACAAATAACTTTATTGGGAGAGCGGGGCACAATCTAACGCTTTTTGACTTTGGCTCTATCATACAAAAAATATTTAAGTTAGATGAATAATTTTTTTACACAATCAACACACACATCTCTGCTACAAATAAACACTTAACGTTTATTTGTGGGACCTACCGTTATCGTACAATTACACAGACATTGACAGGAGTGGAAACGTTACAACTTACCCCATAGGTGGGGTTTATTGTAACAAAGAGAGGGTTTGTTGTAACACCTGCTAAAAAACTTTGTTAAAACACAAATAACTCAATAAACACAAAACTCAATAAAATTCTGTCTTTTTACTAAAGGTGGATATTGATTATATATCTGCTTATAATAGACACACATTCATCCATCCATGATCCTCCATCTAAGAAATGACCAGTGTTGGGGAAAGTTACTTTTAAAAGTAATGCATTACAATATTAAGTTACTCCCCAAAAAAGTAACTAATTGCGTCGCTTAGTTACTTTTCATGGAAAGTAATGCTTACATTACTTTTAAGTTGTTTTTACGTTACTTTTTCTTACTTTGCAGGTGTTTTTTATGACTGAGAAGTATAAATCGCAAAAATGTCAAGCTCTGGTCTGCTATCTCCATTTCTGACTGAAACTGTTCACGCAGAGTGTGTAATTCTACGTTAATACGTTCAGTTTAATGCAGTACATTGTTTTTTCCATCTAATTAATTAAACTGAAAAGTAACTCTATTTTAAAAAAGTGACTCAAATATTAATGTCTACATTTATAAAGTAATGCGTTACTCTACTCGTTACTTCAGAAAAGTAATATAATTACGTAATGCATGATACTTGTAATGTGTTTCCCCCAACACTGCAAATGACTGCAATGTCTTCTTGACACAATAATCTTTAGAGTATATACAATCCCTACCATCTGGGAGTTTTTCTCAGTAAAAAATATCCACTTGTGGAGAATAAAGAACACCATTCCATTGTATCACTTTTACCATAATGACAGTAGGAATTATTATATATACGAAATTATTAAATACAATTATTTGATTTTGTTTTGCGGTGCGGGATTAAACACTTTCTGCCTATTATAATTTCTCTCAGGTAGGCAATAGAAAGTAAAATCTACACTGATTGATTTTCATACACTGTCAGAAAAAAAAGGTACAAAGTTGTTCCTTTTTCTGTCGCTGGGGTGGTACCCTCAAAGGTACCTTTTTGTACCTTTATGGGTATACAACACATTAAAATGTTGTACATTATGGGTTACAATATTATACCCTTAGGACCAATTGTGTACCTTAAGGAACAATTTTGTACCAGTTAAATTTTAGGTGTACAAAACAGTTAACTGTACCTTTAAAGGTACACAATAGATCCTTAGGGTACAATAATGTACCCCAAAAGGTACAACATTGTATTATGTTTATATACCTGTAAAGGTACAAAACAGTACCTTGGGGTACCACCCCAGCGACAAAAAGGTACAGTTTTGAACCTATTTTCTGACACTGTATACTTACACAAAATTTCATAGAAGCCGTCCTCAAGTTAAGGTTAGAATATTAGCACACAGAGTTCTTCTTGTCTTTTAGTAATAAAACGTTTTATTATTACAATTGGTGGTATTACAATTATACATTTTTTCTAAATATAAAATAAATGCACAAAGTTAGCAGCTAATAGGCTAAATCAAAAGCACACTAAGTGTTCAGCAAACCCAGGAGAAGCAGTTTCTGTCAAACTCATTGAGCTTCATCCTCATATAGTCATCAAATCTCAAAATACCCTTACACACTAGTGACCTCTTTCTCTTCATTTTTTTTTCACGATGCATGAGCTCTCCACCATCCTCTTGGTCTGTAAGACATGCTCCCTTATCTAATGGTAATGTGTTATTTGTTCTTATAGATTAAATGCATTATTCTTTCTAATACATATTTCTTTCTTTCTTTCTACTCTACTCTACTAAGCTACTACTACAATACTGTATATGTGTCCTACATTTCTTTAAATTCAGTGGTTATAATACTGGTGAATAAACATAGTAATACAACTTGCTGGTGATTTGCATAATAAGTTGTCTTGTATTACATAACAATTGTCAATGGTCGATGACATCTATACTTCATGTCTGAGTTTTTGTAGCTCCAACTGCAGCTTAGTTTTTTCCAATTCTAGTTTTTGTATTTCTAATCTTAGCTTAGTCTCTTCCAGTGTTAATACGTCATATTTTTTCTGAAGTACATGGTACATTATATTGATTGCAGTGGCTGGCTGTGTCTCTGTGTCTGATCCACTTGCCACCGGTGTCATTTGGGTCTGGGTCAAATTTTCTAAAAAAAAAAAAAAAACAAGAGAAACATTAGAAGGTGACAGGAACGATTTCCCCAAATATGTGTTTTGTCAGGTTTTGATAAATTCTGGGTACAAAAATAATTCAGTATACAAACACATACACACTGGCGCCAGTTGCCAAAAACTGCTTTTGTGAGGAAATAGCTAACAATCAATACATCGACATCCGTTTAAAGGGACACTTCATCGATTTGCATAAAGCTTTGTATCGTTAGAACCCCAGTCATGTCTTTGAATGGTCGTTCATCATTCCCTCAGTTTCCCATGAGACGGGAAAAATACAGATTTCAATGTTGCACTTCCTTCTTTCAATGATGTAAAAATTGTCATTTTGCGTCATTGAAAGAAGGAACTGCTTTATCTTTCTCGAGGGTGTAAGACTACAGACACTCATTCCTCATTTTTTCAAGGTGGGAGCTATGGGTGGGACCCACTCACGCTACAGACCTATTACAGATTAGCCGCCAAATTTATGATAAGCTAAGCTAAGCTAACAGACGTTGTGGAGCGAGCCAGACTTCATGCAATAATAGCAAAAGGTAATCAATATGGAAGCGGGTGATTTCGCAAGCGTGATGCTCTAATCCGCACCTTTTTGAGCCACAATACAGCAAAGAGCTGAGGCAGATGGAGAAACAGAAGCCCGAGGAGTAGGCTGGAGCCTGGGCTTCAGCTGAGTAGAGAAGCTAAACTGGCTAGAGCTTGGACGGACTAGTAGTGCCTGTACTCTCGCTGTGTGCTTTCTGTATAACATTTCCGCATCAGATCAGGATATGGATGTTTGTTTGGTGAATGTTCCCGGGCCAGAAGAGGTACTTTGTGCTTGTTTGGGCGTGTTTATTTCACAGACGTGTTTTGGCTTACGAGCACAAGTGCTGAGCCAGCGTGTCTGTGGAGTATATTGTGCGGTGGACGTATTTGTGTGCAGGATGCGGCATTTTCTTCTTTGGGAATATGTTTGGCCAAGCGGCGTCCTGGATACATATTTTAAAATCCTAAACTGAAAGCGACAGCCAAAGCCTGCAGGGATAAACGGACGTCTGACTATAAAGTGAGTGTTTCTACTTTCTTTGTTATACTAACATGGCATGTACACAATAGCATATCTGAGCAGTGTTCTGATAATAATGGGGGTGGCTTGCAGAGCTGTGCATTGTGGTGCTTTGTGGGAGTTGTAGTTTTTCATACAAATGTGCCCTAAGGTTACGTTCTGTGTATTCTCGGTCAAATAGGCACAAAATTCTTAATTAATGTTACATTTCAACTACAAATATGACCCACTTTTAATAAAGATGAATGTTTCTACCGGTGAAATGGCCCTTTAACTAATCCTCAACATGTTTAAGACTAAACAATACTATTGTTAAAAACTGTATATGATTTATTTATACTAAACTTATACCACGGGCCTGTTGAATGCTTTAGTCTGATTGGCTGAGAAATGTTTCATGTTTATTTTTCTGTAAACTGCACCCCTAACTTGTCAAATGTCTTAAAAATAGGCACCATAGCAATGTTTGTGGTACCGTGGTATAAGAGGAATAATTGACTCCGGTCCTTGCAAACCAAAGTCTGTAAATCACGCTGCTTACTTTCTGTTAAATAATTTATATTCTCTAATGATTAAATCAATGATTTCTATCACCCTACCCCATTTGCTGATTATTGGTTCTTGTAGTGTTTTGTGTGTCACTAAACAATCATAATCTTCTTCGTTTTCATTCTCCATGAGTTCCAGACTCTTCCGCAGCTGGTATGTTACATCATGATTTGGTCTGACTCCTGTGGTTTCAATCTTATCTTCAGCCAGGGGTTCACGATTTTTCCTAATGATCAATGATATATCTTTGCCGGAGAAGCCAGTGGCCATACAGGTGAGTCTCAAAGTGTTTTTGTCACTGTGAGACCTTGAAAACACACGAACCTCTGGTGGAGCTAAGAACACAGGAATTCATTTATGAATCAGTTCCAGCACTACAGTACAAAAGCTGTAGATGATAAAATGTTAATTTAAGTATATTTACTTACAGCTTTTTCTGAGCTCCTTATCTCCATATTCTAAGAATTTGCTGAGCCAGTCCACACACTCTTTTTCCAGGTAACCTTTGACGTACTGGCTTAATATGGGCACATTATCCCATTTCCTCTTGGTTGGGGCAGCTGCATTAACTGGGGCAACCCACTGTGAAGTCTTATCATCAAAGGAAAGGAAGTTCTCACCGTCATAGGCGTACTCATTGATGCCTTTAGAAAATGTCGTTTCATTCCCTTCTTTCTCAATTTCACAACCATGTCTCCACTGAAGAACATGAACATCTGAAATGAATACAAAGTGTTTGCAAGGTAACAATAACATATGATCATCGGCATAGTGTTGGGGAAACGGCAACTGGCATGTGGGCACGCGAAGATCTTGAAATTATACTTATTGTTTTACAATAATACTGCTCTTTCGTGCTACATCTGTGTTCTGCGCTCGTTTGCCACCCTTGAGAACACCTTGAGACACCTCTCATGCGCACAGCATGCATGCAATGTGCTTGATTTGATTGGTTATCGAGGAACAATGCAAAGAGCTGATTGGCTATGACTCAATGCAACGGAGAGAAGCCATTTGAGAGTGTTGATTTCAGGATTTGTGACTCTGCCGTATGTAATGTGCAAACAATAATAAAAAACTTTAATAAAAAATAAAAAACTATTAAAGGTATATGCATATCATAAAAAATAAACTTCCTCACCTGACCCACTGTGTCCCATTCGCTCCATCAGAATGTTGATATTCACATTAAACCACTGCTCTTTGCTCTTACGTGATTGGGTGCCTTTATCCCAGTAATCTGTTTTCAAATTCTCTTTCATCCACTCCTGTTTAGGAATCTTTTTCTGTTCCTTGCTATCGTAGTAATCAATCTGTCTGTCATCCAGTAAACCCATGCCAATAAAATCATAGATGCCTGGAAGATTTAGAGGTTTGGATAAACCTGTGTATATGTAGTACAGGGAATGTGTTTCTGTAATGTGAAGAAAGGGAAAAAAATGAAGAAAGAAAGAAAGAACCATTTTAATTTACACAAACAGATAGTATTTAATAAGTATTATATATTAAATTATCCTTTGATTTCCCTTTATCAGTATGGCTTATACTTTTTGTTAGATTATTGATTCTTACATAAAGTTTGATCAGTTAAAGCACAATTAACTTTTCACAGTAATATATAGCCTACTGTAATATTACAGTGTAGTCCTGTCCAAAATCAGCATTAGTGGCACGCATTTACCTTTAAAAGGCAAACACATTAGCAGATTACATGTATGCCAGAAAATTAATGCATTTTAATTACAACTCAATGCCCTCGTTTAAATACTAGATGTTTTCAAGAAAGCGCAATGTTTTACTTTCACTTTCATTATCGGACAAAAGCAGCGCATTTAAATGCAGTTTACCTGCTTGAACTGACGGTGAAGTCCCAAAATGAAGAAAAATACAAAGCAGAATAAAACACTTTGTTATGACATCCATGATTAAAAAAAAAAGATTTAAGCTGTTTAAACCAACGTGTATGTCCCTTCAATTATTATATAACAAAATGTCCAATAACAGGAAACTGATGGGAGGACAAATGCGCACGCTATTTTAACCAATAACAAAATAACCCACATCTGGACAGATGAAAGACTCTTTAGTATCCAGGCAAGCAATCTAGAATATAAAGCGTAATGCTGACCAGAGAATAACCGGATTTTAATGAATGCCATAGTGGAAAAAAAAGGCTTAAAGCACTAAAGCAGTGTCTATACTGTATATGGATAGGAAATAAAGTAGTGCAGTTGTTTAAATAGTTTCATACACCCCACTCTTTCCACAAAAATAAGCTTTCCCATGTTTACCCACATGTTATGGTCAACATTTCAATCTTCTATACATGTGAGAAGATATGAGATATGAAAGTTACTAAGCTGTGAGATCCTTGCAGCTGCTTTGAGGCACCTTGATAATTTCCCAGTTTTATCAGTTGTTGGAGGTAATATAAAGCAGCCGAGAGATCATACGTTGACATCAGGCATTTGTGTACAACATGCTCTGGATCATTAGCTGTCTGGCTTTGGTGGCCTCCACTTTGGGTGAGAATATTTTAGTATAGTACACTGAAAAAAATGATTCATTCAATTTATTAAATTTTTTTAAGGTAAGTGGTTGCAATCAATTATTTAAGCTACAATTAAACAAAAGTTTTTTGTTTTGTTTTGTTTTTCTAAATTACCTTAAAAAAATGAGTAAATTAAATGAATATTTTTTTTCAGTGTATTGTCTTTGTAGCCAATACTGAACAATTAGATACTAATTATTTTACAAACTTGTTTTGTTTAAAGAATATGTTTTCACACATCTCTAAATGACAAACATTGCCTTTCTATCCATTAGTGTGTTTATGTTTTTATTTATTTATCATAGGCTGTGGAGTGCCTGCAATTAAGCCGAAAGTTAGTGGCTACAACAAAATTGTAAATGGAGAAAACGCGATCCCTGGCTCTTGGCCCTGGCAAGTTTCACTACAGGTAGAGTTACATTTTTGTAACTGAATAACGGTGATTTAATGGTTTTTGCTTGTACAGTATAAGCTTGAAAAGATTATGAAGATTTATCCATTATAGTATGCCTTTATTCTAAATGTAATGTTATTTATATTTTTATGAACCAGCAATCTAATGGCTTTCATTTCTGTGGAGGATCCTTGATTAACTCGTATTGGGTTTTAACTGCAGCTCACTGCCGTGTACAGTAAGAACCTTTAAATCGTTCATACTTTGTGTCTTTCTCTCTTTAAAAAGCCCATATTATGTAAAATCCACCTTTATAAGGTGTTTAAAATAGGGCTGTCAAAAGATCATTAGTGAATAAACGCCTACAAAATAAGAGTTTGTGTTGGAATAATATATATGTGTGTTTATTTTGTGTAATAATTTTTAAAATGTATATGTAATATAAAATATATAAAAAATATATATATACATGTAAATGTTTCTTGAGTACATACAATGCACATGTTTGTATTTATATATGCAAAATAATTACACACAGTGCACACACATATATTTTGCAAAAACAAACTTTTATTTAGTTTGCGATTAACCACGATTAATCTTTTGACAGCCCTAGTTTAAATATAAATATGTGTTGGCAGTGTGTGAACACAACAACCCTAATGAAAAGATCCACCCACTACTCATTTGTTAATCCTCATTAAACCAGAGCAGTTTTCTCTTGTTATTTTCTTGTTAATGTGATGTCACACTAACAAAGCCCCACCCACTGCCACTGACTGACTGGTTCACTTTACCCAAAAGCTTTTCTAAATGTGTTTGTTAGCACGTTGTATCACTAATGAGGCAAAATATACTATTGTCCAAGAATATATTATAGACTAAATTTAATTTGTTTTTAATAGAAATCAGTATCACATTTGCATTTTAAGGTGCTCTAAGCGAATTGACGCGTTTTAGACCATAAAATTTTTTTGTTACATACAGCAAATATCTCCTCACTATCTGCTTGCTGCCTGTCCGCTGATCAAACTGTAAAAAAACGCAATCTCTGTAGACAGCCCAGGCTTCACAAACGGCAATAAAAACACAGTGGCCAAACCTAGCAGCACAAAACAAAACAAAATGTTCCAGCCAATAAACGACAAAAAGGATTTAGGGGTGGGGGTTGGGCGCGTTCATGACAGCACGGAAGGGAGGGGAGGGGAGGGGGAGGAGTTAGCTACGCTCCGTCTGTTTGAAAACAATTCAAACGTCAACAAAAACTAACGTCTCGCAGATTCGCTTAGAACGCCTTTAAAGGTACAAACAGCAATTTTTGTAGTGGTATTTTTGACAGGTTGTAACAAATGAGTTGTGGGGTATTTTTAGCTAAAACCTCACAAACACATTCTATGCACACCTGAGACTTTACAAAGATATTACATCTTTTGACCAAATATTGGCCCTTTAATGCATCTATTGTAAACTTTTATTTTCTTTCTAGGGCCGGATATCACTATGTTATTCTTGGAGAGCACGACCGTTCCTCCAACGCTGAACCTGTTCAGGTCATGAGAATTGCCAAGGTATCTGATTTAAAGTATTTGGCAAGGCATCTACTGCACGTCACAGTAGATTGTGTTGTTATTGTTGTATGGTATATTTTTTGCGAATTACTAAAAACAAAATAGTAAAAAAATGGACTACTATTATAATATTGATTTAATAAACTGAAGCCCGATTGGCTTTAGTCTTGAATTCTCATAACCTTAAAAAATAAACATTTAATTCACAGCCTTGTTTTGCTTTAAAAAAGTTTTTAGTGTAGATATGTACACGAAAAAAAAAATCCTGAAATGTTTATGGTCCTGAAAATGGTCTCACGAAACATTTTTTTTCTCCCATACTTGTAGGCCATCAGCCATCCTTACTACAACAGTCAGAACTTTAACAATGATGTCACACTGTTGAAACTGGCCACTCCAGCCCAACTGACTCAAACCATCTCACCTGTCTGTCTGATGAGCTCCAGCGACGTTATAAACGCTGGCACTATTTGCGTCACCACTGGCTGGGGCAAAACCGGACTTACATGTAATTTATCCTTCTTGTGTCAAAATCATTGCATTGCTTTGAGAAACAAGACAAAGTTGTCATGAAAGAGCTTAAAGCAATGAACCATGTTCATACATGAACTGTAGATGTATTTGAGACCTTGTCCTTGAGATTTGAAGTACCCATAAATATAAAAAAATAGGTAATGTGTGTTCATTGCTATAGATTTCAAGATACAATAGTTGATTTGTCAACATAATTTTGAATGAATGGTTTTATTGATATTTTGCATTAAAAATCCCAGATGTTGGCTTCCTAAAAATTGATTTTAATCATTGACATAGCTGGGTTTTTACAAACATATTTTTCTCTCGCTTTGTTTTACAGCAAGTCCTCGTTACCTGCAGCAAGTTGCACTGCCCCTATTAACCAAAGCTCAGTGCCAGCAATACTGGGGACAAGGAAGAATCACAGATGCCATGATTTGCGCTGGGGCATCTGGTGTCTCCTCCTGCCAGGTATGTGATTAAATAGAACCCCTGAATATATTTTCATTCATACCTGCACGTTTCACATAAATTTGTAAGTGCTGCCATAATGCTTGGGGCTTGTAACCCGATGGTCGTTGATTCAATTTCCAAGACTTGCAGGTAACGACTAAGCCACCCTTGACCAAGGCACCTTATCTTCAGTTGCTCCCTGGGTGCCGCAGGGATAGCTGCCCATTGCTCACTGGATGGGTTAAAAGCAGAGGTCACATTTCGAGTATGGGCTACCATACTCGACAAACATGCACTTTCATTTCATTCAGTTCTTATAGCTCAGTTGGTAGGACATTGCTTTGGCATCAGCAATCATACTGTACATGGTGCCAAAAATGGATTGATTGAATTAGTCACTTAATGTCAGCTTAATGTCTGGTTTTGTGTATCTTGTCTTAAATGTAGGGTGATTCTGGTGGTCCTCTGGTGTGTGAGAGTCGAGGTACTTGGTTCCAGGCTGGTATTGTGTCATGGGGCACCACAGACTGTAATGTTCGCACTCCAGCGGTCTACTCTCGTGTCACTTACCTGCGCCAGTGGATCGACCAGATCGTGGCATCCAACTAGAGCTCCAACTTGAGTGTTTTCTCTTCAGACAGAACAATAGGCATCTGTCATCTTTTAAATTTACTTCGTCTGTTTGGAGTCACTGGTCCCGCTATGTTTTCTCGGAAAAGAAAATGCTAATAAAAGTTTTTAAAACTACTGATGAAGATGATGTTTAATGACTCAACCTATTATTAAACCGCAAGCAAGTTAAACATACAGTACAATATCATTTAAAGGTGACATAGAATGATTGAACGGGGTATTTATCCTTGTTCTGTGATGTGACATGTAGACATTTTTTTTTTGGGGGGGGGGTCTGTAATGCCTTAGAAACTTCCTATATATCTCTCTCAGACAGCTCTATTAGGGTGTGGGATTTTAAACAAGTGGTTTTGCACCTATTTGGCTCCCCCTACTGGCTTAACTTGCAATCTCATTACTGATTGGCTGACTTTGCTGCCACTCAAAAAATGTAGCCAATTATTTTAAAGTGGGGGGGCAGTTAGATGCCCGTGATGTCATAAGCATCAGTTTTTTCAGATTGGGTCGTTTTCTGGCTGACATTTTTAAAAGAGGAATTTCTATGAGACTGAGATGTTTAGCATGTCTAGAACTTTTTGTATGTTCGTGAATGCGGGTAGACTACCATTATTCAACAAAGACAGGTAAAAATGGTTTTTCATTCTCTGTCTCCTTTAAAAGTTGTACACTCTGACTCATTTTTATTGCTAATTTTTTTTTCTTTAAGATAACAGTGTAATCAAAACTTAAAAATTATAGCAATTGCATAGTGACCGAAATGTTAAATAAATTAAAACTATATGTATTTTTTCAGATTGCAGATTCATATTTTTTCCCTACATTAGTCTCTGCATTATCTTAACAATGCATTCTCAAAAACAAAACAAAAAAAGGTATAAAAGTTGTCACTGTGACAATAACTTTTTAAAAAGTAAATCTTTTGTACATAAAAGGTGCATATTGGAACCTCAAAGGTACATATCTAGAAGAGCAAGTGTTGATCACTTCTCGAATTTGGTTTCTAAAGACGGCTGGACTTTAAAGCCACTTGTCCAAAAAGTGTTGGCCTTCTTTGTGAGAACATACACTTGTGCCTCAACATTCTTAACCATGAACACTGTAAAGAGGAAACACAGAAACCGCCTCACCAATGAACATCTTGCTTGCCTCACAAGGATTGCAACAACAAGCTACAAATAATGCATGCATGCTTCTGCTCATCTCAGGTAATCCTGAGAAAGAATGACCCCCCCTTTTTATTTAATGCATTGGATATTCTATGTTCAGGGATGACAGACTGATACTCAGACATATTATGACTGGATGTAACTTTTGATACTTTGCATTAAAAGTGTCTCTCCTATTGAATTTGTCCTATCAGTGTAGTTCTCATGGAAAAAATAATGAAGATCTCTGCTGTTTATGATTAACCTATTAAAGGGCTGTAGTATTAGTATAATTATCGTTCTCTGTTAAGTTCCTTTTTTTTTTAACCACAGAAACCACATACTGTACTAGTGTGAAATTCTCAGGCTGTTTCAATCATTATTGTGAAATAAATAAACAATTTCAGCCCACAATGTACTTTAATTCAAACATATTCACATTAACATACATAACAAACACGCTTAATACGCAACACACAGTGCACTGCAGTTATTTGCAAATAGTTTGTGTGTTTATTGCATTGCAAGTGCACACAAAATATTAAAAAAATTATGGTTTTGGAGATTAGCATATTAAAGCTTCTTACATCATCACCCCACCCCTAATTCCCTTGATAAAAGAGGAAATCAGCAATAATTGTTCATGCAAACATTTTCAGCCTTGACAACATCTACCTGATGACATAAGGACAGCAATAAAGAAATTTAAAAAGATAACGGTATTTACATCTATTTACATCTATCTAACAGTTTTATGTTTTTGTGCCTCTTTAAATAAAGACTTTCACAGTCAATGTGAAAAGTCTCATTATATGACCATGTTGGGGACAATTTACTTTCATTGTAATTGATTGAAATTATTTCTCACTTTTTTGTTTATGTATTTATTGCTCAGGATTATGCAACATGAAAACTTACATTAAAATATGAACTATTGCCACACTGTAAAAAATACTTTGCTGCCTTAAATTACTCGGATTTACAAGTCATTTCAACTTACTATTATTTATCTTGACTAGAGATGAGCTTTTATAACTACAGGTGAGTTGTTCTAACTTATAAAATTAAGTTGACTTTTCTCAACTATATTTTATAAGTTGTGACAATTCATCTCTGTTGATATGACTTGTAAATCTGAGTTGATTTAACAAAACATTTTTAAGGCAGCAAAGTATTTTTAACAGTGCAGTCTTTCAAATACATGAAATGTTTAACAGGGATTGTTAGCATGACTTTTTAAGTTGATCCAACTTTTCAATTTTACAGTGTACATGAGCTCTAAGAGAAATTAACACTTTAATCCAGAATGATTTACAGTGCATCCAAGCTACATCAGCATGTCCTGAAGATTAAACTATATTGCTAGCACCAAAACTGTAATTCACCATTATCTACACAATTATTACATTAAATATCAATCAGTCAAAAACTGAATGGAAAGTTTAAACTAATTGTGAATGAATAAAACAGGTTCACTTTTCACTGTGCATTAGTTTGTAATCATGAGTCATTTCTCTCTATTTTCTTTCTGCAGTGGGCACAACTATGGGACATCAAAATCTGACTGAACTCCAAACAACAATTAGTCCAAACAAAATGCAGGAGAAGAGCTTTTCAAGCATTGAAATCTTCAAGATATGCATTCATTTTGTCACCTTAGTCATAGGTATCATTGGAAATGGACTCGTCATCTTTGTGACCGGCTACAAAATGAAGACGACAGTCAACTCCATTTGGTTTCTCAACTTGGCGATTGCAGACTTCGTTTTGCTTTCATTCATGATTTTGGAAATTGTTGTTACCTTTGACAAGAGTATACTTAACATCAACCAATTTATTCTGGCATGTTTGACTTTTGATATTTCTCTAAATATGCATGCAAGTGTTTTCTTTCTGACAGTTATCAGTGTGGATCGATGTCTGTGCACATGGTTTGTTGTTTGGGTTCAGAACAAACGAACTTTAGTCAAAGCCAGAATCATCAGTGTATTTGTGTGGATTTTAGCCATCTGCTGCAGCATCCCTGTTGGCATTGCTCGTTATGTACTTAACAATGAAAATTACATCAATGTCTATATGCCCCAGTTCACATACAGGTTTATTGTTGGATTTCTAATTCCCTTTATAATCATTGCATCTTCATACATAGCAATTGGTGTGCGGGTAAAACGTCTCAAAACAGGAAATAACTTCCGGCCTTTTTGGGTCATCATATCTGTGATTCTGGCTTTCTTCATATGCTGGTTTCCTTTCCATGTTCAACGACTGTGTAACATACATGCAGTGAAGTATAACTGGAGTGACAGTGCTAGAAAGAAATGTACTCCATTTGCTTTTATAGCCTGTCTGGCTTATCTAAACAGTTGTCTGAACCCCATTCTCTATGTGTTTATGTGTGATGAGTATAAGAAGAAACTTAAAAAGTCTCTCTTGCTGGTTTTTGAGGGGGCTTTTACTGAAGAGCATCTGGGTTTGAGATCAACTCCACTTCCTCAAACCCCTCAATGCCAGCAGGTAGTAAATGTTCAGACAGAAGAAACAACCATCTGATCATTTACTGGCAGCAAGAGAACAAAACCATTTTTTTTAGTCTTTAGATGATTGGAGATATAAATTTGTAATTTGAAGATTACGATTTCTCAAGTGCTCCTCCATTCTTCTGTGTTTAGACAAACAGAAAGTCTCACTCCAAACTCTTGCCAACAGCTCAATGTATCGATGAAGAGGAAGTGAAGAATCAATCTACAAATCTCTTAAGTTAACTCTCTCACTGAATGTTTATTTTTTTGTTTTGTTATACACAACCATTATGTTATAACGTTACTAGAGTAAACCTTTCTTTTTTAAACATCTTTTTTAAGTCGTCATAGCTGATTTTTTTATTTATTTCAAGTTTTTGAACATTTTGTAACATTTCTCAATATAAAGATCATTTTATGCTAAAATTGTTTCTTTATCTTATTGTTTCCTACAAACTAAGGTACAGCCTTAAAGGGGACAGAGAATGAAAAACTATTTTACCTTGTCTTTGTTGAATAATGGTAGTCTACCCCACATTCACGAACATACAAAAAGTGCTAGACATGTAAACATCTCAGTCTCATAGAAATTCCTCTTTTAGAAATGTCAGCCAGAAAACGGCCCAATCTGAAAAACTGATGCTTATGACATCACAGGCATCTCCCTGCCCCTCCACTTTAAAATAATTGGCTACATTTTTTGAGTGGCAGCAAAGTCAGCCAATCAGTAATGAGATTGAAAGTTAAGCCAGTAGGGGGAGCCAAATAGGTGCAAAACCACTTGTTTAAAATCCCCCACCCTAATAGAGCTATCTGAGAGAGGTTTTTAGGAAGCTTCTAAGGCATTATAAACCCAAACAAAAAAAATTTTGTCTATATGTAACATCACAGAACAAGGATAAATACCCCGTTCAATCATTCTATGTCACCTTTAAACCTCTACATTTACTAGATTAAAATATCAGGATGAACATAACAGTTACAGATTATTTATAATAGTGAAGTCATTAAATGTTGCAAATGCTGTTACAACACTTAGGAGCGGTTTTCCAGATAGGCTTTACTGTATCTTAGTCACAGACTCAGCCTGCAATTAAACCAGATATTCAAGAGTTCACACTGATATGCGTATTTGGTGTGCTGTCCGAGGAGAGGGCTCTGAGCCCGAACCAGAACAAAGTGGTTTACATAGAAATGATAAAACAATCTAAGAGAACCCACTCGTCCCGTCGTCAATTATTGCTCTGGTAGATATTTTAAATGGTAATGTAACATTTCTCAACCAATCAGAATAAAGCATTTAAATCGGGGCGCATGATCTCTACACGGCAGTGTCAATGCAAATAGTTTTTGTGTGAAAAATAGACTTGTGATCCTGCAGTTTAATTGGTAGTTGCTTTAACAGTGCAAAAATTCATGGGTTTAATTCCCAGGGAACACAAACTAATAAAGCATTACCCTTCACGGCACTGTAAGTCACTTTGTTTAATAAATGTAATTGTCAGAAACCAGTCTTTAAGTTTTTGTTAACATTTAAAGTCACTGTCGGTTTTTATTGCTTTTTTAGACATTGCATCTTCAAACATAACTATTGGCTTTATTTAAAAGGTTCTTTATGGAACCATACAGCCTGACAAAGATAATTTTAGGAAACTTTTTTTTAAAAGTGTACGGTAGGTGCACACAAAAGTTTTACTCCATTAATTATGGTAAATAAATCAAACTTTTCTCCCTCTCATCACTAATAAAACATCATAAAAACTATAAACACTTATAAAGTAAATGTGTTTTGCTCAACATGCCTGTAGTTCTGTTTGCTGTGGAAGTTGATGGTTTTATAGATTAGCATCTTATAGCTTCTAACATCATCACCCCACCCCTAATCTGCTTTATAAAAGAGGAAACAGCTAATAATTTTTGAGCCTTGACAACATCTACCTGAAGATATAAGGACAGAAATAAGGAAATAAAAAGAATATAACGGTATTTACACCTATTTACATCTATTCAACAGTCTTATGTTTTTGTGCCTCTTTCAATAAAGAAAATTGATTTCTGTTTTTAAATACAGTCAATTAAAAAAGCATGTAGATTGATTGATTGACATTTTACTTTCATTGTAATTGATTAAACTTATTTCTCACTTTTTGTTATTGCTCAAGATTATGCAGCATGAACGCTTACAATAAAAGTATGAACTATGCACATCTTCCTAATACATAACATTTATTAGCTAACACCTGAGATGGTGTAACTCCTAACCCCCTTTAAATCTCAACACATATGTTTGAAGGCTTTGTTGATTCATAATCATCTCATATTGAAACTAAACTAAGTGAACTCTTGGAGACATTGAAACTTTAATCCAAAAGGACTTACAGTGCATCTACACTATACATTGTTTATCAGCATGTATTGAAAATTAAACTCATATTGCTAACATCTAAACATTTTTCCCTTATTATTTAGATAATAATTACATACAAAATCAGTCATTTATAAACTGAACAGATAATTCAAACTAATATACTTTAAACAATTTTAAGCTTTTTTGTTTTGTGAATGAATAAAACAGGTTCACTTCTTTTCTTTCTGCAGTGGGCACAACTATGGGACATCAAAATCTGACTGAACTCCAAACAATGAATTTAACCACACAGGAGAAAAGCTTTTTAAGCATTGAAATCTTCGAGATATGCATATATTTTGTCATCTTAGTTGTAGGTGTCATTGGAAATGGACTTGTCATCTTTGTGACCGGCTATAAAATGAAGACGACAGTCAACTCCATTTGGTTTCTCAACTTGGCAATTGCAGACTTCCTTTTTATTACACTCTTGGTTTACCCAATTGTTGTTGCCTTTGATAGAAGTATATTTTCGGACTTGAACAAACTCATTAATGCATGTTTGACTTTTCTTTGTGCACTAAATTTGTCTGCAAGTGTTTTCTCTCTGACAGTTATCAGTGTGGATCGATGTCTGTGCACATGGTTTATTGTTTGGGTTCAGAACAAACGAACTTTAGTCAAAGCCAGAATCATCAGTGTATTTGTTTGGATTGTATCTATCTGCTACAGCATCCCTTTTGGCTTTGTTAAGTATGTGTATGAAGCTGAAAATTACATCAATGTCTATCTGTTCACATTGATGTTTATTTTGGGATTTGTAATTCCCTTTACAATTATTGCATCTTCATACATAGCTATTGCTGTGCGAGTAAAACATCTCAAAACAGGAAAGCAGTTTCGGCCTTTCCGGATCATATCTGTGATTCTGGCTTTTTTCATATGCTGGTTTCCTTTCCATGTTCAAAAACTGTGTTTCATAAGTGCAGTGAAGTATAACTGGAGTGACAGTGCTAGAGAAAAAATTAATGCTGCATATCCTTTTGTAAAGTGTCTTGTTTCTGTGAACAGTTGTCTGAACCCCATTCTCTATGTGTTTATGTGTGATGAGTATAAGAAGAAACTTAAAAAGTCTCTCCTGCTGGTGTTTGAGGCGGCTTTTACTGAAGAACATCTGAATTTAAGATCAACTTCACTTCCTCACAACTCTCAATGCCAGCAGGTACTAAATGTACAGAATGACGAAACAAGCATCTGATCCTTTGCTGGCAACAGGAGAACAGCACCATTTTTAGCGTCAGTCTTTAGATGATTGGAGATATACATTTATAATTTGGAAAATTAAAATTTCTCAAGTACTCCTCCATTCTCCTGTGTTCAGACGAACAAAAAGTCTCAGTCCAAACTCTTGACAACAGCTCAATGTATCGATGAAGAGGAAGTGATAAGCCAGCAGAAATAGACAAATAATCACAATAAAGAGACTAAAGTGAAAAAAAACCTACAGGGCATAAACACACATGCTCCTCTCATCCATGAAGGCAGTAAATATGTTTGCAAGCATTTTATTTATGACCATCATTAGACAGTTATTAGTTAGTTGACAGTGTGATTGTGTGGGTTCAGAATTAACTAACTCGGTTTCAGTATGTTTACTGAACTGTTAATAAACTGAACTTAAATACCTCGTCAAAAATAACAAATGTTTTGGTTTCCTAGGGTAATCTACATGTTGTTAATTTTGCTTGTTATATAAATAAACTACTTTGAAAGGACTTAGTTGTTATTTATTCTAAACGGGGTTGACCGGAATTTACGTGATGATCACGAAAGCCGTCTGTTTATGTTGTTACTGCTGACCGCCAATAAGCTGCATCAAGGATAAAGACTTCAAGTCTCTGTTCACATACAGATATACTCAAACGCCTCAAAAGATGAAGCAATTCAGACCACTCTGGCTGTAGTTCTGGTGTTTCTCGTACTCCATGCTGGTTCCCATACCATATTCATTAAGTGCATTAAATGCAGTGGAGAACAAGCAGGGAAATATCTAAAACAACACATTTTGTTATCTGCCTGATTTATCTAAAGAGCTGTCTGAACTCAATTCTCTCGGTTTTTATTTGTGATGAGTACAAACAGAAGAAAAAGCTTTTACAAAAAAAAATCTTAGTTAAATAGTAAGAAAGAAGACAAAGAGCACCAGCTGACAAGACAAAAACATCTATTTAATACCACCACTATGGATTAAAATGAATTCGCTGTGAGAAACGGTTTGATCTGTTTTACAGGTTACAGTGAAATGCAGTCGTGAGTATAATATATTAATACTACAATGTAAAAAAATTATTTGCTGCCTTAATTTTTTTAGTTGAATTAACTCATGTCATGTCAACTTACTATTATGTATCTTGAAAAGAGATGACGCTATGGGTACTGACAGTGGTACAGACAGATATGATCATTTCAAGATTTCTATAAGATTGGAGTGCAAACTCTGAAATGTTGATGCTGCTTAATCTTGATCGAGGAAAGATGCAAAAGTCAAGATAATGTAGTGGTAAAACAGAGAAGTGGAGGAAGAAAATTAAACTTAAAAAGTAATAAACTGACACTTCAATCGAAATGTTTTATTAACGTATACTGAAAAAAATGATTCTTTCAATTGTTCAATTTTTGTAAGGTAAGTGGTTGAAATCAATTTATTTAAGCTACATTTAAACAAAAAAGAATAGTAAAGTAAAATAAAATAAAAAAAAATTTGTTTAAATGTAGCTTACCTGTAAATAAATTGATTGCAACCACTTACCTTTAAAAAATTGAGTAAATTGAATGAATCATTTTTTTTTCAGTGTAGTTCAGAAGGAAAAAATCAAATGAGCCATGCAACTCTTACGGAAATTAACCATGGTTTTATTACGGTAAAAGTGTAGTAACCATGTTTTTTTGGTGTATTGATTACTATCAGCAAAACTATGGTTTTACTACACTAACCATGGATTAACTATGGTTTTTGAAAACCATAATTGTCAAAACCATGGTTAATTTGTGGCTACCATGGTTTTACTACAGTAACCATTGTTTTTTGGTGTTAACTGTAGTAAAACCATGGTTAATTTTCGTAAGGGAAGTATCACCAGCTGTTAACAATAAGTAATCAACAAAACTACCTAAAGCAAGAAGGCAAGCCCATATATAATCACAGTCAAACTCACTTAAGGATCCTCTACAGTCTTCAGAATCTATCCATCACCCCATCTCCTCTCACTCACCAGGTTACTTCCTAAACCCAGTTACCAAGCTCAGAGCCCTCTTCCCAGAGAGCACGCCAAATACATTTACCAATTTAATCTATCTAACTTATTTGTAAGTGCGAACTTGTGAGTTGATAATGAAAGTAAATGCTGCACACACACTTACATTACAAGACTTTTCACACTAACTGTCTTTAAAACAAAAATTATTTTGCTACATAATTAGAGGCAAACTTTATATTATTGTATTGATGCAAATTCTTACCCATTTGTATCTTTATTTTCTGTCTTCAGGTAGATGTTGTCAGGGCTCAACAATTAATATACAAGATCTACATGAACAATAAGTCATACAGGCAGTTTCCCTTTATATGAAGGAGGATTAGGGGCAGGCTAGTTTTTTTTTTACAAAATCAACATGGAAATCATCTTCAACTATGACATCTTCAATGTTACAGTTTTATCACCTCTAAAAAAAAAGACATAGGATTCATTTGTAGGTTTGGTACTGCTTTTTTGCTTATTGTCTATTAGAGTTTTTAATTACCATCTACATTTAGTGTAAAATGATTTGTGTATTAGGGAATCTTGTCATAGTTTGCTTGTCACAGTGTTAGACTGTGTTCTGTGTTTGTCATGTTGTATTAGTGTTGTTCCCCAAGTAGCCACCAGATGTCTCTTCCCCTCACTGTCACATGTACCATGAACTGCATCTCCCATAATCCTGTCTGTGTTATCATTGACCACTGCACTCAGCTGTTCCCACTCACCTTGTTAAGTGTTTGTGTATTTAAGCCCTGTCTGTTCAGTAGTGATGGGCAGTCCGGCTCTTTCCATTGATTCGGCTCTTTCGGCTCAAGCTCCGGCACTACATTTTAGTGATGGCAGTCCGGCTCTTTTCATAGATTCGGCTCTTCTGGCTCGTCTTCCTTAGAAGAGCCGGCTCTTACGGTACCACCCCTGCCTGCGTCTGAAGATTCGGCTCTGCTCGTTCGCTACAAAGAATCAGCTCTTAGACCCGGCTCGTTCGCGAACGACCCATCACTACTGTTCTGTCAATGTTATCGATTCCTTATTGTAAGTCACATCACTGGCTGTGTTTTGATATATGGTCTGCATTGTGTATTTGGATTGTGTTTATGGATATTGACCCTGATTATGATTTTGGATTACCCTTATTAAACTTCTTATGGATCTAACTTTTTCTGTGTGCAAGTCGTGACATTGCTATACTGGGTTTAGTATATTTTTTTTTAAACCCTTTCCTGTTGATCTGATCTCAGTGTTGAACTTCATACTGCTTGTAGCTGGTAAAATGCGACAAGACTGAAACATCAACAATCCAACATTAGTGCAGGTTCAGATTTTGCATTCTGTCACACAGTTTATTATAATATCAAATTTATATTGTAATTAAAATTCACAAGTAAATGAAGTTCACTTTATTGGTGAAACTTTTAAACTGCAGTCTAGCAGAAAGCGGGAAAGACAGATATGATCACTTCTATTAGAGTGCAAAATTTTAACTCGCCTCATACCACAAAATCTTGATTAAAACAAAAATGCTGAAGAAGTCAAGATAGTAAAACACAACGGTGGTAGCTTCAGATTAAAATCAAGAACACTTAGGGGCAGTTTCCCAGACAAGATTTAGGCCCAATCCCATTTCTCTGTCTCACCATACCCCTTAGTTTTGCACGTTCACGAGAGCAAAAGGGCTATCCCGATTGGTTCTTACTCTCACGTGAACATGCAAAACTAAGGGGAAGGGCTAAGACAGAGAAATGGGATTGGGCCTTTGACTAAAAAAGGACTAGGCCTTAGTTATATTAGGACATTTAAGTAATGAAAACACATTATTCACTTCACGTCAGTGCACACGCACCAGCAGGCACAGTGGCGGGGAGTAGAGCGAGACCTTCAGCCTATTTGCAGAGGCTCAGCCCTGGACGGCCCAGCCCAATATACACCTTTTTTAAAATCTGTTTTACCAGTAGATTATGATGTTTTTGTCAGCCACCTGAGCCCATTAGGGTTTGGGCGTGCACAACTATATTCTAGAAAACTAAGTTTGCCTTTTTATAAACATAATAAACTATCCCAGTTACAGTAAATGTAAAATGTCCTGTGTTACAGGCTTTTCACACTTGAGGTTGTCATTCAGTCTAACCAATGCGTGCAGTCCTGGTTATTCTTACAATAAAACAAAATATATAATATGCAACCACGCATTCATACTGTACTCATACTTTTTGGGGTGGTTTTCCGGACAGGGATTAGACAAATCCTAAACGAAAATAAATGTAAGAGCTGCACTGTTTTTGCACTGTTAATGCTGATTAAGCTGCAGGAACACAAGTCTTAACTTTTACACACAAACTATTTGCACTGACATTTGCAGCCAGAGGAGGGCCTCTGGGTTTTAAGAGCTTGTGCTGCAGAATCAGCCACAACAAAGCCTGTGAGTAGTCCATGTTTTCATATTTAAAGAATTTACTTCTGACTAAACAATGATTCAAACGAAAGTTTTTAGCCGTGCAGAGTAGCACTTGTTGTTTGTCATTTTTATGATCACAAAATGGATGTAATGTTTTAATAATCCTTACTTTAATAATCCTTACGTTAATAATCTTTAATAATTTAAAGATTTAAAGTTATGTTCTTCTCAAGCCGCGCTGGAAAAGTTGATCGATCAGTCAAAGACAATGTTAACTCCTGTCGGTTTAGGCCAATCACAGTGTACTGGTTAAAGTAGCTTGACCAATCACAGGACACTGTGCCTTTCAGAACAATGAGCTTTGTGCCAAAGCAACGCTTTCAGGGAGGCCGGGCATAGAGGAGCAACATTAATATACAGCATGTGGAAAATAATTATGTGTTTTAACCATAAACCACACGAACATATTGTATTACACCACATACACAAAATACCAATGTAATAGCAATGTAATAAGTGCTCTTTAAACAGTCACATTTTTCTCTGTCTCTGACACTAAATGGTGGCGGTGTGGTGAAAAGCACAGATGAAGGAGCGGTATTATTATAATAAGATCCCATTACTACATCACATTGAGAACGAAATCTAAATGACCAATTTTTTCACATGCTTGCAGAGAAAGGCTTACCAAATCAAAGTTACAGAGTTTCTCCTTTTCACGTTTTCTAGGTTGGTAGAAGCACTGGGACCCAATTACTTAAAACCAACCATCATCTGCAGTTTACCAGTGTTGGGAAAGTTTACTTTCTACATGAACTAGATCAGTTCACAGTTCACAAATTTTAAAATGAACTAGTTCAGTTCCTAGTTCATATTTTAAATGCGTCATGTAAAAAAAATGATGGAATAGTATGGCAGCCGCGGAGTCCAATTAATAATAAACGCAAACAAGAAAAGACCTAGAAATTAGACATTACACAGAAATAAGAAATCACTACACATGATATGCATACAAAAATATATTTATTGCTGCCAAATTTTTTTTTATTTTTTTATTTTTTTATTAAAAGCTGGGGAAGGGCCCATTTGCACATACCCTGCATGCCCAGACCCTAAGCCACTGGCTCAGGACAGAAACTTAGTAAAAGCTTTTATATTCAAATTAATTTCTAATTGGATTTCGATTGTAAACCATTTTTCAACAGACTTTTTCACCAATTCAACACAAAAAAGCTAAAAATACACACCATTATCATATTAGTTGTTTGGCAAATCTGCCCTTCAAAGGCAGAGTGCAGTATCTACGCAAACACTGAAACAGAGAAAAAATTTTTACACTAGCCAACCAAACATGTTGTGTGTAGATTAGTGGTAATGCATTCATGTAATGCCTTGTTAGGAAGAAATTTTTATAGAAAAAAACCATGACCACCGATGTGACCTTTGACTCCCAAAATGCAGATACTGCACTCTGGATGACCTTTAACAACTAAAACACTATTGTTATAGCAAAGTGCAGTATCTACGAACTAAATGTGTTCATTCAACTTTTTCTTATGCTTCTTAATACATTTTGATTGTTTTTAATAACTGTAATAGTTTTATTGATGTTTGCATGTTGTGAATGCTAAAAATGCTCCTTTTACCACAAAGAGTATTTTACTCGTTTTATTAATTTTTATTTATTAATTTACATTAGAAGAGGTTTGCTTTAAACAACGCATTGATCGTTTTTGTCACCATGTGCTCAGACGCAGCTCCGCGTCTCACTCAGAACCTCAAGAACGTGCATTCGTGCAGGATCATTTGACATAGAGATGAGAGATAGAGGGAGAGTTAAGAATGGTGCCCATGTCTAAAAAACTTAGAAGTCTAGAAGTATTAAAGTATGTATAGCCATGTCACTCATCTCATTACAATGTTAACTAGATAACTGGATACAACTTATTGTATAGTTTAATAAAATAATGTATTTTGATTATACAAATTAATTACGATTTAACTATAGTGATTGTTTAACTAACTGCTGACCAGCTTAGGGAATCTCTATGGCTATTTTATATGACATATTGCTGAATCAGTATGTTGTTTTTCTTGTTAATTGGGTCTTTTTGGGTAGTCTATATTATGCATAGAATTAGTCAAGGAGGTTGATTCTTATAAATTCCTTCAAAGTTTGATCAATTGTGCATAATGACATGTGCAACAAATGCATATAGGATGATAGACTCACAGATTTGCATAATTTAAAGTTCAGGTTTTAAAGTTTGGGTCAACATGTGGCACAGCTTTAAAGCTGAAACTTATAAAATCCTATCAGAGGTACAAAATTTCATTGAAACACACCAGTGGCTTTGCTATCATCAGGATTAAACATGTTACCCCTCAAACCCCCCCCCCTCCTAACAGAGCATCCCCACAAAACAAACCCCAATTTAACCCCTGTACATATACTATAGAAGTATCGGATCGGGACTCCGTATCGGCAGATACTCAAAATCAAATGACCCGGACTCGAGGGCAAAAAACCTGATCCGGACATCCCTACTTTTTACACATTTTAATTGCATTTCTAGTGAGAAATTAGTATAGCAGTTTTCAAATATGTGATTAGTTATCACAATAACGATCTCTGTTTATATTTCAAACACGCTGCCTGTGAAGTGTGTCTGAAAGTGTTTCTCTGAGCTGCCTCCGAAGTGATTCCCTCATGGGGCAGCGAAGGGCAACAAGTTTTTGGACGCAGCCGTTATTATGGAAAATAATTTGTTTCCGTTACAGATTTGTCCCGTAAATGATAAAGAATGATCCTCTTTTGTATATAATGCATTGCATATTGTATGTTCAGGGATGACAGACTGATAAGCACACGTGCTATTTATGACTGGATGTAACTTTTGATACTTTGCAGTAAAAGTGGCTCTCCTATTGAATTTGTGTAGCTCTCATGGAAAAAATAATGAAGATCTCTGCTGTTTATGATTAACCCATTAAAGGGCTGTAGTATTAGTATATCGTTCTCTGTTATGTTCCCTTTTTTTTACCACAGAAACCACATACTCTAATACTTGGAAGTTCTTAGTCTGTTTCAATCATGAATTTTGGTGATTTCAAATGTCAACATTGGCTTTCAGAGATCATGCACCCCGCCTTAAATGAACCCTGTGAGTTTTATAATCCTGTGTCCTCATCCTTCAGAGTGTTAGAATATACCGTGACAGAAAGACCGACCTAAAAGCAGAGGCTATTCCAGAAATAAATGGGGTTGCCAGGGGGTGACCAAGGCTACTTTATAGGCCCAATAGTCCATGAAAGAAAGCTATGTGCATAAAGCATCAAAAAGCATGATTCTCAATTCTGCTGATAACTCCATATTACCCCACATAAAGCTTGAAAGTATCTTGAAATAAATTATGCATATTTTATCAGCATAATATTAGATGTTTTTAAACAATTATTGTGTTTATTGTTTACTGGCAGTTTCTATGAAAGGTTTTACTGGATAGATTTGTAAATGTAGATCATGAGTACATCAGTTCTTGTGCATGGATTATGGTTAAAACAAATGTTTTGTAGAGATTTACTGTGTTTGAATTAGCTATTATGGTTACACCTTACTGCACAAATTATGTCGGTCTTCTTGGATTTCATAATAAACATTAAACAGCCAGTCAAAACAGCACACTTGTGTCCATCGTAATAGACTACCATTAGCTTTAGTGGCTCACTGGAAGTCATAAACAGGAAAGCTTGAAGATGGCGGCGCCCACATTTACATCAAGAAACAGGTGGGTAGCAAAATTGTTTCACTGTGTGCATAACCATTGTTCTCACTGAAATGTTTTTATGACATTGCAATTTAAAAAAGAACATTTTGAAATATCCTGTAACACCAAGAATGTCACGTACAAGTGGTACCTAAATACACTTGTATGAATACATTTTAGTTCATAGTGTCTCAGAATAGCACAGATAAGTACACTTAGAAGTTCTTATACTATCTTAAGTATGGTATATAGAAGTATATGGACGTGTACTTTTTTCACCTGGGAAGTCTCAACACAAACTCTTACCAGTAGATCAATGTATTAATAAAGAAAGAGAAGAATCCTACTTAACATTGAAATCTTCAGGATATGCAAATTTTTTTCATCTTAGTCGTACGTGTCATTGGAAATGGACTTGTCATCTTTGTGGCCGGATGCAAAATGAAGATAACACACTCTAAAAACAAACGGTGCTAAATAGCACTATAAGTGCTTCTTGGCTCGTAATCATAGAGGAACCATTTTAAGTGGCATATAACACCGATGAAGTAGCACCGGTGTAGAACCATATTGTAATTGAAAACCTTTTTTTCTTAGTTTGTAACTTTTCTCAGTTTGTACTAAAGCATGTCTTTCACTTATTGAAAATGAACTGAGGCCAAGCCTCAAACCTCCACATTCACTAAAATAAAAACAGATCAAATATTTTAGGATAGGTCAAACTTTTTTTTATATTAATGTTGTCTGTTGTTGAAGATGATTTGGAAATAGATTTTTACAGCAACATTTATCTTCCTATAAAATCATCACTCCGCCCCTAAAACTCCTGTTTGCATAAGAGGAAACCAGCAAAAAAAATTATTATACAGAGACATTGCTGTGGGCTTTGACAACATCTATCTGTACATTACCTGAAGACAGAAGAGAGAAAATAAAGACAAAGAAAATGGGTAAGAATTTACATGTGTGCTATACACTCTTAAAACTAAAGGTGCTTGAAAGGTTCTTCACAGTGATGCCATAGAATAAAACTATTTTTTGTTAAAGGTTCTTTAAAGAACCATTTCTTTCATACCTTTTTATTGTTATCTAAAAAAAATTTTAAAGCTCACGTAACACACGCTGTTTCTGCATTTCTGATATTAATCTGGAGTACCTATGGAGTAGTATGACATCCTTTATATCTCTGAAGAGTCTTTAGTTTAATCAGATTTATAAAAGAAAGATTAGCTTTACCGAATCTTTCCGATAACGTACGAAAAAATGAAGAAGGAGGAGTTATAACACGGGAGGAGCGAGTACGAGTCATGCAACACTATACAACACTGTTTTAACTTATGATTCACTACATGTTCGTGTCATTTATATAATATACACGCGCCTATTTCCAACATAATACAGAAGTCTTACTTACCGCGTGTAACTCGTCATGAAAATCCACCGCATCAAACACACACACGCAAAACTCCGCTGCTAATCCGGATAATAAACTATATCCATTGTTTCCATAAGGCTGGATGTCTTCTCCTTACATCCAAAAACACACTTCTTGTTGTGCCATTGTTGACTTTTGAAATTAAACAAAGCTGAGTGGCGTGATAAGCTGTTAGCAAGCTCTAGCGTCTCCCGCTGACTGACGGCTGGGCGGGGTTTTCCAGGGGAAGTTTTCCGGCGGAAGCCCATATAAAGAAGTGATACGTATCGAAAACCCCTGAAACGTCAGTTAGAACCGTAATCGAAAAAAATTAGCCGAAACTTGTACGAACCCTGGCGAAGTGCATTCGGCACAGAAATACTCTGAAACACGCCCAACTGCATTTTTGACACTTTGCCTACATTTAGCATGAGGAAACAACTCTATAACTGTGTTAATAAGTCAGAATGCTTGAAATACCATTAAACCCCCCCTTTAACCTAAAAGAAACAGAAAGGCTCTTCAGATGTTAAAGGTTCTCCTACAGCATCATGAAGCGCCTTCATTTTTAAGAGTGTAGTTGTATGTTTTCCTCCTATAATGTAGCAAATTAATTTTGTTTTAAAGATTGTAAGTGTGTTAAGACTAGTTAGCACTGAATAGAGCCAAACGGGCTGAAACATTTTTGACCCAATGCTGGTTTGAAAATAACCCAGCATTTTTTCAGAATGTAATATGGATATAGTAAAATGTATACTGTATATGAAATAAATCCATTATATGTTGCTTATTATGCATTTACGCACACACATACATAAATATGTACATTAGTCAACATTTAAAGTGGATCAAAACATTTTATAAAAGTTGTCAAACACAATTCATGCATAACATGTTAGTCTGTTATTAGTCATTGTCAGGAATTTGGGGAACACAGAACACGAACCCAGATGCGGACGTTTACCACAAAAGGAATTTATTAAACATGAGGGGAAACAGGAAAACAAAACCCACGAGGGGGCAAAACAAGACAGGGAAAACACGACGCTAACTAACACTAAGCTTGACAAAACTAACATTAAACTTATCAAACACAAAACAGATCTAAACTAGGGTATAATACAAACTTACAGGAACCGACAGGGCATGAGACAAGGCATCAAACAAGGCAGGAAACAAGCATGGGACAAGACGAACGTGCACTGGACAACAAACACAAGGACTCTTAAATAGGGAGAAAGTAAATTACATACCTGAAAATAATCACGAGTAAGGGATCGGGGAAAAAGTGACGAGACCCGGGAAATGCGTGGTCGGAATAAACCAATACTACAACCACACATTTCCCACATAGAACATATGTACTGTCAGAACCCTGCCATGCTAACTAGATCTAAATACCAACAGGATCCGGCAGGATTCTGACAGTACGCCCCCCTCCGAAGGCGGCTACAAGACGCCCTCAAGGGGGAACACTAAACACGGACAAGACCGACTGACAGACAGAGAACATCCAAGAAAACATAACAAATAACATTAAGGGCAAACAGGCAAAAATGACAAAAGGATTAGGGTGGGATAATAAAAATAATAAACAAGGGAGGGGGGGTGGGGGAACACAAGAGTTCATAGGGGGTGGTCCAGGGTGGGAGGGTGGGAAAAGAGTCTGAGTGGACTTCGGGTGAGTCCAAGGAAAGTTCTGGCCGAGATCGGCAAAACCTGGCTGAGGTGGTGCTGGCTGGGCCCACGGCTGGGGTTGCGCTGGCTGGGCCCACGGCTGGGGTTGCGCTGGCTGCGCACACGGCTGGGGTTGCGCTGGCTGCGCACACGGCTGGGGTTGCGCTGGCTGCGCACACGGCTGGGGTTGCGCCGACGTCTGAGTACACGGCTCTGGGCGCTCTGGCGACTGCGTCGGCGGCTCTGGGCGCTCTGGCGACTGCGTCGGCGGCTCTGGGCGCTCTGGCGACTGCGTCGGCGGCTCTGGGCGCTCTGGCGGTCGCGTCGACGGCTCTGGGCGCTCTGGCGGTCGCGTCGACGGCTCTGGGCGCTCTGGCGGTCGCGTCGACGGCTCTGGGCGCTCTGGCGGTCGCGTCGACGGCTCTGGGCGCTCTGGCGGTCGCGTCGACGGCTCTGGGCGCTCTGGCGGTCGCGTCGACGGCTCTGGGCGCTCTGGCGGTCGCGTCGACGGCTCTGGGCGCTCGCGTCGGCGGCTCTGTGCGCTCTGGCGACTGCGTCGGCGGCTGCGGCGACGGCTCAGGGCGTTCTGGTGGCTGAACAATCTCCCCCTTCCTCCTGTTCTTCCTTCGGGGTCGCGGAGCAGATAAAGGGTGTGGTGGAACTCTTAAGTCGGAGGAGGACCCCCGGACGAAGACTCCCAGGAGATCCTCCGCTCACGCTTCCCTCGAAGGGACAGAGGTGGGGAGCGGCTCTCTGGAGCCAGAGGAGAGAGTTCAGGGTCGCCGAACCCCCACATCCCAACGGTCCTTCCCTCTCGGATGGACGAGAGTCGATGGGGTTCGGCGGTTCGGTTTGGGTTCCGCCTGGTGTTGACCTCGGGTCCGCATACGAGCGGGTCAAAAAACTCGTAACCCGACTCGTATGCGGGGCGGCAACCCTTTCCCCGTCTCGCCAGGCGAGTACCGGTGAACATGTCCGCTGGGTTCTTTTATGGCACGTTCGTTCTGTCAGGAATTTGGGGAACACAGAACACGAACCCAGATGCGGACGTTTACCACAAAAGGAATTTATTAAACATGAGGGGAAACAGGAAAACAAAACCCACGAGGGGGCAAAACAAGACAGGGAAAACACGACGCTAACTAACACTAAGCTTGACAAAACTAACATTAAACTTATCAAACACAAAACAGATCTAAACTAGGATATAATACAAACTTACAGGAACCGACAGGGCATGAGACAAGGCATCAAACAAGGCAGGAAACAAGCATGGGACAAGACGAACGTGCACTGGACAACAAACACAAGGACTCTTAAATAGGGAGAAAGTAAATTACATACACCTGAAAATAATCACGAGTAAGGGATCGGGGAAAAAGTGACGAGACCCGGGAAATGCGTGGTCGGAATAAACCAATACTACAACCACACATTTCCCACATAGAACATATGTACTGTCAGAACCCTGCCATGCTAACTAGATCTAAATACCAACAGGATCCGGCAGGATTCTGACAGTCATGTCATTAATGAAACATCATCCATCACAGCTTTTGATAGTCTCTAGACATGATTGTTTGTCATTAGGTACCAGTTGACCCATCACAGGTGTCTGTTATTGGGAACTGGTGATTGTTTAAGGCTCTGTAAGCTTCACTTGAGGTCAGAAAGCATTGAAAATCCATGTTTAGTGAGATTGCAGGATTCTGACCTGAACAGGGATGCTGCATGGAGGCATGACTCAACGTGAAGTGGCATATGTAGGCGTAGGAGGGTCTGGCGTCACCTTGGGGAGAGGAATTTGCCACAAAATGTTGTACAGCATGACAGTTCTGGTGGGTCATCAGTCATGGTTTGGGGAGGTATTTCCATGGGTGGAAGGACTTGTCATCATCAAAAATGGCAGCCTGACTGGCCAAATGTATAGGGATGAAATCCTGAGACCAGTTGTGAGACCATATGCTGGTGCAATGTGGCCAGATTTCATGCTTATGGGTGACAATGCCTGCCCACATCGAGCAAGGGTGGTGACGGAGTTCTTGGAGGAGGAGGGCATCTCAAGAATGAAGTGGCCAGCCCGATCACCCAACATGAACCCCATTGAACACACTTGGGAGCAGTTACAGTCAAGAGTGCAAGCACGCCAGGTCCCTCCAGGAACCCATGTGAAGTTGTGAACAGCGTTGCTGGAGGAATGGCAAACCATCCCTCAACAGAATATCTCAAAACCTGATTTCAAGCATGCAGAGGCATGTGAGGCTATGATCAATGTCAGAGGTGGTAACACTGCCTACTGACTGGTTGTCTCAATGCAAAACATATGCTGTTCATACCTTGTTTGTCGCATTTGTTAAACCATGCAAATTAAGTTTGTTTTACAGTATGAACTTAGATTTTTGATATGCTGTAAGATGGGTAGTAACATCTTGTTTTGTTGAACTGAAAAAGCATTCTTTCCTGTTTTTGAGTTCAGCTTCAAGCGCTGACTGCAGTACAGTACAGTGTCCAGTGCTTCACCATTATAACTATTGTGCTGGCTTATTAAGGCACTCCAAAGGCACCACACGGCTGTACTGCAGGTGGTAATGTTAAAGAGGCATTTCTAGTCCAGCGTGACTTCAGTTGAATCACAGATTTTTGGTACACTCTTGTCTTCACGAATGTGTGATGAGCCCAGGGACGGATTGGCAATCTGTGCGTTCTGGAAAAGTCCAGAACGGCCGTTCAACGGAGGGCCGTCGCCCGGCCGATGGCAAAAAAAGTCTAATAAATATGAACAGCCAACAGCAGAGGCACTAATACGATCACTTATATGCTGCTACGTGTAAAAAAAACGAGGGAGAAGAGTCGGCCTACTAGTCGTGATTGGTCCACGGATTCCCGGAATTCGCGAGCGTCTATGTTTGCGAGCCTGAGCATCCACAGCCTGGTCATGATGAGGGACAGACCGAGTTAACTTTACATCAGCAAGAGCTAAGTGCCAGTAGTAGCAGGACACGTGACATTATAATATAATATACACGATATAAAAATAAATAAAACTCGCGTGAAAATTAACGTAATGCGCAACTAGTGTTAGAGAAAGACGTGATGTGAGTGTGTGCGCACGCGCGTGTGTGTGTGTGTGTGTGTGTGAGAGAGAGAGAGAGGCGCGGGCGCGATTGAACAGTGGAAACATAAAAACAATACATACTCTGTCATTTTGTTCATATGGGACAAAATTCAAACGGCAAAGTGTTTGCTTAGATTTGTATACAGTCGCAATAAAACAAAACATTTTGCTTTTGTCTAACTGTAAACTCTTGTCAAACTGTAACCTACAACTGTCATCTAACCAAAATCACACACATCAAAGCAAAAAATATTTATCCAACCCCGTTTAAAAACAGTCTGTGGGTGGACATTAATCGTATTGCATTGGTTTTCATTTCTTTCATTGACTTTATTGTATATGAGAGGTTGTAGTGAGCTCACATTTTCTGCTACAATGAAGACTAAAGTATTGAATTAAACGGGTAAATATCAGGCATGCATTGCAACCACTCTAAAAGTGCTAATAAGAAAGGGGGCTAAATAATTGACCAAATATTAGTTTAACAAAAAAATCCTAGCTTGCACTTTCTGTCTGTCTTCCATCAGAGTACAGTTTTTCCTTGTCTTTCATATGTGTTTAGTATTGTGGAATTGGCAAAGACCTGGTGGTTGTTTGTGAAAGCTGTACAGACAAAATTAATAGGCCTAGCTATTTTCATTATTTCACAGCCTTATTATACATCAAAGTTTAATATGACATGGACAAAATATTAAATATCCTTGTCTAATATTCTGACAGTATTGTGGCATAGTATCAGGACATCCTTGTGTCTGTTGTGCACGGCTAGGGGCGAATGGCCGGATGATGGGCCTATTTGGGAAAAAGTCCAGGGCTGTTTTTTAGCCCCAGTCCGTCCCTGGATGAGCCATTTTACACCTTGTGATAAACAATCATGTCTGGACATTAAAAGTGAAGAGTCATGAAATTCCATTGATGATAACATTGAATAATAGCAGACTTACGTGTTTTACAAGAGTTTTAAACAATACCTGTTTCTTGTTTTATGACAATTTTGATGATCCAGTTCAAATGTTGACTAGTGTATTTATGCATTTTATGATCAAATGTACTGTAGATTTTGCATAAATTGTATATTGTGAGACTAACCAACTACACAACCTCCCGCCCAAAAATATAACTGTTAATAGTGAAATTTTTTATGTGTGAACAGACTAAAAGTATACTCACAATTCATAATTAGTTGTCTATTCCTATGGTCTGTGAGCCAGTAGGCATATTTTCCGAAAAATCTGCACCTCTTTGTGGCTTTAATTTCATAATGATCCTTACTCTAAGAAGTCAAGCATCAGAAATTAAGTGACAATGTGAAAATACTACTATAGCTCATTTTGTGGTAATCTACTTGCAAGACTATTTACATGCCTTTTATAACAAAGGGCATTTATCTATTGCTGGGACGCTTTAAAAAAATTGGGGGCAAATTTAAGAGTATACCCACTTCTCCAGGCACCACTACACCACTGATCTCTACTCCACCTCGTCGCTTTACTCTCTGCTGGTACATCTATCCCAGTTAAAGAGGGGGGAGTACTCTGGGTTTAAAATTCTGAGCTCGGAGCCCTGCCCTTGGACAGCACGCCAAATATGCTTTATCTGACATTGATTACAAAAATGCGAAATTGTAAAAAAGAATAAGGTAATATATACTGACTGAAAAGTACCATCATCAACATTGTTGAGTTATCTTTTCTTTTTGCAGTTGGCACAACTTTGGGACCTCAAGATCAGACCAAAGGAAACTTACCAAACAATAAAATCTTCGGGATATGCATATATTTCGTCATCTTAGTCGTAGGAGGCATTGGAAATGGACTTGTCATCTTTGTGACTGGCTACAAAATGAAGAGGACAGTCAACTCCATTTGGTTTCTCAACTTGGCGATTGCAGATTTTCTCTTAATTACAATCTTGGTTTACGAAATTGTTGTTGCCTTTGACAGTAGTTTACCCTTGAACAAACACATCAGTGCATGTATGAATTTTATTTATGCACTAAATATGTTTGCAAGTGTTTTCTTTCTGACAGTTATCAGTGTGGATCGATGTCTGTGCACATGGTTTGTTGTTTGGGTTCAGAACAAACGAACTTTAGTCAAAGCCAAGATCATCAGTGTATTTGTGTGGATTTTATCCATCTGCTGCAGCTTCCCTATTGGCATTGCTGAGTATGTACATAACAAAGAAAATTATAGCAATGTCTATATGCCTCAGTACACATTCAGGCTCATTGTTGGATTTGTAATTCCCTTTATAATCATTGCATCTTCCTACATAGCTATTGGTGTGCGGGTAAAACGTCTCAAAATAGGAAAACAGCTTCGTCCTTACCGGATCATATCTGTGATTTTGGCTTTTTTCATATGCTGGTTTCCTCTTCATGTTCTCAGTTTGTGTTTCATAAGTGCTGTGAAGTATAACTGGAGTGACAGTGCCAGAGAGAAACTTAAGACTGCATATCCTTTTGTAAACTGTCTGGCTTATCTTAACAGTTGTCTGAACCCCATTCTCTATGTGTTCATGTGTGATGAGTATAAGAAGAAACTTAAAAAGTCTCTCCTGCTGGTGTTTGAGGGGGCTTTTACAGAAGAGCATCTGAGTTTAAGATCAACTCCACTTCCTCACAACTCTCAATGTCAGCAGGTAGTAAATGTACAGACAGAAAAAACAACCATCTGATCCTTTGCTGACAGCAAGAGAACAAAACAATTTTGAGCTTCAGTCTTTAGATGATTGGGGACATAAATTTGTAATTTGGAAATAAAGATTTCTCAAGTACTCCTCCATTTTCCTGTGTTCAGACAAACAAAAAAGTCTCACTCCAAACTCTTGCCAACAGCTCAATGTATCGATGAAGAGGAAGTGAAGAATCAATCTACATTTTGGGGCTTTTTACACCTGGTCACTTCATGCGTTTTCTCTGATCGGATAGCTATCTGATCGTAAAAAGACCAGGTGTAAATGCCCTCTGAAACGATTTCGAGACGGATTTAAATCCGATCGCTCAAACCACTTCAGGAGGTGGTCTGGGACGCATTTCAGAGAAGTGTAAATGCATCTGGTTGATGAAACCACATAAGTCGCGCTTTACTCCTCCCAAACGTCAGCACGTCACTCGCAAGTAAGCTGGAAGAGCGCCAAACACACAAAGCTGACACGCCTATTGCTTTATGGAGAGATGACAGCGGGTAAAAAAGCTTCCTAGAATCAATAAAAGAGTCTAATGACAAATTCAAATGATATCAAACAAAGAAATATAACGTTAAGAGAGAGTTTTGTGAATGCTTTTCCCGTCATGGACCTGCATTAAATCATCGCGCTGTCACTCTCCTGCTGCGCTGTACTGCGAGCTTCAGCTCATGCCGAGCAAGGAGACGCGCGTCCCCTGCCCAACATTCAGTACAACATACAGTAAGTGCTGCATATTGTTGCGTAAACGTCATCTTAAGTTTTTTAAGGCGGAGTAATAAATAGTGTATTTGCATTTTGGGCGGGGGTAAAAGATCAGATTCATATTCGTTTTGCCAAGACGCATTTATGTGGCCAAATGTAAATGGAACTGTTTTAAGAAATCAGATAGCTATCCGATCAGAGAAAACACATGAAGTGACCAGGTGTAAAAAGGCCCTTTCTTACGTAGGTTAAAGTTTACCTCAATGAATGTTTATCTTTTTTATGCACAACCATTGTGTTGTATTGTTATTAATACAAAACTGTTTATTTTATTTATACAGTTTTCGCTTTTATTAAAATTTAGTTTATATGTTACAAAATTCTTGCAGGGTTTTAAGGATTTCAGGGGTAATTGTGATGGGGTTGGTGACATATAGTAACAAGTCATCTGCATACAGCGATATAGTGTGAGTTAGGCCAACACGTGAGATGCCTTGTATATTATTATTGCATTTAAGAGCTATGGCAAGTTGCTCTATAGCTAAAACGAAAAGCAGTTGACTAACTGGATCCCCTTGTTTTGTCCCTCTGTGAAGAGGAAAATACTCAGACGAGATACCGTTGGTATAAACTGAGGCGGTTGCAGTTGGTAAGGTAATGAAAATAGCAAAACCAAACCTGCCAAGTGTATGAAAAAGTTAGCCCCACTCAACCCGATCAAACGCCTTTTCGGCATCGAGCGATATTACTGCCTCTGGGGATGGAGTTCTGGATTCAGTATAGATAATGTTAAACAATCGTCTCAGATTAAAATAGGATTGTCTGCCCTGGATAAACCCAGTCTGGTCCTCTGAAATGACCTGAGGAAGAATCGTTTCAAGCCGAAGTGCAATGACCTTTGAGAGCACTTTATCGTCACAATTTGTCAAGCTGATTGGTCTATAGGATGAGCAATCTCGAGGGTCCTTATTTTTCTTTAGTAATAGCGTAATAGATGCCTGGAGGAGCGTACGTGGAAGAATGTTATTCTCCAGAGCTTCTGTATAGACTAAGAGAAGAAGAGGGGCAAGTTTATCTTTAAATTTTTTATAAAAATCAGTTGGAAACCCATCCGGGCCAGGGGCTTTTCCACTCCAAAGGGACATTATTGTGTTATTGATTTCTTCCAATGTGAGATTCTATTCCAAGTATTCTTTAGAGTCAGGGTCAATTGTCGGAATGTTTTGATTAGAGAAAAAAGCGTCATATTAGTGGTGATCCGGTATTGAGTCTGAGGATGAGGAATATAATTTAGAGTAGAACTCTTTAAATCAATTGTTAATAGCCTGATGGTCCTCTGTCAAAGAACAATCAGGCAACATAATTTGCGAAATAATACGAGACGCCTTTTTTGGTGGAGTTGATTAGCAAGTAATTTGGAAGGTTTGTCCCCCTCTTCATAGAATCTACTATGGGATTTAAAGATGAGCCTCTCCGCTTGGGAGGTAGTCAAGAGATCAATTTCAATTTGTAAGCCTACTCTCTTCTTATTCAAATCAGGAGTCGGAGAACCAGATATGAGTCCGTCCAGAGCCTTAATTTCTGAAGATAGCTCCTCAATATTCTTATACTTCATTTTCCTAATATAGGCAGAGCAAGAAATAATCTGTCCCCTGAGATATGCTTTAAGTGTCTCCCAGATTGTTGAGGCTGAGACGCCATCAGTCCCATTCACCTGCAGAAAGAAATCTATTTGTTCTGCAATGAACTTCACAAAGTCTTCAAAAATGTCATGTCCGTTTTGTCCTCTGAGTCGGAAGAGCTATCTTAATACTGACCTGAAATAATGATCAGAAATAATGATTGGATCATATTTACAATCTGTAATAACATTAAGCAAATATGGGTCAACAAAAAAATATATATATCCTAGAAAACAATTTGTGCACATTAGAATAATATGAGTACTCCCTTTTAGCGGGATTTTTTATTCTCCATGGATCTATAAGTTTATGTATATCTATGAACGACTGGATTGTTTGCACAGACTTATATGGTCTTGTTACAGACTGAGAAGAGCGATCCCAGACAGAGTCCACCACAAGATTGTAATCCCCAGCCATAATCAGGTGATAACTATCCAGATTAGGGATAGAGCTTAGCATCTTTAAAAAAAAAAACCTATCATCACCAAAGTTTGGGCAATAAATATTGACCAACACTAAGCGAAGTTGACATAGCTCTCCCACAACCATCACATATCTGCTGTTTGGATCTTAAATAGTGTTTGATACAATGAAAGGAATCTTTTTATGTATGAATATAGCTACTCCTCTACTTTAACAGTTAAATCGTGAATGAACCGTTTGCCCCACCCACTGTTTGTGAATTTTAGACTGGTCTCGATTTTGAAGGTGGGTTTCCTGTAAAAAAGCAATACTAACACTCTTCTGGGATCGCTCTTCTCAGTCTGTAACAAGACCATATAAGTCTGTGCAAACAATCCAGTCATTCTTGTTGGTCGTGGACCCTCCACATTTTCTGATATCCCCACAATGCGTATATTTGCCGTCTAGAGTAGTTATCCAAATACGCCACCTTCTCCCTCAGAGCATCGTTCTGTTTAACCAGCTAAGTTTGGGAAGTTTCCACATAGCTCAATCTTTTATCAAACTCATTCAGCTCGTCCTCCACATCAGTAATTGGCAGAGATGGGACCAAGTCACACATGTGTAAGTCTCAAGTCTGAACCTTCAAGTCTCAAGTAAGTCCCAAGTATTTTTTTTCTTGGGCAAGTCAAGTCAAGTCGAGTCACAGGCTATGTCAAGTCAAGTCAGGTCCTGTTGTAGGTCAAGTCAAGTCCAAGTCAAGTCACCTTATTATTGTAATTTTACCTGCAGAATCTGGTCTTAATAAAGTGAAAAGACAAAATAGACAGTAAGTAACTATCAGTAAATTACAATAATTTGGATTTGCATTGTAAATACTCATGTTTAGTAATACATCATGGAATCAAACAAAATTGTAATCTCTTCCGTTCGCGCGCCTACATTTGAAATAACGAACTTGAATGTGAATCGCTCCTAACATTGTAGAATCCAGTCATTTTTCTGTGTGTGTGTGTGTTCAAGTGGCAAACTTAAAAAAAGTAGCCAAGTCTCGTACCACTCAGATCAAGGGAAGTATTTAAAATAATAATAATTTTGCCCACATTTGTCCCCAGCACGGTATGATGAGGGTTAATGGCTACTTTAGCTATTATTACATTAGCTAACTACCAACTAACCAGATATTAACAAATTGACAAGCACTTACTGGGCAGAATGGCTCTTTAAATGACAGACGAAATTCAAGGTTGTCGTCTGGCTGCCCGTGATTTTAATGTTGCATGTCTTGCAATGCACTATTCGTCTTTTGCCATCTTGTTGAAGCCGAAAGCGATAAACCTACGTACCCCTCCGGCTGACATGTTGATATCTGATCTAAGTGGGCGTGGTGTGCGTAAGGTACGCGAGGGCATGACTGATGATAGTGTCGTGATTCAGTCATGACAACGCCCTTCTCAGCCTGCGCTCCAGCTGGGTCAACTTTATTTTATTTTTTAAAATATTTATATATTTTATATTCAAACTGAAAACATGATGTGATTAACACTCAAGTCATTCAAGTCATCATGTCTCAAGTCAAGTCAAGTCCCGAGTCTTTAACTTCCAAGTCCGAGTCAAGTTTAAGTATTTTATTTTTTGTCAAGTCAAGTCACAAGTCATAAAAATAGCGACTCAAGTCGACTCGAGTCCAAGTCACCAAGTCAAAATTCCCCATGTCTGGTAATTGGTTGGCCAAACACACTCAGGATCGCATGTAGCAATAGACGCCCGGTTCTCCTCCTGAAATGAGTCGATAGAGGCTTGCACAGAGGTAACTGCGTTTGCCAGCGCGTCCATGTTGCTAGCATCACCTGTTTCTGCGCTAGCGCTAGCTGAAGAGGTTGAGTCGCCTTGTGTTGTGGTTTTCCCCTTTGTTGTTTGGCTGATTTGGGAGGCATTCATCCACTCATACAGTAATAAAGTCACGTAATGTGTATTTCCAACTAAATTTGAACGGTTACGAGGTCCAAAATGTATAATTTTAATAGATTTACGCGGGAGCTGTCGAGGACACTTCGACTCACTAGTCATGCTCAAGTGCGCCCCACAACTGGAATCTATTCAAATTAATTTCTAATAGGTTTTAATGCCCTGATGAAAACTCTGTTGTTGAAACGCGTTTGGCATGTAGCCATTTTTGATTAAAGGCTTTTAAATATTTATCAGGAGTGCCTCATTCTTTTTATTTTCTTAATTTCTAATTGGATTTGGATTGTAAACCATTTTTCAACAGACTTTTTCACCAATTCAACATAAAAAAGCTAAAAATACACACCATTATCAAATAAGTTGTTTGGCAAATGGTTACTTTAGTAAATAACTAAAGAAATAATAATGAGTCTTTAATAATCATTAAGTAAATAATAATAATAATTTAATAAACCCCCAAGATTCTATGCACCCTGGACACCCCCTCCCCCTGGTAACCAGCACCAAACCAAAGCATGATCCATAAAATACTGTAAATGTGTGTTGCAACAAGTCCAAACCTAACAGAGCAAATATTAGCAGATATATTATAATACAACGTAAAATTATAAAACACCATGACATTTTACACCACGATGTATTGTGGAGTGCAAAGCTCTTCCTGAACTTAAAAATCTGTAGATTTTTGCGTGTGAAGCTCAATAAGCTGACGATAAGCCATGATTTTGTCCGCATGTCATCATGATCGGATTTATGGCTCCATTCAACACAAGCATTTTACCTTACCTATTCATGTGTAGCTATTTATTTATCATCGAATGGTATGTAACTAGCTTACCTTTTGATGCATTACCATGTTTTTGTAGCACATGCTTGTGCTTTATTGCAATGTGCCGCTTCAGATTCCAGGAGGATCATTAACTAAAATGGATTTATTCTTTAGTGAACGGATGTTTTTACACTAAATATTCACACAGTATGAAGCTTGATTTTTCACTATCTTGACAATTTTTTTATCTAGATTATGCAATATGACCTCTTGAGTTAAAAGTTTGCACTCGGTTCTCATAGAAATCTCAAAATGATCATATCTGTCTTTCCTGCTGTCTGCTGTAGACTGCAGTTTTTTTTAACCATGAAGTTAACATGACTTACAGTACTTCAATTGCAATATACATTTGATTCTTACAGATTCTTTCATCAGGTAAGTAGTGAATATGAAAAATTCACAATAAAATAAGAAAATTAATTAAGCTAATTTGAACTGACAAAATGTCTGGGTTTTTGTTTTTACCCTTTCAGTTTCCACCAATCAGCAATTAAGCTTGCTTTGTTTGCCACAGAGGAAGATATTTCTGTTTCCATGCAACTGCACTTTTCTCTGAAACTAACGATGCACTTGCAATGAACTTAGTTCAAAAGGGCAATGCACTTAGTGTCCTTTTGATGAACCAAAACTTAACAGCAAAACAGTTTTATTCAGGTGACAGCAGACACATTAATATTCCCCTTTAGACCCCTCAGTAAAAAGCTGCACCTCACAAAAAACTTTAAATAAATTTCAAATCTCCCCTTTCTTTCTAAAATATTAGAAAAAGCAGTGCAAAGCCAATTATGCACATTCTTAGTGAATAATAGCACGGATGAAAAGTTCCAATCAGGATTCAGGCCCCACCACAGCACAGAGACAGCATTCTTAGAGTAACAAATGACCTCCTTTTAACATCCGATCGTGGTGAAATCTACTTTCTTATATTACTAGACCTTAGTGCAGCCTTGGACACAATAGATCACACAATCTTACTCAATAGACTAGAAAACTACGTTGGCATCAGACGTCAGGTGTTAGCCTGGTTAAGATCATATTTAACCGACCACTATCACTTTGTTTATGAGTGATATCACTCTTAGGGGTTGTGCACACCAAAACTTTTAAATGCGGCTGAAAATGCCTGGAGGACACCGATTGCCAGCTGTTTATCAACTTAGCGCTAGCTTTCTTCAGCCGAGCGCTATGGTAGCAGTGATACTTGAGCTGTGAGCCGGTTGGTTGTTGTTGGTTGTTGATACTTGTCCCACCCCTCCACCACTTTGATGGATGCCCGTGTGCGAAATGACATTGACGAGCGGTGCGGAAAAAAACGTTAACTGCTGGCTTATTTGAAAAACGCAGAGTATTCATTGGAATCAATTGAAAAAAATGTGCCGGCCACGGGCATAACAGCTTTGGTGTGCAGGCCCGTTAGTCTTAATCATGTCACTCTCAAGTTAAATATGGTGTACCACAGGGATAGTTTCTAGGGCCTGTCCTTTTCTCATTATATAGGGGCGATTCCAGAAATAAATGGGGTTGCCAGAGGGTAACAAAGGCTGCCTTGCGGTGCCAAAAGTCCATGAAAGAAAACTATGTGCATAAAGCATAAAAAAGCATGAATCTCAATTCTGCTGATTACTTCATATTACCCCACATTAAGCTTGAAAGTATCTTGAAATAAATTATGCATATTTTTATCAGCATAATATTAGATGTTTTTAAACAATTATTGTGTTTATTGTTTATTGGCAGTTTCTATGAAAGGTTTTACTGGATGGATTTGTAAATTCAGATCATGAGTACATGTGCACATACACATTCAGATCTTGTGCATGGATTATGGTTAAAACGAATGTTTTGTAGATTTACTGCTTTTTAATTAGCTACAATGGCAACCCCTAACTGCACAAATTATGTCGGTCTTCCTGGATTTCATTATAAACATTAAACAGCCAGTCAAAACAGCACACTTGTGTCCATCGTAATAGACTACCATTAGCTTTAGTGGCTCTCCAAAGTCATAAACAGGAAAGCTCAAAAATGGTGGCGCCCAATTTACATCAAGAAACAGGTGGATAGGGCAGCAAAATTGTTTCACTGTGTGCATAACCGTTGTTTCCACTGAAATGTTTTTATGACATTGCAATAATAAAAAAAAAAAACATTTTGAAATATCCTGTAACACCAAGTATGTCACATACAAGTGGTACCTAAATACACTTGTATGTATCTAGTTCATAGTGTCTCAGAATAGCACAGATAAGTACACTTAGAAGTTGTTATACTATCTTAAGAAGTGCTAAAGAAGAATTTTAGTATATTAAGTACGGTATACGGAAGTATAAGGACGTGTACTTTTTTCACCTGGGAAGTCTCACCACAAACTCTTACCAGTAGATCAATGTATTAATAAAGAAAGAGAAGAACCCTACTAAACATTGAAACATTTTCAAGATATGCACATTTTGGACTTTTCATCTTTGTGTCCAGCTGCAAAATGAAGATAACACACTCTAAAAACAAACAGTGCTAAATAGCACTATAAGTGCTTCTTGGCTCGTAATCATAGAGGAATCATTTTAAGTGCCATATAACACCCATGAAGTAGCACCGGTGTAGAACCATATTGTGCTATGTAGAACCATATGTGGTGCTATAGTGGTGCTATATGAGCCCCATATGGTTCTTCATAGGTGCTTCATAGGTGCTATATAGAACTAAAAATGGTCCTCTATGATTACGAGCCAAGAACCACTTTTAGTGCTTTTTAGCACTGTTTGTTTTTAGAGTGCAGTGTTATTTTTGTTATCTTCTGATTTATCGTAATTGAAAACCTTTTTTTCTTAGTTTGTAACTTTTCTCAGTTTGTGCTAAAGCATGTCTTTCACTTATTGAAAATAATCTGAGGCCAAGCCTCAAACCTCCACATTCACTAAAATAAAAACAGATAAAATATTTAAGGATATTTTTAGTCAAAAATGTATTTCTTTTGTTTTGATATTACAGTTTTTTTCGATTGCTAAATGACAGTGGGCACAACTGGAGCTATATGTGCAAAACTCTAACTACAGTCTGCACTACCAAAAGTCACCTGAGCACAACTCTTAACATATGGCTCAAAACAGCTCCGTGCAGCCAAACACTAAACACAACCCTCACTGAGATAACACACACTGTCACTCACAACACACTGAGAGGAAAAACACTAACATCAAACACCAATACACAAAATACTAACTTTATATCTTTACAGTTTTAACAATTTCAGTGATGTCACACCAAGTAATGTTTTCTTTAAAGAATGATTTATTTATTGATTTATCACAATATTTTTTTTAGAACATCATAATTTTTTAGGGTAAATGAAAATTAGCAGTTTGCTTCAGTTGTCTGTAGTAATTTACGGAATTACAGTAATGAGAAAAAAAGGTAGAAACTTAAAGTACATGAAAGGTAATATTATATATAAATGAAATATATATATATGAAATTGGAATTTATATTTATATGAAATTGCAATCAGCAGTGTTTGAAAGGCACAATGCTGAAATCAATTGTGTTTTGAATGTGTGATTCACAGTTTTGACAGCAGTGTGTTAGCATTTGAACAAAGTGCTGTAAATCCACAGTGTTGTGCAGGTTGTGATTAAAGTCATGGAATAAGTGTGTAAAGTTTTGAAAACTGTGTTCAAGCAATGAAAAACGAACTAGAGTTTGGTCCACATGAACTGCTGCTGTGCAGACTGTAGTTAGAGTTTTGCACATGTGACTCCAGTTGTGCCCACTGGTGTTTAGCAATCGAAAAAAACTGTAATGTTGTCTGTTGTTGAAGATGATTTGGAAATAGATTTTTACAGCAACATTTATCTTCCTATAAAATCACCACTCCGCCCCTAAACTCCTGTTTGCATAAGAGGAAACCAACCAAAATTCTCGATAAAAATACATTGCTGTGAGCTTTGACAACATCTATCTGTACCTTACCTGAAGACAGAAGAGAGAAAATAAAGACAAAGAAAATGGGTAAGAATTTACATGTATGCTATACACTCTTAAAAATAAAGGTGCTTGAAAGGTTCTTCACAGCGATGCCATAGAAGAACCACTTTTTTGTTAAAGGTTCTTTAAAGCAGTGTTCGAATTGAAGGGGGTCTGGGGGGGTCCCGGACCTCCTATAAGCCTTAAGGGACCCCCCATAAAGCACAAAAATATAAATTAGGGGGGTCCCCTGGTTTTTATTAAAATTAAAATACTACATGAATTTAAAATTCTCATGTTGCGTGTCACAAAGCGAAACTGTCTTTATTTGTCCCAATTTCGCAATAAACTAATTCAAATGACTTCTGTCTGAAATAAATAAACTCGCAAGTGCGCCTCATGCTGTTTTCTGGAGGAATTGACAGACAAACAGTGGCAAATCTATCCTCTCAGTCTGACGGCTGGTCCACCCAGTCACACAAAATATTTTATTGGGGAAGCAGAAGAAATCACGCTTAAATGATAATAAATGATAGTCTCAACTTCGTTTGTGAGCGGCATTGACAAGTACATAAACCCTGTGCGTGTTTGCTGTGATTGTTTTTAATGATAGAGAACACGAACCATTTGATATTTCAGATGAAATAAAACTTATCACTAAGTTAAGCAGATCTTACTTGTAATTGTCATCTATGTGACGCGACAGTCGGCACTCAGCAGCACATCATCATTTGAAATCCGTTTACAAGATGAATTCTCTTGTTATGTTAAATATGAAGTTTACATTGCGTTGTAAAAATGATGAAATTATCTTCATACGTGCTTAATTCATAATGAGAACGTATTAATACAAGCTTGTTTATGCTGCTATATTATATAACAAAATAAACAATACATGTCATTTTATATACAAACTATAATTCTATCTTGACAAGCACATTATCTGCTTCATGTTGGTCCGGTTTAATTCAGAGGACTCATTGCTTTTGTGTATTCATTTTCATTTTAAGCCTTTAAAAAATTATTTTAGATGCAATTTTGTAATATTTATAGCTTAAATTATCTAATATAATTTTTAAAACATTTAAAATCATTTTGCAGAATTCCGCAGATTTTTCAAAAACATTTCCAGAGATAAGGCAAAAAAAGTCAGCATATTTCGTCTGTCCCTGTTTATCGCTCAAATACGCATCATTCAGAAATAAATAACTATATTTATAGAAAGTATCTTTTGCATGTGTTTTTTTAAACCTTGCAAATGTTAACATGCAAGCGATTTTAAAAAATTTGAGCGGAAGATGTTAAAGTGGGCTGTTTTATGTGCGCAAAGACAAGGACACGTCGCGCACACATACTTAAATGGCACTCATAAGCGGACGCACGGAGACGCGCAATTCCTAAAGCATGCAAACACAATATTATTTGGAAATACCACAGTCTTGGCACCTATTCTCATAAAAACATTCAGTTATGTTTTAAAGTAAGTGCAATCAGTTCAGAAAGAAATCAGATGTTTGTGTTGGTCTGAAAGTAGCAGTTCTTATCTGCTTGTGTTTCTGTCATTTATATTAATTAAACAACAGAAAACAAAGGAAAATCACTTCTGTATCTAAAAACAGATTAATTATTCGATGAAGAAGACAGTGTTATTATTCATTTGATTCTATTTATGTACCTAAATATATCTTACTTTATTTGTAACTTTGTTCTTTTCTATTTTTTATGCTCATAATTTCTTAATTTGTTCTTATGTTATTTTCCCTCCCCCAGTTTTGCTGATCTGAAAGTATTCGATCTATGACTCAAAAAACGCAATGTAATCCATTTAACCACTACTATATTTCACCCCTATTCTGTGTAAAATTTCTGCCCTTGCCAGTGTTTCACACTAATTTGAGGGGTAAAAAATGTATTAGAGTTTGAGTTAAGGGTAATTTGGGGTTTCTTTGATTAAAACCAGGATCAGATGATTACTGATCAAGGACGATCACATCTTACTTTTTGAAATCACAGCGATCCTATGATAAGGGGGTGGGGCTTGGCCAGGGGGTGGGGCTTAGCTAGGGGACCCCTCATAAGCTTTGACATAATTCGAACACTGCTTTAAAGAACCAGCGGCCGCTTGCATAAACATAGCCGTGGCATTAAGACTGCGTCTTAAGAATGACTCTGACTAAGTAGCAATTAGTTATGGCTAATCAGTCTTATTATTTGGACTTAAATTAGACCAATCTACCTTTCTATGTAACATCCTTAAAACAGTTATAATCGGTCTTGAAGAAAAAAAATTGTGACTAACTTTTAAGACAAGTCTTAATTTTTATGCAACCGGCCACAGGTTCTTTAAAGAACCAGTTCTTTAAAGATCCATATATATATATATATACTAGTCAACATAGTGTTGTAGTCAAGACCACTTAAACCGAGACCAAGTCATGATCAAGACCAAGACAGGCCGAGACCGAGACAAGACCAAGACTTTAAAGGGTCGAGACTGAGTCAAGACCAAGACCAAGACAGGCCGAGACCAAGTCAAGACCAAGACCATTGCAAGTCACTGCATTAAAACACTTATGATAAAATGTGGAATATGCATATGATTAGGCACTTCTTGTCTGTGTGTGTGTGTGTGTGTGTGTGTGTGTGCGTGCTTCATAAAATTAATGATAAAAAATACATTTGTGATGTGCCATCAGTTGTGGTCTTGAAGTAAAATTCTGAGCCCCCAAATCATGTAGCTAAAACAGCTGTAGCCCCGCACGGGATCCGGTCACACATCCAGATACAGAAGCCACTTCGATGATGACAAATGTAAAAGCACTGTGTCCTGATATACTGATGATCCGATCTGTGTGGTTGGATCACAGAGATCGCATGTTAATGCAAAATGTAAACCCAGCTTTAGAGAATAGTAAATAATAGTAGATCTAGAACTTTCCTGTGAATTAAATACTGCTGAAGAGACGTCAGAGCTTTGTGTAAGACGACCAGACATTGGTGGGGATGAGGAGCTAATATAAATAGCGTTTGCCAACAGGGGATGCTATTTGTGTAAAGAGACAATGGCAACTTAACTTATCAGTGCCATTGTACCTGTTGGGAGGCCTGACGAGAGGCTTGTGGCCACATAGAATGGAAGCGTTTGGGTCTTTCAAAGAGATCTGTGGTAAATGTTTTGACAAAGGTGTGAAACAAATGGAAATGTGTTAAAACTTTTGCATGCAAACTCTTCTGCTGTGCTTAGAAGTTAAAGATAAAAACCAGTTTCTTAGATCTCAGATCTGTGTGTCTTAGCAAATGAGAATTGTGTTATTGTGACTCACGGAATGTTTATCTTTTCGTTTTGTTATACACAACAATTATGTTGTAACACTGTTAGTGTAAATGTTGTTTTTTTATCTTCTGATTCATCATAATTGAGAAAAATGTTTATTTACTGTTTTATTTTTCTTTGTTTGTAACTTTTCTTAATTCAAAATTCAGTTTGTGCTTCTTATTATAAAATGTGTTTTTTACAGACCACATGTAGTTCCAATTTTCATTGGCAGAGCAAAAGCCAAAAACAAGCAGAATACCAGTGTCCAAAAGATAATGGCTGATTAGAGATAATTTTATATAAGGAAAATCTAGTGTTTAAAAGTAAGAAAGGAGTCAAAAGGCTCCAGCTGCAAAGAGACCATTTTGGGAAATCACAGTGATCTGTTTTCAGGGTAAAACAGTTATGAGCATAATATGGATGTAATAACATTTATACTACGGGTCCATTGAATGCTTGAATCTGATTGGCTGATGAATGTTCTGAGGTGTGCAATTACTTTCTGGGAAACGCACGGCGAACATAGGAGGCAGACACTTAAAATACCCAGCTGCGAGCTTTCTATGCCACTGTACGAAACGCATCTGGCGCAGAGTATTTCAGTGTCAAGTGTTATTAGAGCTGGACCGGACTGCTATATATCCAAATACAACATCATTGGTCAGTCGGAATTTAAGTCATCCAACGACGTATTCAGGGCCGTCCTCAAAAAGTTTTGAAAGGCTGGGAAAGACGTCAGTACTCATCATCCTCCCATCTCCACTGCTGAAATACAGCGCATTTGTAACTCTCTGTATCTGTCACCAGACACAGCAGTCGGACTGGTTAGAAAGGTCTGGTTTGACATAGAGCTGAACCTTGCGAGGAGGGGGCGTGAGGGAAACCGAGAGTTAAGACAGCATTCATTCGTTATTAAAAAAAAAATGAAAATGGAGGTGAATATGTTTGCTTGCAGAATGCAGAAGCAAAAAACCACAAAAGCCCAATGATCCCAAAAAAGACTGCTACCGAGGATTCATGTTTGCCAACACAAGTGACCCGATTTGCCCAGTTAAAAGTTTCAAAAAGTTCCTCACTAAATGCCCACCTGATGCCACGTCTTCTGTCTTCATCCTCTGACAGCGACACAGGAAGAGCTTGACAGGCGAGAGTTTTTTTAATAACTTCATTAATAACTGCATTAGAACAACGGCTCAAGCCTCCATTGCCAACTTTAAAATGACTTTTTGGAAGAGCGTGGGATGAGATGTCTTACTCACAATAACGATTTAAGTACAAAATCTGACAAATTCCTTTAAATATATCATCTGATCGATGTCTTGAGGTGTGGTAACCATAGTATAAGCGGAATAATTGACTCCAGGCCGTTGATTCCGCTTCACGTCGTGGCCACATCACCACATCGGGTGTACATTATTTTTCTATCGTCAATTATTCTTTACTTATTAAATAAATATGTCCATTTTATGCTGCTTATTATGCACACACACACACACACACACACACACACACACACACAATATGAAATAAAGTTTATTTAACTAAGTTCGGGAGGAGAATGTTGTAACACAGTCTCACCCCATGTCGTCAATATTTGACGACACTTGACCATTCGTCAATATGTGACGCGGAGGGTATACCTTTCGCGTCATTTTTTGACGAACTGGGGACTTCAATACTATTACGTCCGTTGCATTCTCTTCTCCTATTTTATTACCATTTTCGCGTCGGTTTAGGGTTAGATTACGCAAAATTAAACAGTGTACGCGAAATTAAACAGTGTACGCGAAATTAAACAGTTGTCACCTGGCGTTGGGGTTAGAAACAGTTGTCACTTGGCGTTGGGGTTAGAGTTAGGTTTGGGTAGGGATGTCATTATGTAAATCTAACCCTAAACCGACGCGAAATTGGTAAGAAAATAGGAGAAGAGAATGCAACGGACGTAATAGTATTGAAGTCCCCAGTTCGTCAAAAAATGACGCGAAAGGTATACCCTCCGCGTCACATATTGACGAATGGTCAAGTGTCGTCAAATATTGACGACATGGGGTGAGACTGGGTTGAATGGTCATGTAATTCAACCAATCAGCGCAAAGAGGTGTCTATATCAGTCCCTCACCTTTGACAGTTTTTGCAGCAGCATCTCTCCTCCACCTCCGCCTTACTCTCTGCTGGTACATCTATCCCAGTTGAAGAGGGGCGAGTACTCTAGGTTTGGGCTAAAATTCTGAGCTCGGAGCCCTGCCCTCGGATAGCACGCCAAATATCCTTTAAATTATATTGATTACATGTAAACAGTGATGGGAATAACGGCGTTATAAGTAATTGGCGTTAGTAACTGCGTTATTTTTTTCAGTAACGAGTAATCAAATAAATTACTGTTTCCCCCGTTATAACGCCGTTATCGTTACTGACATTAAAATGCTGCGCATTACTAAAATTGATCTCACTGTAGTGATTTTCACCCGCGTATGCTCACTCTCTCAGCCAAACACTGATTTTCTCGTGTGTGTGTGTTGGGAGAAACATAACTGATGCTGATTGGTGTGTCTGTGTGTTAGAGGGGGTGGGAGAACCACATAGCTGATGGTGATTGGCTTAGTCTCCAACGTTAGCCAACCAAAGGCAGAGTTCACAAACAGGCATGCCCACTCGCACAGTCCGACTGAGTCTGAGCGAGCGAGCAGTGTAAAAAAGTCTGAGCAACTTTGTCACTTTGTTGCTAGATTTAGCAACTTTCTATCACTTTATCGACTTTATAGGACAAATCTAGCTATCTTTTCTGACGTGGTTGGAGACATTTGTAGACTGACATGAAAATACGCGTCGTTTTGTCTTCTCAACGAGCAGCGGTGCTGCTGATGACTGTGCCCCATCTCAAAGCACTGACAGGCAGCCCGGTCATCGCGCATCAATCACTCCGAAAACACCGGCGACAGGGTGATGGCAAGTACAACAAGCTCAAAGGTAGCGATCGCAAACACGAAGTATAAAGCACTACTTTTCCATTGTTGAGGTGAAAGGCAATAATGTTTGTGTAATGTGCAACTTATGCCCATGAAGAAAAAGTCTCTCCACGTCTGTGGCAAGTAATTCTGATCTAATAAAGCACCTCAAATCGTCACATGCTGCCAAAAAATTTGTGATTTCTCTTTAGTATTCATTTTAGTCATTTAACATATTTAATTTGTAAGGGGTATTCAAGTTATTTGAAATATTAGATTTTTTTAAGTAACGCAGTAATTACTTTTCCTGGTAATTAATTACTTTTATAATAATGTAACGCAGTTACTAACTCAGTTACTATTTTTGAGAAGTAATTAGTAACTATAACTTTAAAGTAACGTTCCCAACACAACATGTAAATGCGAACTTGTGAAATACAATAAGGTAATTCTGAGTGAATAGTACCATCATCAACATTGTTAATTATCTATTCTTTTTGCAGTTGGCACAACTTTGGGACCTCAAGATCAGACCAATGAAACAACATACACAAAGTCAGAAGAAAATTCATCAAACATTAAAATCTTCAAGATATGCATATATTTCGTCATGTTAGTCGTAGGTGTCGTTGGAAATGGACTTGTTATCTTTGTGACCGGCCACAAAATGAAGACGACAGTCAACTCCATTTGGTTTCTCAACTTGGCAATTGCAGATTTTCTTTATATTATGTTCTTGGTTTATGACATTGTTGTTGCCTTTGACCAAAGTATACTTTTGGATTTGAACAAACACATGAATGCATGCTTGTATTTTGGTTTTGAACTAAATATGTCTGCAAGTGTTTTCCTTCTGACAGTTATCAGTGTGGATCGATGTCTGTGCACATGGTTTGTTGTTTGGGCTCAGAACAAACGAACTTTAGTCAAAGCCAGAATCATCAGTGTATTTGTGTGGATTTTAGCCATCTGCTGCAGCCTCCCTTTTGGCATTGCTCAATATGTAATTAACAAAGAAAATTCCACCAATATCTCTTTGTCTATGTACACATACAGGTTCATTGTTGAATTTGTAATTCCCTTTATAATCATTGCATCTTCATACATAGCTATTGGTGTGCGGGTAAAACATCTCAAAATAGGAAAGCAGCTTCGTCCGTACCGGATTTTATCTGTAATTCTGGCTTTTTTCATATGCTGGTTTCCTTTCCACGTTTACAATTTTTGTTACAAAAGTTCAAATAACTGTTCCATTGCTAGAGAGAAACTTATTGCTGCAGCACCTTTAGTAGACTGTCTTGCTTATTTTAACAGTTGTCTGAACCCCATTCTCTATATGTTCATGTGTGATGAGTATAAGAAGAAACTTAAAAAGTCTCTCCTGCTGGTGTTTGAGGGGGCTTTTACTGAGGAGCATCTGGGATTGAGATCAACTTCACTTCCTCACAACTCTCAATGTCAACAGGTACTAAGTGTACAGACAGAAGAAAAAAGCATCTGATCCTTTGCTGGCAAAAAGAGAAAATTTTTTAGCTTCAATCTTTAGATGATTGGAGGCATAATTTTGAAAATTTGGAAAAAGATTTCTCAAATACTCCTCCATTCTCATGTGTTCAGACAAACAGAAAGTCCATCCCAAACTCTTGCCAACAGCTCAATGTATCGATGAAGAGGAAGTGAAAAATCAATCTACAATTTCTTACAAGTTAACCTCACTGAATGTTTATCTTTATTTATGCACAACCATTATGGTGTAATGCTATTAGTGCATTTTTAATTTTAAATTTTAATTTAAGCCCTCATAACTAAAAAAAAAACTGTTTATTTCCTGCTTAAAAATGTTGTAACAGTTCTCAATATAAAGGTCATTTTATGCTAAATTGTGTCTTTATCTTATTGTTCAACAAACTAAGGTACAGCCTTAAACCTCTACCTTAACTATGGTAAAACCATTAAAATATCAGAACGAACTTTCAGTCGGTCACTACGAAGTCACGTCGTGACAGGCGAATTGGGAACGCACTTCGAGAAGCTACTAGAACACCAACGAACGCCAATGGCTTAGAATTGCACTCTCGTCAGACACTTTGCAAACACAGAGATTTAGTGCTCAAGTAACTCGCTTGTTTGGGTCTTAGGGTTAACTGCGAAGAGAGCAAACTTTGTCCCGTGCAGAGGATTTCTTTTCTCTGTATGAAACTGGACTCAGTCGATCTAACAGCACACCTAAAAGAAGCGTGTGTACAGTTGATACTGGCTTGCTTAAAGGGACAATAAGTAGTATTTACCCCCATCTAGTGGTGAAATTGTATTTTGCATTTAAACAAATAGTGCTCTCTAGCGCCTCGCTTTTCCAAATGCGTGTTGCAACTGCGGTAGCTGTTATGTAATCACTGATCTCCTTGTCTGTTTCAGCTGGTTCATGTGTTCTGAATAAAAATGCGTTGTGGAAACTCGTTGTTAGGCTAGTGCTTTTTGTCCCTTTCTGCTATTATAGTTAATCAATACGGCAGAACGACATGGGAGCCCCTTGGATTTGTTCGATGTAAGTAAAGAGAAGAAATTCTAAGCTTACAAAGAAAAGTCAGATCACTGGCAGAGGTCATTTGACACCAACGAGGACATATTTATGAATAAAGAAATAGATTTTGATAAATTAAACACTTAAAACCCTACTTACTGTCCCTTTAAATACCTTCAAAGGCAAAAACACGGTCCGATGAAACAATTTCAGCGACTCCTGGGGCACAGGGACAGATTGGCAATCTGTGCGTTCTGGAAAAGTCCGGCAAAAAAGGTCTAATAATGCAATATGAACAGCCAACAGCAGGGGCACTAATACGATCACTTATACGTGTAAAAAAAGTAGAAAAAGAAGAGTCGGCCTACTAGCCGCAATTGGTCCACGGATTCCCGGAATTCGCGAGCCTGAATTCACGAGCCTGAGCATCCACAGCCAGGTCATGATGAGGGATAGACAGAGTTAACTTCACACCAGCTAGAGGTCCTGTAAGTGCCAGTAGTAGCAGGACACGTGACATTATAATATAATATACACGATATAAAAATAAATAAAACTCGTGTGAAAATTAACGTAATGCGCAACTACTGTTAGAGAGAGATGTGATGTGTGTGTGTGTGTGTGTGTGTGTGTGTGTGTGTGTGTGTGTGTGTGTGTGTGTGTGTGCGTGTGTGTGAGAGAGAGGCGCGATTGAACGGTGGAAACGTAAAAACAATACATACTCTGTCATTTTGTTCATATGGGACATCATAAAAAACGGCAAAGTGCTTGCTTATATTTGTGTACAGTTGCAATAAAACAAAACATTGTGCTTTTGTCAAACTGTAACCTACAACTGTCGTCTAACCAAAATCACATACACACACACACATGCACGCACGCACACACCCACACGCACACACACACAGACAAGAAGTGCCTAATCATTATGCATTTTCCACTACTTATCATAAGTGTTTTGATGCAGTGACTTGCACTGGTCTTGGTCTTGACTTGGTCTCGACCATTTAAAGTCTTGATCTTGTCTCGGTCATGACTTGGTCTCAGTTTAGGTGGTCTTGACTACAACACTACAGATTCGGCTCGTACTGATAAGGTAGTAAGGACAATATTAACTCCTGTCAATATTGCACTGGAAGCTGATCTTGGCAAGGAGCGTCACATTTCCGGCTGACAACAGAGGTATTTAGGCCAATCACAACGTACTGTTACAGCTGAACAATCACAGGACACTGCGCCTTTCAGAATGATGAGCTTTGTGCCCAAGCAACGCGTTTCAGGGAGGCAGGGCATTGAGGAGCGACAGTAATATACAGCATGTTTAAAAAACACATATTTTGTTGTGTGACAAACTGAAAAAAAACATTTAATATCCCACTTTACACTGTAAAAATGAAAAAAAAAGTACAAAACTAAAAACCTTGAAAATTTTTACTTGGGCCAATACATTTTCTATTAATTTAATTTATCAATTGTGCCAACGATCTATAAACATAAGCTCAATGTAAAATAATATGTTGACCCAATTGAATTAAGAGACCATGCTTTTTGCCCCATTAACTTTTTTGAAATTGTGGTAGCATTCTTTTTTAATTAATCCAATGTGAAAATGTATATTGGCAAAATTATATTGGTAAGGAACCATACTGAACTGTTTATTTCCAGTTGTCCTAATAGAAAATAAAAAATCTATTTACATGAAAAACTCAAGCTATTTTCTAACATTTATAAAAAAAATATTTGTCATACGTTAAAATTTTAAATATAGATAAATGATCGGCATACACGTGCACAGTAGACATTAGAAAATAATTATTTTAAATATTAAAGTATTACAATAAAACAATTGCAAATATTTTGTGAAAATTTTAATGTAAAATCTAAGTAAATTAGTGTGCCTCACCAAGGGGCGATTTCCTGGACAGGGTTTATCCAAGTTTCAGACTAAAATGCACGTTTGAGTTGTCTTAATTTAAAATCATGTTCCACTGACATTTCTTAACATATATCAGAACAATTGTTTTATCTCAAGATGGACACAGGTAATGTTTTTTGCAGCAGCATAACGAACCAACACCCTAAGCAGGATTATCAAGGCGGGCCCTTTACCACAGCACGTGATGACGCAATGTCCACAAGCAGGCTACAATGAATGGGACAGGACAGGATCATAGAGACATTAGATGACTGACAAAATCAGAAATAGCCTACGCGCACCACAACAAAAACATAACACTGGTGACAGCGCACCATAACATATGAAAAAACACTGCTGGTGACAGCACACTATAAAACATATTGTTACGCACTGCTATGTCTACACACACATACACCAAGGTCTAAATACATAAAAAAGATGCTAATTTACATTATATGCTATAGTGTTACATTATAACCACATTATAATTTGTAGAGGCATTTTCCGGGCTTCAGTTCTGGATGGCATGATGCACACAGCAGCTCTAAACTTCAGACAAAACCCAGCTCATTCATTACATACGCAGGATCGATCCATACCGTTTAAAATCATGTGTTTACTTACTGCTGCACTTTGTGCTTTGCTTTAGGTGTCTGGTGTAGTGTTTGGGTATTTAAAGCGTTATCGTTTCTTGTTTGTGCAAAGAAACCAAAAGATACAAACCAGCCGATTTCAAACGTGCACAGAAACTCTGGGCTGTGATTGGTTGGGCTCTTTCGCTAGCGGTGATTTCATTGGGCGATGGCTTGTTCGGCTTCTTGCACCGCAAGAATTGACAGCCAAGAGTGATCAAACTACCGCGAGAGTGATTTGCGAAACCATACGGAGGAATTTGCTTTTAAATCGCTCTCGCGGAACTTTGACGTCACCCGGCTGCCGGTTCTTGTGGCGCCGCATGAAGGTGAACAAGCCTTTTGAAAACCTATGAGAAAGTCTGGGAAAAGCGGATAGTAACAAATATGTGATAGGGCCCGCCGACTGTCGATCAAATTCTTCCAGTCGGGCAGGCCCCTGATTGGTCCGGGCCCGTAAGCAACACTTACCCTGCTTACCGATAGTTACGCCCCTGGTTTTTTGTAAGGTTTGTTTGCAAAAACTACCCAAATGTCCTAATATAACCAAGGCCTAGTCCTGGATTAATCTAAACCCTGTACGGGAGAATGCCCAAAAGTGTTCAGTAAAGCTTGACATATATTTTAGCATCCTTACTTAAAGCTCACATAACTGCCACCTAACAATTCAAACATTAAACATGTAAAACATTTTACAAGTATTTCCAAAAACACAAATATAAAAGTGGAAAGGGTTCGTCATCCAATGTTAATCACAATTTTACCTCATGTGATTGGATCATTCTCAGAGTCTCTTATAACCGCGTTGCAGATTGCCATATAACTGCTAGATACAGTACTGATCAGTGAAAGCAAGTGAAATATCTTGTTGAGATAAAGGAAAATATGATTTTATCCTTACAAAATCACCCTTTACAAGACGTTCAGTTGGAAGAATAAATAAAGGATTAAGAAGCTTGGACCAGATTGAGCAGTAGGAAGTGATCATGGTTGAGTTTACACTGTGTGCTTTTCCAGGACTTATGGCAAACGAAGTTGGCTGAAGTTAGCAGGATGCTACAGTATGTAAGTCATGATATTTACTGTTTTCCCTGTTTGCTGTTTCAAAGTCTGCATGATAGAGCCCATTTGAGCTGCCTTTGCATGGACATGATGCTCAGATAATCCAGTATTTTCCATGACTTTCTCAACTTTGTTGTAAAGTACTGGCATGGGCGTAATTTGCACGGGGGTTACGGGGGTCATGACCCCCGCAAAAATCAAATCCAGCTAATATAACCCCCCCAATATCATCACATCTTTCAGATTAAAATAAATATGAAATATTCCGAATTAACACTTTTTTTTCGTTTTCTTTTATTAATTTCATTTGCCAGCAAGAAAGATAGTATTATATTTTAAATAATCTGTAATGTACCCCTTGTACATTGATAACACAAAAGCAGCTGATCTCCGTAGTTTCGTTTTGAAAGCGTGTGAAAGTTGCTCGATCCTATTTCATCAATTGAGCTGAAATATCAGAGATATACACATACAACACACTGTGCAGCATGTTTACTTGCTAAACAAGCAGCGGACTCCGACATATATATTAAAATATTATTTTGCGTCCATATAAACTCATAATTACTCCCGCACGTGTTTGAATGACAGCAGAGATACTCGCCCACCGTCTCACAGATCGCCCCCTCACATTATTCAGGACAGAAGCGGTTGAAAGTGGACAAAAGAGACGGATTTAAATACCAGGTGTAAACGTAATGTGTTTCTCTCGTCCACTTGTGATCCGATCGATGAAAACACATCTTAATTCCAAGTAAACAGCCCCTTATTAATACCAAGTCGCACAACTATGATAAAGCAGAGGCTGAAGCATGTTGCAGTGTTTCACATCCATCAGGACAAACTGGACCTCTTAACTAAGAAGTCAGTGTGTGCACAGTTAATTTCTTTTACACCGAGACGTAAACAGGTATTGTATTGTATTTACATGCGTTTGTTTAGATTTTGTTAGTGGATGGTGAGTTGTGGTGATGCCCACTAATATGTGAAATGTTCTGAATAAAGGTGCAAGCTGCACTCCAGTGTGCCACCCTGTATTGTGTAATGTATTGAGAGTTGAATTGTTTATAATTCGTTTGCTGCATGCAGGTGCCAATACAGTGATGCAATTGATTAATCTTTAAGTTCTTGTTTCTTTTTTAATAAAATATTGAACACACACACAAAATCAATTAAGTGAAAGCTGCCACTGCTGGCTAGTGCTTAAACACTTAATTTAACTACTGTGTCATTATGGCATAAATAATCAAGTGAACAGCTGCATTTGCGTTAAGTAGTCTAAATCAGTAAAGGTATCACAATGTATTTCTAATACAGGAACGGCAAATTAGCATGTCACCTTTTACACAAGAAAATTATTATATAAATAAATAAATATGCCACAAGTTTAACCCCCCCAATGGTAGACCCAAAGTTACGCCCTTGAGTACTGGTCTGTGATTAGGTAGTCTCAGGCAGTCAGCCCTTCAATACTGAATGTCTGGTTTTTCGCTGCTTTTATGGACAAAGCCCGCCCACAAGGCTGTTTGACCGACATGTCAAACAACCAATCACAGTTTGTTTATCATCTAGCGTCACGTTTCGGACTCCCCACAATAACGAGCCGGCTGGCAACAAGTCAGGTATTAAAATAACCAGCCGCAACCGAATAGCATCTAAATAAACAACATTACTCACCATAGAACAACGTTGTGCACTTCATCAACAGCCACACTGATGAAACGCTCCCGTTAAACATCTGTTTAAAGCAAATCTCTTCACTTTTTAACACCTACAAGCAGGTATGTTGCTAACTCCGCTGTCGCGGCTGACTTTTTGGTTCCGCTCAACGAAACTTGAGATTTCCTAACCCCTCGTTCAGACAGCAAGCGACGTTATCGCTGTGTGTCGCCCGTCTCTTTCATTGAGGCGTTTCTAAATCTGCTTGTCATAAACAAATGAGTACCATCCACGCAAGTAACTGACGAGAGAAGGATGACGTTAACTCCACTGCTTCGTTCTCATTGGTAGTCGCTCCCGAAATTCGCTCAACATTTGCATAAAGTTAAACTTTTCTTATCTTTCTCGCGTCGCTGGACACGGCCATACGGTCATCAACGGTCACTTTCGCTCATGTCACCGGAAGTCGCCTGGTTTCCATTGAAATTAATGAGATTGCGTCGCTCTGCTACTGCTACTGCTGGTCGCTGGCTGTCTGGATGGGGCGTAAGGCGGCGTGCGGTGTTGTGGAAAATAATGCTTCTGTTGGTTTGTTGATGGCGAAATTTCTGAGTTTTTATTGTTAACATCACCGGAAGAACCATAGGTACCTTCTCGTTTTCAGTCACAACCTTTCATGTTTAACTAGTGGCCTTGCGAGCTCGTCAAAGTATGTTGTTTGTAAAATCGTTGTTGTTTTTGCTGAAGTTGAGTAAAGACATTCTTGAAATTGTAATAGACATTAAGTTTAATTGCTAAACTACAAGTGAACGAAATTTTAATAAATTTGAATGACGACCACGCGAGTTAACACCCCCAAAATCTGCTTAATTGGACAAAGAATGTGAAGCAGAAGTATAGCCATGTAGTAGATGTCTGTGTGGAATGTGTGCGAAATGTAATGTAAATGTAAAACAATAAAATAGTTATGAATTGAATATTTTTGTTTTTAATCTAAAACTTGTAAAGGAGTTTAGATACGAAACCCTTTGGTTAAAAACTAATGAGATCTTTGAGCCAATCTTGGGGTTATTAGCGATATTCTAAATAAAGAGTGTTATTTGGTGTAACTAGTGTAACAGCTTATCCTGTAATATTCAGGTCAATATCTCAAAAATGAAAAAAGTTATAGCAAAAAACTTTATAATTTTCATGATTCGGTACAAATTTTCTGGAATTTTAATGGAAAAACATGGGAGAAAATAAAGTGATGATTTTCGACTTTCAAATGGCCAGTATTTTGTTATTCTTGAACCCATAAACATGATCTTGGTCTCATTTAAAAGCTTTTTTCCAGATTTTCTATCTGAACGACTTGTTTTACCATTTAACCATTTTGAAAATTTTAGCAACATACCTACTACAAGCAATTCAGGAGAACCAAACTTTTTCACTCCAGTAACTGCCTCAAGTACAACTCTTGGACATCTTTTAGATAGTCTATACCGCTAACTTTGCATATTTTTGAGAATCCAATGTTTATAGCTGATCATGATAACTTATCCACGTGAACACGACTGATTCTCTTCCTCAATGGAACATCAAAGCTTTGTTTTCTTTGTTTTTCTCCTGGAAATCCTGTTTATTTCAACAAAGGTTGAACTCTCTTGAACTCCAGCTCCCCTCGCTGGATCTAGTGGGTGGGCGGGAAGGGCGAGTTCAACCGTATGTAAGGAAATGTGCACAAGTGCTGGCATATGCCCTATTTTTCTCTAATCTTTGACATGACTATGACTGATTATTTTCAACATGCTCAGTACGGTTCTGTGACAAATGGCATGAAGTAAAAGCTTAATAACAACGTATGCAGTGTTGCCAACTATTTTCAATGGAAAGTAGCTAAAGCTTGCTTGGAAAGTCGCTAGATTACGTCATTGCCTCATTAGCATAACAGTGACGTCATCACGTCGTATTTGCATTCTTACTACATTGGCTTTTTCAAATTTCTCTTTCTCTATGAACGGTCACAAATGTAATTTTAATACACATGAATTAATAAAAATGTTTTCTCGTTCATTTATCTGCTTCTGTTCTCATGAAACAATCTTCATGTTTAGCCTATATGTCCAAATAGTCCCGCTTTAAAACATATGAAGATAAACTGATAAAATTATGGGAAACGTTGTTTAAATTGCAGGTAACGTATATAGCTCATTAACACGTCAACTCCGTTCACTTTGTCTGAAGGTGCTGCTGCTCAAATACATTTATTTTTGTACAGTGATTTATTTTATTGAAAGACCATTTATTTACATCCCACCATAAATGCAAACCATCGCGGGATCAGGCAGCTCCGGCTTCCCGCATGCACGATTATGCCGTCTGGATGCGGAGAGATGAACTTTTTTTTTTTTTCTTTTTTTTTTTTTTTTTTTTGTTTTTTTATTTACAAAGCAATTACAAACAAAATAGGTACAATATAACTTCTTTCTATAAATCATTTGTATCTTATCAAATACATACGTAAAGGGTAGAAGAACATGGGGCATAGAAATAAGGCAAAAAAAAAAAAAAAAAAAACATAAATAAAATATATATTCAAAAGAAACCAAATCACAGGCAGGGACGGACTGGGGCTAAAAAACAGCCCTGGACTTTTTCCCAAATAGGCCCATCATCCGGCCATTCGCCCCTAGCCGTGCACAACAGACACAAGGATGTCCTGATACTATGCCACAATACTGTCAGACTATTAGACAAGGATATTTAATATTTTGTCCATGTCATATTACACTCTGATGTATAATAAGGCTGTGAAATAATGAAAATAGCTAGGCCTATTAATTTTGTCTGTACAGCTTTCACAAACAACCACCAGGTATTTGCCAATTCCACAATACTAAACACATATGAAAGACAAGGAAAAACTCTGATGGAAGACAGACAGAAAGTGCAAGCTAGGATTTTTTTGTTAAACTAATATTTGGTCAATTATTTAGCCCCCTTTCTTATTAGCACGTTTAGAGTGGTTGCAATGCATGCCTGATATTTACCCGTTTAATTCAATACCTTAGTCTTCATTGTAGCAGAAAATGTGAGCTCACTACAACCTCTCATATACAATAAAGTCAATGAAAGAAATGAAAACCAATGCAATACGATTAATGTCCACCCACAGACAAAATGACAGAGTATGTATTGTTTTTATGTTTCCACTGTTCAATCGCGCCCGCGCCTCTCCCTCTCACACACACACACACACGCGCGTGCGCACACACTCACATCACGTCTTTCTCTAACACTAGTTGCGCATTACGTTAATTTTCACGCGAGTTTTATTTATTTTTATATCGTGTATATTATATTATAATGTCACGTGTCCTGCTACTACTGGCACTTAGCTCTTGCTGATGTGAAGTTAACTCGGTCTGTCCCTCATCATGACCAGGCTGTGGATGCTCAGGCTCGCAAACATAGACGCTCGCGAATTCCGGGAATCCGTGGACCAATCACGACTAGTAGGCCGACTCTTCTCCCTCGTTTTTTTACACGTAGCAGCATATAAGTGATCGTATTAGTGCCTCTGCTGTTGGCTGTTCATATTTATTAGACTTTTTTTGCCATCGGCCGGGCGACGGCCCTCCGTTGAACGGCCGTTCTGGACTTTTCCAGAACGCACAGATTGCCAATCCGTCCCTGATCACAGGGGCAATCAATCAATAAGAATGTTTATAAAAGACGCCAGTTTTACAGCGTTCTTATTATTACACCATTTCAAAGATTTATAAAAGAGATTTAACTCATTCCTCCAATGTGTTATGTTAGGACGTAATTTGAAAAAACGGCATTTATGTATGAAAAATTTACTTATCAGGATGATGTTGTTAATGCCAAAGTCATTGATATCATTGTGAAAAATTCCCAATTTTATATCATTAATTGTTAGATTCATTATCTGAATTCCTTTGGACACAAGTAATTGTATAAGGTCCAGCCAAAACCTCTGTACGATATCACAACCACCGAACAGATGATCTAAATCTTCTGGTTCCTTTTCACAAAAGCTACAATTTCCTACATCCATTTTGAATCTGTTTTTTAAGAAATCATTGGTTGGATAAATCCTATTCAAAATTTTAAATTGCATTTCTTTCATCTTTGGTGGGACTGGGAATTTTAAGTATTTACATCTAATCTTTCTTATTGTCTCCATACCAAAATCTTTTAGAATATAATCTCTTTTGAGAGAATTTATTTGGCAGTTAAGTAAACAATTTCTTAAAAACTTGTTGTCACATTTATAATCATGAAAATTAATACCATTGATGCAAAGTTGTCTTAGGTTAGGAATGATCTTTGAGTATATAATATCCTGCTTAATCATAGCTACCAATGATACTGGGAGAGCTTTCACAATCCGATTAAACATCTTTTGAGTACAGCTGATTTGAAATTTGTTACAGAATTCAGGAGAGATGAACTACATATCCTGCCCTGACTGGAGCTGGAGAGACTCTGCTCTGCTGCGCGAGGACTAGACCGCCTGTGAGTGCTTTGGGATGGGGTGGAGCCCACAGAAGCAGCGATAGCTGCTCGTTGAGAAGAGTGAATGATACGTACTTTCAAGACAAAAAGTCTCCAACAACGCCAGAAAAAGTCGCTAGATTTGTCGCTAGTCGCTTTTTTGAAAATAAGTCGTTAAAGGGGTCTGAAAAGTCGCAAAGTTGGCAACACTGAACGTGTTTGGCTCTGCAGCGAGCACCGTCTCAACGTTTCTGTGGGCGTGACGTCTGAGGATAAGACCAGTGATTTATGGAACGCCGTTAAAGAAAAAACGTGTTAAAATTACGTGTTAACTCGCACTTATTTTGTGTTGGCACATTGGAAACTATTTTCTTGTGGTGCTTTTGCTCAAACACAAAGAAGCAACAAACAAGTCTTGAATATCTCAGGATGTAATCTAAAATATATGTTGAGCATCTTTTGAAAGCATTAGTAGACTACATATTTTTGAATGGTTAACTATAACCGTTCAACCCTTGAAGTTCATGGCCACTTTCACACTATAGTTTTAAATACAGTTTAACTTTATCATGTTTTAAAACCTAACTGGTAACTGGCACATGAATACAGGACATTAAGTTTTCACAGGTCAACCCATATGTGTTATTATTTGTTTGATAACACCCTTGAGTCTTAAGAAGCTGCCATTGCTTTAGATAGCTGTATAGTAAATTGTTTTGCTTTATCCTTCAAAGTTCAATTGATCAATTATAATTTTTTATTATCATTATTAGACACACACAGGACAAAAAACATACAACAAATAACACTGGTGAGGATCATATACATCCTCCAGATGCTGTGTTGTCTGTGTCAAATGTGTTGAGGTGGTAAAATGCAAAAGTCCAGCTGATTTAATATGGTTATCTGTGTTTTAAGGCAAGTTCAATAAAATAGCAACTTATTCCCAATTTACCAGGTAACATCTGCAGGCATATTTGAAGTGGTGCTTTGCAATCGGATATGCCTGTTGACTCTGAAACTCTGGTTATTTTTATTTTATTTTAAATGACGCAATAATGACCACAAAGCAGCACGCTATTTCTTAATTTTTAATAGGTGTCATCATTGGTAGAATAAAAATTAGCAGCATGTGTAAATAGAAACATTTTATCCAAATATAATTAATACAACGTCAAACCATAATGAAACCACAGTAGATGGGTATCCAGCTCGCGCTGTAATGCGCAGGTGTAGAGCGCACGCCCGTCCGCCTGCAGGAGGCTTTGCTGGAACGCAATCCTGATGTGAAATTTCTTTACTGAGGGTTTAAAAACTTACTTCACTGTGGAGTACGGCCGCGAGTGATGTGAGCAGGATCCGGACGCTTGATAAGGTGACTGGTTTTGTTAATAGATGACTAACGCGTTTCAAACAATGTTTGTTCAAGAAAGTTGCCAGCTAACGTTAGCATCAGGTAAGCTAGCACAAAAGTTAACCTAAAGTTAACAATAACTGGCTTAGAAAACTCAGTTTCTGTCAAGGCACAGCGAAGAAACATTTACTGACGGCCTACGTTTATTTCAATAACAGCATTTGTGAGACGACATCAACTCAACATCTAAGCCATTGGTGGACAAGAAGACCAAAGGAGGAAGACAAGCTGCAAAAAACAACGATAAATTGTCATAGCTTTTTATTTTAAATAAATGTTAATAAGTGTTGACTTAAATGTAGTGTTGTAAAGATGTTTTGAAATAAGTTGTTTTTAAAATAATCTCGCCGATCGTTTACATTCAGCCACAGTCGATGTCGAACACACCTATAAACACGTAGTGGGTGTTAACACGTGATTTTAACACGTTTTTGCTTTAAAGGCCTTCCATAGAAAAAGATCCGAGGTGCAGCATGGACAGATTGAGCGTTTATCTGCTGTTGATTTGGGGTAAGACAGAATAAATAACACACCAACCTGTAAAGATACTCGTTTGTGTTTGTATGTGTGTGTGTGTGTGTGCGTGTGTGTGCGTGTGTGTGTGTGTGTGTGTGTGTGTACAAAGAAGTCAAGATCTATGTAAAACCTTACCTTTGAGGATGTCCACAAAATATATACACCCACTTTAAGAAAAGATGTGTTAATTTTTTTACACTTTTGTGTTATATTTTTAACACATTATGTGTCGTTTTGGGTTAAATTTGATTTTTCTGTTAAAATAAAACACAAGTTGTATTAAAAGTAAGTTGTTGAATGTGTTTTGTGTTGGGTGTGGTGTTTGGGGGTTAGAACTCATCTCTCCGACACACACACAAACTAAAATTGACTTTTTAAACTGAACTAAAGATGTTTGTATGCGTGAATAAATTAGCTCGCAAGGCAGCATGTGTAAACTTTAAAGGAGACATATCATGCTAAATCCACTTTCTTGGCTCTTAAATGCATTTTGTTGTATATTTGTAGTGTTTATAAGTACATAAAAGTTGAAATTAGTCTCTTCAGGTGCTTTGTTGATATCTTTATATTCTGTTTTGGTCATATTTTCCAACTGGTTCTGATTTTTCTATTATCTATTACGTTTTTTGAACAATTACGTCACAGTATTTGCAGCGGAACTGCTAAATAAGGACATCGACTTCCAGCCCAACACTACGAGCAATCCGCCATTTTATATTTCTCGCTGCGATATTGTAGTCCAAGCTCAAGGATGCAGAAGTTACGAGAGCGTAAGAAATGTACTCACATCTGTGGGTAAAGTCATTTTTCTGTGCCCGAGGCACTTTAAGGATAACTACTTCACCAATCTCCGCCAGTATAAAGAAGGATTTGCCGATAGACTTCGTCTGATTGAGGGGTCAATTACTTCTTTCTTTGGAGACGACGAGCAGAGCACTTCGGTAAGCAGTTTATAACTTAAAGTAAAAAAGTAAAGTACACGGTGGTCATGGTTTAGCAGTGCTGTTTCTCACTCCGAAGGCTGCAGCCTGCGGAGATCCCTTTTGGGCATCAAGCCTGGTTTAAGTTAACTGAGCATCACATTTGCAAGTCATGAGCATATTACAACAACTTACGATTAACTAAGAATAATAGTAAACTTTATAATTGTTAATATTCTGAAATAAGACCGTCTTGATGTCGTATGCAGCCTAGATATGCGACCTCCGGAGGCTGCAGCCTCAGACCATTGCGATACCTCCATATGAAGACGTTGTTCTGCAGGTTCGTCGTCTTCATTTTCCTCTCAGTACGTTTCCGACTCTGGCGCGAACATATAAGGCTGGATGGACAAGTCTTCCGTTGTTGACATTTTGTGAATAACGAGTAAATAAAAAGTTTCTGTGCAGCTAGATAATCGTATCTCTGCTATAAAACTACAAAAATGGCCGAACGGGGTGGAGTTTAACCGAGTGTCACCTCTGCAACCTGGAGTGGGGGCAGGGTATGACGTGCATTTAAAAAGACAGTACCAAAACGAGTTGCTCTCAGATGCACATCAGAAAAGGGGTAGAAAGGGGGCCTGTGGGGCTATAATAATGAGGAATTCAGACCCAAGCATTGCAGTTTCGCTTTACATAGACCACAAATAGATGATTTATATGTAAAAAGGACAGATTTAAAAGCATGATATGTCTGCTTTAAAGTTACTTCCAGTGTGTTTGTCTGATATGAATAACTCACTTCGGCAAATAATTTTTATTTGAAAACAATATTTATTTATTATTTGCAAACTATTATCTTATTTAAATATATATTTTTATTGCTGCTTCCACAGACATCAGTTTTTATTTTACAAACTAAAGTTAGGCTGTTGTTTTACCAGTGCTTATGTGTATTTAATTGTCTGAAATCTAAAATAAACATTATGAGGTTGAAAACACTGCATAGTGTTGATATATGATAGCGCTGAGCTTGTCCGTCTGGCTCAGCAGAATCTGGCAGTAATGTCACGTCACTGAAAATTATAAGTCCCATTTGGGGAAAAGGTTAAATTATTATTTATCTCAAAACATTGAACATTTTATTTGGAACCATGAATACAAAAATTAAACAGGGGGGCACAAATCAGATCTGAGGTGGCAATGCACCCTTTTCCCCCTCGTGGCCCCGGGCCTGTGTGTATCAGAGCATGGCATGACAATAGAGTAGTTGTTAGTTGTTGTGGGAGATCAAGTAGGTTTTGATCATTTCGTTTCGACTTCACGAAAGGAACAAAGCCGTAGTTGTTTTGAAAACTGAATCCTTGATAAACCAGTTGACTGTGAGCGGTTATAGACAGGGATGCACATAACTGGGTAGGGTTGTACCAGTCGTTCGTAAGTTCTTACTTAAACTGGGACGTAAAGCCCAAACTAGAGGCTTAGTAACTACTAGCTAGTTTATAACTAACTCTTTACTTTATTCGGTTGCACCATTTGTTCTTAAGGCAGGACGTAGCTAGTGGGTCGTAAGCTCTCCGTAAAGTAGTGCGTTGTGGCATTAAATGACGTCTAATTTTCTTAACCCAATCACAAGGCTTATAATGGGTAAACAGGAAATAGTCTGAACAGTACGTAACTTCAAACTGATTCTTGACTGCCTAAACTGAAAGTTAAAAAAAGACGTTAAAACAAACGTTATCGAACTCAAAACATTACACTTTTAATTGAAAATAAACAGGAAGAAATTTTAAATCTTATTTTAATTGATGGATACACAGAAAATTAAAAAGTTCTTGAAAACTCATTGACGAACTTGCGGCTCTTCATAATTAATTACGAGCTCTTCAATGTAATATAATCTGGCTGACATCTTATTCCGACCGCTATTCATATAACGTATTGTTACGTTTAAACTAAGTTTAATGGTGCAACCCAAAAACATTTAGTAGTGCGTAAGTTGTAACTTAGTTCCCATTTACGTCGTAACTAAGCTACATTGTAACTTACGGACAGCTGGTGCAATCAGCCCCTGGTGCGCAGGTGCGCATGCGCGATTAAAATAAAAAATGCGCACCAGACACTGCTCTAAAAGGGGCTTTTGCGTACTGCTGGAATTTTAGGGATTGCCCCCTGCATCATTGGTAAAATAATTATTATAAAATGGGCAGTTCTGGTTCTTCATTCTGATTGGTTGAAACACGTTGTAAGCCGTGATAAAATACACTGGTAACCTCACGGTTCAGACCAAATTACATAAGTATCACTGCGCCACTGTTGCTGGGTACTGTTTATGAAAATAAACACCACAGTCTTTAACTCTTTCACCGCCATTGACAAGATATCTCGTCAATTAAGAGAAAACGCTTCCCCGCCAATGACGAGATTTTCCGTCTTTCCGCAATACCGCTATTATCCACCAGGTGGCGCCCTTCCACAACTTTTTAAACCCGGAAGTATTGCCCTATGGCAAGCGGCTGCATGGCCGTGTCTGTTTTAAAGATCGCTCTGAATGGGATCTCTATGAAAAGTCCGTCACAAAAATGGAATTATCTCTGCTTCTTGCTCAAAATGTGGTGTTTTTGCAGAAACCTACCCATATTCAAAAGCTGATTACAAAAGAACCACTGAAGGTAGGATGAAAGTTTTTTTTTTTTTTTTTGAAAGCAGAGGGTCTGTTCTTTCATTTGATATATTGTACGTTTATATATTTAAAGAAGAACATTTTCTGGAAGGCATTAAACTTTGGTGAAAATCATGAAAAACGCTGGCGCTGGCTGGCAACTTTAAAAAAAAAACGCTGGCGGTGAAAGAGTTAATCATATTTTTACTTTGTCTACAATTGCACAATTAATGGCGATATCCAGATAAATGTAAATAAATATTGTTGAGTCATCTCGTCGATAAAGAGAAAACGCTGTCTGAGGAGTTTATAACTCAAGTTCATACGTCCGCTATTATCCACTGGGTGGCGATCTTACCCAACTTAAACACTGACGCATTTACTCAACAATGAAAACAGCGTGTTTTCATTAGGCTCTGAATCTAATCTCTTACAAAAGTTCTTCACAAAAATGGAATTATCTCCGCTTTTAGCTAAAAAATTTGAGAGGTGATAAGAGAACAAATGAAGGTAGGATGAAAATTTTTTTGTTTGTTTTTGTTTGAAAGCGGATGGTCTGTTCTTTCATTTGATATTTTATGTTTATTTAAAGAAGATAATTTTTCTGTAAGGCATTAAACTAAAACTGGGTGGCAACTTAAAAAAAAAAAAACCGCTGATGGGGAAAGAATTAAGCATGCTTCCAAGCATATTTGATCATCACTTCAACAGTTGCACAATATCAATGTTAATGTATAAATTAGATGAATGGTGATTTATAAAATAAACACCACAGTCTTAAATCATATTTTCATTGTGTCTTTGCTGCGTCTGTGTTGGTTGGGAACTGCGCTCTGTTTAAGTCATACTTGATTCTGAGGAACTACTTTGTTTGGCGGAAGAGTAATATTTGTACTAATATAATTAGAACTTATTTGTGTTTTATTTTATAAAATCCCGCTAACGTTATGCATATGAAGTAACCGTTTTATAAACGCAATAATACCCTCGAAGCGTTGGGTTACCAGTGCATTTTATAACAGCTAAGGGGGTTTTAACAACGCCCCTTAGCTGTTATAAAATGCACTGGTAACCCACTGCTTCTTGGGGTTTATTGCTTTATTACAAACGTGTTAACATTAATGTGTGTTAACAGACGTGCAACAGTCACTGGCCCGTTTTGCCAATTTAAATATTTAAGCACAACAAGACACGAAACAGATCTCTCTTTACTCACGTGTTATTTGCGCGCACCTCAAGTGCGAGCACGATCCACATCTCAAGGTTTCAGACAGCTTGTTAACTGACAGGCAGCGCGCAAATGCCAACTGAGTTTGTTTTCTTGCACTTGAGCGGCCATTTTAAAACTAAATCATCTCAAAATGCTGTGATTATAGTAGTAAAAGTCTTTTACACATTAAATGAATACAAGCAGTTAAGAAAAAAATGCGTGTGTAACAATGTTTTGGATCCATGCATTTAAAGTGACAGTACACCCATTTTTTAGAGTATAAACCTGATGCTGTTTTTAATGTTAATCAAACCACAGACAAAGAAAATCATAATTTCCTTGCCTTGACTAAATAAATTTTGTAACTTTTAATAAGAATTATTCCAATATACACAGTAAAGACTATGCAGTATTATCTGATTACTTTATTTAGTTTTTCTGTACTCTTATTTTTTTTATTTCTGACCATTTACTTGTCTTTAACAATATTTAAAATGTATATAGGCAGACATTTATAAAGGTTACATGTGTTAAAACAATAACCAGGCATATTTTATTTTATATACATCATAGTCTACCATGTTTAAACCAAAGTGATATGGCGAAGAGAGTAGTCAGGAGATTAATGATCTTGACAGCAATACTGAAGGTCTGGTGTTTTTCGCTGCTTTTTCTGGACAAAGCCCGCCCACGAGCTATTTGACCAACATGTCAAACAACCAATCACAGTTTGTTTCATCTAGCGTCACGTTTCGGACTCCCCACAATAATGAGTCGGGTTGCAACAAGTCAGTTATTGAAATAACCAGCCGCAAACGAATAGCATCTAAATAAACAACATTACTCACCATAGTTAGTTGTGCACTTCATCAACAGCCACACCAATGAGACGCTTACCGTTAAATGTCTGTTTGAAGCATATCTCTTCACTTGTAACACCTACAAGCAATTCAGGAGAACCAAACTTTTTGACTCCAATAACTGCCTCTAGCAAAACTCTTGGACGTCTTTTAGATAGTCTATGCCGCGAACTTTGCATATTTTTTAGAATCCAATGTTTAGCTGATCATGATAACTGGTCATTATTATCCACGTGAACACGACTGATTCTCTTCCTCAATGGAACGTCAGAGCTTTGTTTTCCAGGGATCGAAACTAATCGCGACACTCGCGTCTCCTGGAATCCGGTTTATTTCAACCAATCAAAACAACTTTGACATTCTCACAGGGTTTCCAGAAAAGTGTACGAAAAACATCAGACGTTTAGCCAACAGCTTGAGGAGATAAATTCTTTTTTTTAGATGAAACAAAAGGCAAAGCAAGAGGTCAGTGATTTTTTTCCCAGATCTTGAAAAGTTTGTTGCCTCTGTTGTATGGGCAAGGAAAACAAGTACCTTTGATGAGCTTTCACAGCAGTTAAAAAAGCACATGACTGTTATTAGACAAGGAAAACTAACAGGAGAAGAACGAATGACGAGGGGAAAGACAAAAGAAAAGCATAACAATCATGATGATTGATAAATCATCAATTGATAAATTGATAAACCTTTTTTCTGCACTTTTTTTCTTTCTCTATTTCAATGTTTGATCATAAATTTCTCACTATGGAATGTACTTTTTTTAATAAGAATGCATAAAAGTCTTTCTTTTTTGCATTTTAAAACTAAGTTATTAGAAGATAAATATTTTTGGGAGAATTTAAAATTTTTTAGAAGTATTGGAAGAGTGAGAAGAATTGCTATGAAAATTGCATTCAGTGGTTGGAAATGAGAAAAGTAGAAATAAGGAAATTCTGTCAACAATATTTATCACATTCTTTGCTTTGTATAAAAAAGTCACTGGATGTTTGAAAAATAAATTTTTGGTGTGGAGCAAAACATGATTGCAAATGACCTTAAAAATCTGTGGACTGAAAAGACTAACTTTTAAAAGACTGAAAGTAGCTGTAAGAGATTAACTTTAAGAGAAATGGATGCTCCTACCTCTTTTTTTACCTTGAACATAAAAAAGTCAAGAAAATTTGATGTACTGTTTGAAAGACTGCAATGGACAGGAAAGCTCTGATCAAACAGAGATGCATAAAATTGCTGTGGATATTTATTCGGGTTTATACACCTCTGAAAAATCAGATAATCATTGTAGGAATGAACTGCTTTATGACCTTCCAGTTTTAACCTGAAAGCACAAAAATATTTTAGAGACTGAACTTACCTTCACGGCTGCTGTTATGGGACTTTCTGTAGGTCGTACACCTGGAATAGATGGATTGTCTGCCGAATTCTGTAAGGCTTTCTGGACTTTTCTTGGACAAGACTATGTTAACTGTGTTAAGCAACACAGGAAAAAAATCACTGTACATATTGTGTGTCAAGATACTGCATCTTTATACTCACAAATGTTAAGGAGTCTAAATAGTAAGAGGTGTTTGGACTTATTGCTTCCCCCAGGGGCAGCTGGAGAACTTTGTACAAACCTCCCATTGAAAAAATTAACTGCAGATCTTCATTGTAGGTTAAGGCACGGTATAATAGCTAGGGATGTCCTTTCTGTGGTATACAAGAAACTATTTTTCACTTAAATTGTGCTAGATTACAACTGTTGTTTGTTTCAAATAATACATGAATGGTGCCAAGACCTGGGAGTAGATTTTTCACCCATGTGTTTTGTAAATGGGCCTAAATACAAAAAAAAGTAAAAAGGAGTCTCATGTATTGTTGAACTTTTTATTCAGAGAAGCCAAAGTGGCCATTTGGTTATCACGGAAAGAAAAAATGTCCAGGAATGAGTCCTCAGTGGATTAGTAAGATCGCGTCAAAAAATTAACACACCTTTTACAAACTTTTAAATGAATTTGAAACTACTAAATATAAATGTGTTATAAATCAATGTATTTGTGATGTTGACTGTGATGGAAATTTGGAATATTTATTTTAGATTATTATGTTCAAGGTTTTTTTTCTTCTTTCTCCCTTGTTTATGTGATATGTGAAGTTCTGAATTGTAATAACCTTTATCTTTTGTGGTGTTAAAAGTGTGTTTAAAAGTCTCTCTATCTCTCTCTCTAGCGTTCAGATGTTCATATGCATTTAACATGGACACAGAACATTCACTGACATTTTATGGCAAACAAGAAGACTTCTTTGGCTACAGCGTTCATCAGTACCAATCTGAAAATGGGAAAGAGTGAGTAAAACAAGCACACACACACACACACACACACACACACACACACACACGGTCAGGCATACATGGTTTATGGGGACTTTCCATAGACGCAATGCATTTTATACTGTACAAACTGTTATATTCTATCCCTAACCTGTGAAAAAGGTAAAAAAATCCAGTCCACAATCACATCAAATCAGTGACAACACTTATGAACTTGACAATTAAAGAGTTAAAAGCATGGAAATTTTGTAAGAAATTTCAAAGCATTTTCTTAAAATATGTGTCCATATAAGATTTGTCACCAAAAATCATTCAATTTGCTGAAAAGCAGTGAAAGTGGCCAAATTAAGACTAAAACTTAAAAGGCCAAAAATGGCATCAACAACCCATAAGGGTTAATGTGTGTTGACTTCTCCAAATGAAGAAATGTTTTAAAACAACTGGACACTTTTTGTGTTGACATAACGTTATTCCGTGCTTTGGGAACTTTCAAGGAAAGTTCTTAAAACGTTTCTCTGTTTACTGTAATTGATTCTGTTTTACAGGATCATCGTTGGAGCTCCTTTAAATGATTCAACAAAGAGAATTTACACATGTCTCACAAATCTAAGGAACTGTACACCACTGCAGCCAGGTACACACACACACACACACACACACACACACACACACACACACACACACACACACACACACACACACACACACACACACACACACACACACACACACACGCATGCACACACATTCTGTTTCCATGTTTTGTGGGGACATTCCATTGTTTTTATACTGTACAAACTGTATATTCTATTCCCTTCCCCTGACACAAACCCTAACCCCAACCATCACAGAAAACTTTCTGCTACTTCACATTTTTAAGAAACATCATTTTGTTTTATTTATAAGCTTGTTTCCTCATGGGGACCTCAAAATGTCCTACTGGTATTGCGGACAAATGTCCCCACAACGTGATAATTACCAGGTACACACACAGAGACACACTGATGTGGTTGGTGATGTGTTGACAGGTTCAGAGAGTAACAGACCGTTGGATTTGTCAACTGATGTGTCGTCTTCTGGTACCACAAGCATCACTGTAAGTTCAGCATCTCAATCTGATTTACTGCTATCGGTTTTCTGCTTTGTCACACTCATCTCTTCAGCTTTTATGTAAAAGAATATTCAAAGAATAAAATATTATAATGTACTGTGGGAGAAAAACGCTTAGGTTACTCACGTAACCCCGGTTCCCTGAAATAACGGGAACGAAGCATTGCGTCAGTTAGCTGACGCTATGGGGGAAACTCCTGTTTACTCCGTGACTGAAGCCTATTGGTTAACGTCTGTACAAAGTACAGACCAATGACGTTTGAACCCGCGCGCGGGAGGAACGCGTCCTTATATAAGCGCGGTTCAATCGTCAGGAGCTCATTATATTCGACTGAAGCGCGCAGCCGAATAACACTCGCTGCGTAGACGTTTGTAGCACGGCAAGAGACGCAATGCTTCGTTCCCGTTATTTCAGGGAACCGGGGTTACGTGAGTAACCTAAGCGTTCCCTTTCAATACGGTTCACTTCGCATTGCGTCAGTTAGCTGACGCTATGGGGGAACGTAATCCCATCACGCCGTGCATACACAACGTACTGAAGTGCCTTACCGGAGAGACACTGCGTGTGGCCCTATACCCGGCATATTCACAGCTTTAAAAGCAAATGTGTAAGCACCATATAAATTGTTGACGCGCACACGGTGGGGTTTTAAACGCACCGGGGGCACATAACATAGCACAAGACGGCGAGGTACCGAGCGCGCCGCGGCTGTGCGAGATAAGTAAATTCAGAGTCACGTTGGTGAGCTCGCTGAGCGCACCGTGGTGTACACATAAAACGCATGAGCGTGCACGATTGAGCCGAAGAACCTGCGCTCGTAGGGCAGGGACATCTAAGCTGTACAATCTGACAACGTAGACGGCGAAGACCAGCCGGCCGCGTAGCAGATATCAAATATAGATATAGATACCCCTGTAGACCAAGTTCATGAAGAAGCCAAACTCGCACAGAGTGGGCTCTATATAGGACATAGCTCATAGAGGGGCGTGAGCCAGTGCGATGGTTTCAACGATCCATCTAAATAACCACTGTTAGCAACAGACATACGTAGTGAGTGATCTGCGAAGCTCACGAACGGTCGATCTGACTATAATATGCGGCAGAACGGTTCGTAGCGTGGGATTATACAGATACCACAATAGTGTGAACCCAGGTGCACCCTCGAGCGCATCGGGATGCATATAGGTAGTATTATAGTGCACAGATCGGTGAGCTTTCCAAGCGCGCCGTAAATGTGTATTGACTATAAATTGCACGGGCACAGGTGAACACTTGAATACATCGTGAATGCATATAGATGAATCAGAGTGTTATAATGCACAGGCCGGCAAGATTCTCGAGCGCGCCGTCATGTGTTCTGATAATAAATTGTGCGCACACGGGTGAACTCTTCAGTGCACCGTGAATGCGTATAGATAAATCAGTGCACAGAACGCGCCGTGAATGTGTACAGATATGATTGATGAACGTAACGGTGGGCACCCAACGCACCGTGAACGTACACAGATGAACAACAATGTATGTGTCACAAAGCATAACACAGCTGTGTATACAGATGAGCTTTCCCAAGCGCATCTTATTGTATACCAAAATGTTATAGCGTGTACATGTGAGCTTCTCTAAGCGCACGGTGGACGCATATAATTAAAAACCATATCGTGCATACAGGTGAGCTTATGGGCGCACCTTTAATGCAACAAACCTCAGTAGTGCGCGAAGCAGGGATGCCGAAGCTGTAAACTGACAACGTGGACGGCGGGGACCAGCCGGCCGTGTCACAATTGTCAAATGAGAAACCTCTAAGACCATGCCCATGCTCTAAGACAAGTGAGCATAATTGTCACGGGAGGTGATAACGTCAACGATCCATAAATAGCCTGTATTGACAGGTGCTCTAGTGATCTGTGACGCAGATGAACAGCTGATCGTCTGATGTACGTCAGACGTATGTGTCATACAGGACCTTGGACAGTTCCAGAGCGCTGTGCCTCGGGCACCGTCCGCATCTGAGAAATGACAGGCTTATGAATAAAGTGAATGGCCAGCCGTAAAAGCATGGTTCGCTGTTACCGCCGCCGTCCGCATCTGAGAGATGACAGGCTTGTGAATTAAATGAATGGTCGGTCGTAAAAGCGTGGTTCGCTGTTATCACGGCCACATAGATATAGGTAGGGGAGAGAGCCGCCGTGCCTCTGTAGTGAGGAGAAAAGTGTTCCACCGGCGATTCGTGGGGGTTTTTGACTTTCAAATGTCACTAGACAGAATGGATCAGACTTTGCATAAGGACGCCTCGTGAAAGGGGTCCTAGCAGCTTGTGTCAATGTGTCATAAGGCACGTAATGTAGGTCGTGTCCCACGGATGCCATCTCCGCACGCCCATCGTAATGGGTTAATATTGGTAGTTTAAGCATGAGATGCGTATCACTCTGATTGAACATAGCTTATAAAGCGATGCAATGAGTTTATAAAGGAGATGACTCGTCAGCTTGTTCAGGGGGCGAGATCTCAGTCTGGTTCGGTAAATAATGAAACCACCGTAGATTGCCCGACCGCATTATCACAATAACACGGTCGAGAGTGCTGCAGTGCTAAATCATCCTCTTAATGTACCGTATTCACAGTACAAGGTGATTTATATGAGACAAACGGCGTTCCACGCGCCGAAGGCTGATTGCCGTCGTAAAGCGTGTTCAACCCACAGCAAATGCTGGGCTAGCTCGTAATGACAGCACTTCATGCAGCCGTGTGTAACTTAAGCAAGCTTCCCGGCCGTCAGCTCGGGGCGGGACCTTTGCTTAGTCAAACTGAAGTGGACTTATGAACAGAATGCCACGATATTCAGCTTTCTGAGGCTCGTTAGAGGGGTACGTGTGCCCGTCTTAAACGAGATGCCGCGCGCGTCTGACTGTGCGCGCGCTTTAAGCTTTGAAACTTATTGTGGCGGGTAGCAAGCTCACTTGAGGTTGATATTACCCTTAATATCTCCGAGTATTGGAGCGGAGGTGTGAGCGTCTTCGGATCCGCTAATATAAATCAGCTATATGGCCGAAAAACGTCATAAACCGCTTGGCTGTAAGCCTTTGAGTGGCCGTCCGGAGAGGGCGCGATTCAAACGCTTGGAGCCATGCGAAAGTCTGAGGCTGTCCTTCCTCTAGGAAGAGAGAATAACAGCCGTAAGACCGTGCTCGTTTGCGCCATCAGCATCGTAGCGGAGAAACTGAGGTGGGCTGCGAGCGAATTTGGCAGAAAGGTGTTAGAGACACCGTACAGTCGTGGGGTGTCAATACACAGTATATGGCCAAACCGGGGTTTTTTCGGCTAGCGTCGATAGAATTATGGACAGCGGGCCGTGTGTGCGTATTACTGAATGCTTGTCAGTAAGGCGATAAAGTGTTTAGAGACACTGTACAACCGTAGGTGTCAATACACAGTATAGTAAGCACGGAAATTACTCTTTTTAGAGGAATTAAATACCGTTCGCCACTATAGTGAGGTCGCATAGCCGACAGTATTACACAGTATGTTTGGATAAACAGCACACAGAAAACATTTCAGGGCAGTCCAGCCGAGGCGCGACATAACCCCTTTTTTCCCAGACAGTTTCGTTCTCTGTTGATGCAGCTGTGCTGCGGAGACCAGAGCTCAGCCGTTCAGGTGCACAAGCCTCAGTAGTGACGGTGACCGAACGGCTCACGGAGCAGGGTAGTATGTCTAGGTGGTTTAATGTCAGACTGAACCCATCGCAGAGAGGAAGTCTGCCGTGAGGCCCGCGGTTTTGCCGTTTATTAAAAGGGCAGAAAAACCGGGTATATATATAAGAATGTACCAATATTCAGCGCACTGATATAGGACGGGACTGAATAAAGGGAAGTATTCGGGCCTCAGCATATTATAAACAAATTCGTTCTGCCTCTGATTCCGTCTAAACCAGAGAGAAATTACCAGGCAGACGAAGAATGAGCTATCTGAAGTGAGATCGGCTCAGGCCAGTAAAGCTCTATAATAAGTGTTTTAGCGCTCCAATAGAGGCGTGTCCGCCTTATCGAGCAGACGAATGAGATCGTGCCGCTCCAGGAGGGGAGGGGCATGAAGCTCTCTTATAATGAGTGTTCTTGGTGCTCCAATAGCGGCGAATCGGCCCTATCGAGCAGACGAATGAGATCGCGCCGCTCCATGAGGGGAGGGGCATGAAGCTCTGTAATCGTTGAACACTGGACAGCTGCATTTAGAGGCAGCGAGCCGTAATACCGCGTGCTAGCTAAGCCGTTAAGAGACCTCACCACTGTGGGGAAAGGAGCGAGGGACTCCGCGAGCGTGGAGCACGAGTGGCTGTGCTATGACAGAGACAGGGGCAGACCGCCCGTGTTTGCTTGTCGTATGCATCTATCCAGGTCTACGGTTCCCCGCTTGTTCATCTCAACAAGAGAGGAACGGCAGAGGGGAGCAGCAACACAGACAGAACAGCCATGCGTCGTGACGGTATCACCCGATGCACTCGGGGGATTAATATATGTGCCAGAGATCTCGCCACTTAATGTGAGAGGAGCGAAGGGACTCTGTAAGCATCAACGGTTGCGGTGTGACAGAACACAGGGGGGGGTTAGTCCGTGTGTGCTTGTCTATGCATCCATCTAGTCTCATGGCTCGCCGTGTGTTCATCCCGGCGAGAGAGGAACAGCAGGGGGAGCACGAAACATGGATAAGACAACCAAAGCATAAGCGCGGTCCCGGCGTGGGAGGTGCCAGACCGGTAACGCGCTCGGAGGAAATTCATAGCAGAGAGGCTCACCGAGCCGCTGTGCTGGACGCTATTACAACAGCGCCTGCTCTTTTAGCGTAAAGCTTTATATTAAAGATATTGATCTTACCGAGCGGCCGCAGGGGAGACCTCGTCAGGCGTGTGTCCGCTGCACAGGGCTCGTACCACGGCAAGCGAAGGCTATCTTCGGTTCTCGGCCGGAAAGCGGCAGGGGAAGACGCTAGACCTGGACTCTGCTATCTTCGGTTCTCAGCCGGAAAACGGCAGGGGAAGACGCTAGGCCTGGACTCCGCTGCAGGGCTTTTGTCAACGGCGAGGTAAGGCTTCTTCTTTTTCTTCGGAGCAGCGAGAGGTTCGCGCTGAAGGAGAAAATAATGAGCTCCTGACGATTGAACCGCGCTTATATAAGGACGCGTTCCTCCCGCGCGCGGGTTCAAACGTCATTGGTCTGTACTTTGTACAGACGTTAACCAATAGGCTTCAGTCACGGAGTAAACAGGAGTTTCCCCCATAGCGTCAGCTAACTGACGCAATGCGAAGTGAACCGTATTGAAAGGGAACTAAACACTTCATGAAAGTCGGTTTGAACATTACAGTTTTTTTTTTTTTTGTTGTTGCTAACAAGCATTGTTCAATACCGAAACCACATGCATTACCTGCATATTCAGCATGAATGTTGGGCAAAAAGTTAATCTCACATCCAAAACTCACTCAGACCAACATAACTGACAACTATTTTTATTCAGAAAACAAACATTTCATTCACAACACACCAGGGACGTACAGTAGCAGCCATTATATATGTGTCTGGGGGGGGGGCAGCTGTATGCTGATGTGACCCAAAGCTGATGTTCATAATAATAAATTCTAAATAAAATAGCCTACCAATTGGCATTTTACAGTGAAAGTAATCTGCTGAGAGGTGTAAATATAAAATTTAGAAACAGAAAATATTAATTACTCCAAACATTGCTGTTGTATACATTAGCATACAACAAAACTATAAACATGTAAACCAAAAGTATATTCTTTACAGTAGAATACAGTAAATTGTGTGTGGACCCCGGTCCAGGAATTGGCGGGGAGTGGTGCAGATTGCCAAAACACACGCACGCACGCACACACACACGCACGCACGCACACACACACACACACACACACACACACACACTTATGTGCTGTTATACTCCATATAACTCATTGTACAAGCCAGATATTAAGCTCTGTTTTTTGCATAGGCCTACTAAAGGGTTAATGGTGATCAACAGTAAAAATGACAAACTTGACCTCTTAGCAAAAGGAAAAACCGCCAACAATCAACAATGCATGATAATAAGGTGTCATGGCTTTGCAATTGTGTGTGGGCCCCGGTCCAGGAATTGGCGGGGAGTGGTGCAGATTGCCAAAACACACACACACACACGCACGCACGCACGCACACGCACACACACACACTAATGTGCTGTTATACTCCATATTACTCAATGTACAAGCCAGATATTAAGCTCTGTTTTTTGCATAGGCCAACTAAAGGGTTAATGGTGATCAACAGTAAAAATGACAAATTTGACCTCTTAGCAAAAGGAAAAAACGCTAACAATCAACAATGCATGATAATGAGGTGTCATGGCTTTGCAATTGTGTGTGGGCCCCGGTCCAGGAATTGGCGGGGAGTGGTGCAGATTGCCAAAACACACACGCGTCTGACTATACGCGTCTGGTCTATATATTCTTTACAGTAGAATACAGTAAATTATGTGTGAGCCCCGGTCCAGGAATTGGCGGGGAGTGGTGCAGATTGCCAAAACACACACGCGTCTGACTATACGCGTCTGGTCTATATATTCTTTACAGTAGAATACAGTAAATTATGTGTGAGCCCCGGTCCAGGAATTGGCGGGGAGTGGTGCAGATTGCCAAAACAGGTAATCTGACCTTTGACCTATTTATAGGCCTATCGATACCACTGTAAAGTAAAGCAGTGATTGGTTAGTGATCAGTTAAGCAATTAGTGTTTGCAAATGTGAGGAGTGTGTCTGTGTCCCATTTTTGGTTGTGTTTGGAAAGGGAAAGCAAGTCACTTCCTGATAGATCTTTGTGTTTTAGGTAGAGATTTGTGTGGAGTGTTTTGAAAAAAAAATGTTTTATGGAATTGAAAACTGAGTCAAAGCTGAGAAATAGCTTATGGTTTAAAATATGTGGCATTTAGTTTTGCACTTTGAGTGAGAGGTTTCAAAAATCGTGTGGCATGAAAAGATTTTGTGTGTAAGCAATCGTAAAAAAACTGTAATTAAAAATTCCAAACTTTTTACAGTAAACCTAGATTATCTTTAATCCTGTTGCTGCATTACTTTAAACTCTGTTTTAAATCTCAGTTTAACTTTAAACTTGCATATGAAGAGGTTTACATTTTTGAACAGTGCTTGTTAGAAACAAAACAAAAAAAAACTGTAAGCAAATCAGGAATGAGCTGATTTTTTTAGTCTTTGAATTTTTGTAAAATATTTTTTATTATAATTTTTTTCGACTAAATATTAATTATCTCAGATTTGTTGTATTAAAAGAATGATCACAATTAAAAATGTTTTTTGGTTAATGATATACAGTATTGTAAACCTAGGTGCAATTTCAGTATTACAGTTCTCACAGGTATTATTTGCTATTATTAAAGCAATGATAAAGCCTTCTGTCAGACCAATCTCTGACACTTCACTATAGATGCAATTCTCATTAATTGATGATTTGTAATGTGATGAATAAAGTTTCTTCTGTTTGAAATATTTTGTCTCTAGAGTTGCAGTCCATTTCTTGGACATGAATGTAATGGAAACTCGTATCTTAATGGTATCTGCTACCAGTACAACAGCAGGTTACAGCCGGACTCCAACTTCACCACAGGTTTTCAAGGTTTGATCCATAAATGATCCATCCTGTAAACCCTTATGAACTATTGATTTATTTTAATTTATTACGTTTTGTAATTTTTTCTTAAGTTTTATTTGTTTTTTGATACAAAAGTTGTAAAGTGTAAGATATGATTGTCTGTATTTTGCATCTTTCTACAGAATGCACAAAGCAAGAAGTCAATCTGGTGTTTCTAATTGATGGATCTGAAAGTTTGTCAACAGATAATTTTAATTCAAACAAAGATTTCATCGTAAATATTATGACAAAACTATCAAACTCCTCCATAAAGGTAAAAGTATCTACAATATGTGAAAATATTCTTTTTGGGTCAGTTTTATTTATTTATTTTGTAATAAGATTATTAAAGTACTTGGGGTTGTGTCTTTCTGTATGCCATAGTTTGCCGCTGTCCAATTTTCCAAATCTTTCCGAACTGTGTTTGACTTCAACGACTATCAGAACAACCTTGCTAAAGAGAAACTCATGAAAGATCCGCACATGCATGAAATCACAAACACGCACGGTGCAATAAAATACACATTGTGAGTGAAAGCTTTTATCACAACTGTGATGGCAAGCTGATGTTATAAAAATAAAAAGGCATTCATATGAATGTCAATGACAGTATGAATTAAAATCTACAGAGAGCTACATGTTTGCAAATATGAATAATTGTGATGTTTTGATTCACCGCCAGAGACAAACTGTTTAATAACGTGTCGTCTGGAGTGAACCCCAATGCTACAAAAGCCCTGGTGATAATAACTGATGGACAGCCACATGATGTTGATTATGATAATGTCATCGGGTCATGTGATGAGCAAAATATAGTCCGGTACATGATTGGGGTGAGTTTCTTTATATTGCACAAGTCAAGCTTTGTTCTCATTATACACAATCCTGGTCTTAATGTGCATGACCCATCGGTGCGAGTTAATCCTTTAATCCAAACAAGAAAGCACTGATTACACATCTTGTGAAAAGAGCTAACAATAAAAACACCATACAAAGCTATGTTTCCAAGTATAGATGCAAACGTTTTAATTATTAAATTGTTAACAGTGTTAAAGGTGACCAAGAATGGATTGAAATAAGATGTTACATTGTTCTTTGATATCTAAATATAAGGTATGTGGCTTTTTAAGTGAAATGTATGGATGTATTTAATCATTCTATATAGGGATGTCCCGATCAGGTTTTTTTGCCCTCGAGTCGGAGTCATTTGATTTTGAGTATCTGCCGATACCGAGTCCCGATCCGATACTTCTATAATACATAAAAAAAGAATAGCGAAAAAACAGAACCAAGATGTTCCTTATGTCATGCCGCACGCATTGCTGTTTCTGTGTGGAATCAAAAGAGTCTAACTCTGTGCCAGCGCATAACTATAGATGTGTTAAAAAATAATGAATATATACTATATATGTTCAGGGTTAAATTGGGGTTCGTTTTGTGGGGATGCTCTGTTAGGAGGGAGGGTTCGAGGGGTAACATGTTTAATCCTGATGACAGCAAAGCCACTGGTGTGTTTCAATGACATTTTGGACCTCTGATAGGATTTTATAAGTTTCAGCTTTAAAGCTGTGCCACAGGTTGACCCAAACTTTAAAACCTGAACTTTAAATTATGCACATCTATGTGTCTGACACCCTATATGCATTTGTTGCACATGTCATTATGCACAATTGATCAAACTTTTAAAGGAATTTATAAGACTCAACCTCCTTGACTAATTCTAGGCATAAGATAGACTACCCAAAAAGACTCAATTAACAAAAAAACAACAAACTGATTCAGCAATAGGCTATGTCTTATAAATTAGCCATAGAGATTCCCTAAGCTCGTCAGCTGTTAGTTAAACAATGACGTTAGGTCATAATTGATTTGTATAATCAAAACACATTATTTTATTAAACAATACAATAAGTTGTATCCAGTTTTCTAGTTAACATATTATAATGAGATGAGTGACAGGGCTATACATACTTTAATACTTTGTTTCTAGACTTCTATTAAGTTTTTTCGACGTGTGCACCCTTCTTACCTCTCTCTCTATCTCTCATCTCTACAATGTGTAATGTGATCCTCCGGTGCGAATGTGCATTCTTGAGGTTCTGAGTGAGACACGGAGCTGCGTAACGTTACTGGTGTAGATTAACTGAGCACATAGTGACAAAAACGATCGATGCGTCGTTTAAATGAGCGGTGAAAACCCGGTTTTGGGTGCACCGCATGCACGAGTGTGTGAAGCCTTTGAATGAAAACTCGTTTATTATTCGCGTCAGTTCACATGCACCAGCGCAGCGCGTACACTGGCGTGGAGCAGAGCGAGACCTTCAGTATGTGTGCTTGCCCAATTTAAACCCTGCATATGTATCCGAGTCCTGATCGGAAGGTAACGTCCGATTCCGATTGAGTCTGAAACCACGTGATCGGGGCCGATTTCCGATCACGTGATCGGATCGGGACATCCCTAATTCTATATAATAATACTATGACATTGCCTGTAATGATTTTATACACTGCTGTCGCGTTATGTGAGAAGTTTCTGGATGAAGGCAAACTGCTGTCAGTGTGTTGCTCAGAGAAAACTTCAAGTTTAAACATGTCAAGTTTAAAATGAATTTGTGCTTAAGGTGAGTGACACAAACACACGCGCACTTCAGTTAAGTTAGTATTTAATATAATTATATGAAAACACAGGCAGTAATGAATATAAACATCCGCGTAAATAGGTTGTCATACAATCTATGCCATTTAGTTTGGTAGTTAGCAATAGCTTAGGTTAACTTTACCTTAGGCGCATCTTGCGTTCAATCTCAACAACACGGTAAATTATCGTTAAACGTCTCGGTTACGGATGTAACCCTCGTTCATTGAAGGACCGACGAATTGGGAACTTGCTTAGAGAGACCAATCTGCTTCGAGTACTACCAAAACGCCAATGAACTTGGCATTGAGATATTTGCATAATGCTGGCGCCGCCCCGCCAGGTGCGTATATAAGCAGTAGGTGCAAATATGGACATTAGCTTCTTTTCACTGAGAAAGCCAGGAGATTGTGACCGGCCGACAGCAGGGAGCAGCACCTGTGTCGACGGGACGTGACGTCTCCATTCCCTCCTTCAGGGAACGAGGGTTACATCCGTAACCGAGACGTTCCCTTTCAGTCGTTCACTACGACGTCACGTCGTGACCGACAAATTGGGAATCCCTACCAAAACGCCACTAGGGGCTGACCTCTTCCAGTGTCTGCAAAAAAGCCCTCCAAATCCACTTAAGGAATGGAGAATAGGATAAGGCAGAAGGCCGGGCACTAGATGTTCCTTTAACCCCACAGAAGTGCCAGCGACTGGGAAGTGCCCTACATGAGAGGGATAGGAACCCTGCCGAAGCCACCGCCCCTATTAAGGGTTAATGGTGGACGAAAAATATCTTAGTAGATAAAGAACAGCCGTGGCTGTGTAAGCAAAGCAGTGCTCTGCTAAGGGAAACGTGGGTTGGTAGGATTAACCCCACGGAAAAAATACTCACAAAGGAACCCGGTGGGACACAATGTGGAGCCCGAGCCAAACACGTAGGTTCGCGAGGATACAGCTAGTGAAAGGCTGACAGAACCATTACGCATTTTTGTTCTGAAGGCCTTCCATACTGAAACTGCTATGGAGCATCAGTCGGAGGCTGCAAGCCGACCTGCAAGTCTGCTCTCCGTGCTCCCCCTGATGAGGAAAGAACACGAGAGGATACAGGCTCGATACGAACACTGTAAAGTCTTATGAACGTATTAGGTGTCGCCCAACCAGCAGCTCTGCAGATGTCTGTTAGCAAGGAACCACGAGCGACAGCCCAAGATGAGGCAACACTCTGTGTGGAGTGCGCTCTCAAATTAAAGGAGCAAGGAATACCCTGCAGATTATAAGCCAGGGTGATAGTATCAACTATCTAATGAGACATCCTCTGCTTTGTGACAGCTTTTGTTTCTGCTGACCACCATAACAAACAAAGAGCTGGTCTGAGTTCCTGAGGCTTTTTAGATGCGAACCACATAAAGTCGCAGTGCGCGTACAGGGCACAACAAAGCCATGGTTGGGTCTGCCTCCTCCGGGGGCAGCGCTTGCAAGCTCACCACCTGATCTCTGAAGGGAGTGGTGGGAACTTTGGGCACGTAGCCTGGTCTGGGTCTCAGTGTTACGCTCGAGACAGCAGGACCAAACTGAAGGCACAAATCGTCAACAGAGAATGCATGTAAATCCCCTACTCTCTTCACGGAGGCCAATGCTAGCAGGGTCAGAGTTTTCATTGACAAAAACTTCAGACTCACAGACTGCAAAGGTTCAAACGGGGGTCCCTGCAGGGCTTTCAGCACCATGGACACGTCCCAGGGAGGAATAGAGGGAGGGCGCGAGGGGTTTAGCCTACGAGCGCCTCTTAAAGACCTAATAACTAAATCATGCTGGCCAACCGATCTGCTGTTGATAAGTGAGTGATGAGCAGAAATAGCGGCGATATCAACTTTAATGGTGGAGGGTGACAGCCTACCATCTAACCGGTGTTGAAGATATAAAAGCACAATGTTAATGGGGCATTCTCGGGGGTCCTCGCGTTGCGAAGAGCACCAAGTGACGAAAAAGGTTCCATTTAAATGCGTAAGCCCGTCTTGTGGACGGTGCTCGTGCCGCGTCGATGGTGTTAGATACCGCTTGCGATAAATCACCTAAACCTTGCACGCTTAACGACCATACATGGAGATCCCACAGGTCAGGACGTGGGTGCCATAATGTGCCCTCTCCTTGAGAAAGAATATCCTTCCTCAGGGGAATCCGCCAGGGAGGGGCTGTCGAGAGGAGCATTAATTCTGGAAACCAATACCTGGTCGTCCAGTAAGGCGCGACCATTAAAAGGCTCTACTCATCCTGCCTGACCTTGCACAGTGTCTGTGCGATTAAGCTCACTGGTGGAAATGCGTATTTGCGCATACCCCGCGACCAGCTGTGTGCCAACGCATCCACGCCAAGGCTGCCCTCGGTTAGTGAATAAAATAGGCGACAATGGGTATCGTCCGGTGACGCAAACAGATCTATCTGCGCACGACCGAACTTTTTCCAAATTAGCTGAACCGTCTGGGGGTGGAGTCGCCATTCGCCGGGGCGCGCAGCTCAGGGAAGCGCGTCTGCTGCTGTGTTGAGCGAACCGGTCTCATATGGAGCAGCCCAAGCGGTGTCACAGCCGCAGCTGCTGCCATACACCCCAGGAGCTTCTGAAATTGTTTTAGAGGGACCGCGTACTTCCCTCGAACTAAACCGAGGCAAGTCAGAATTGACTGAATGCGCGCTCTTGTTAAACACGCCAATAAATTGATCAAGTCTATTTCCATACTGAGAAAAAGGATCCTCTGCACGGGGCAAAGTTGCTCTTTTCCCAGTTGACCTGACGACTTAAACGAGCGAGATGCCGAAGCATTAAATCTCTGTGTTCGTGCACGTCTGCCAAGAACAAGCTATAATAAGTCGAGGTAAATATAAGCAGAATGCGAACAACGCTCTCTCTCTGAGGTTTTAATGCCGTGACTAGCACTTTCATGGAGACACGGGAAGAGAGAGACAGCTTGAATGGTTGTACTTTATATTAATATGCCCACCCCACGAACGCAGAGCGAAGAAACGATCTAAGGCGAGGGGAGATGGACACTTGAAGTACAGGTCTTACAGGTCTAAGGCTGAAAACCGAACTGAACATTGAAATAAGTGCCTCTGCGTTATCATCCTGAAGGATCACATTTGTAGAGCCGGTGCGTAAATCAAATCGGTCGTAACCCGCCGCGTATTTTGGGTACTATGAGATAAAGGCTGGAAAACCCTATCATCATCTCGGTAAGAGGGACCGGCTCGATACGTCCTTCGCCAGCAGGACATCGACTTTTGCACACAGTACATGTGCATCGGATGCTTTTCACAGTAGTAAAACGAATGCCCGAGAATTTGGGTGTGTGCCGGTTGAATTGTATTTCGTAACGAAGGCGGATCGTGCGTAAAACCCAACGAGACGGGCTGGGAACTGAAGCCAAGCCCCCAGGGACCGCACGAGGGGAATAACGGCACTACCGATGTACCTGTGGTGGGGCAGCAAAGCGAGACAGGCGGGACTGCCGGTGCGTCTGCTGTGACAGCATAAGCATCTACAGTATGTGTGTGTGTGACACTGACCTGAGCCCGCTAAGGGTGACGGTCGTCTGGTCTCTTGAGTGGAGAGCGCAGACTCCGGTGAGGATGATGGTCGTCTGATCTCCTGCGCGGAGAGCGCAGACTCCGGAAAACACCCGCTGGCGATAGAGAAGAGGTAGGGTGAGCTGGTGTGTGTCCGCTCACGGCTCTCTCGATCCTCTGGAGACCTGGAGAGGGAAGAGGAATGCACTCTATTGTGTGGTTAAGTGGGTACCGGCTGGACAGCCGGTGAAACACATGCAAACCATGGATTTTCCACCCGACCCTCTACCGGGGGAAGGAGCGGATCACCGTCTCCTGAAGAGTGATCCCCTGCCACTCCAGGTCGCGTGTCTCTGGCCACTTAAACTCCCGATTTTCACGGGAAGCGGGCGGGGCGAGCTGCTGACGACTGGTTCCCCTGCGCTGCCGAGTTGGGGTCCGAGGAGGGGAATGGAGGTGGCCGCCGCAGAACGCCGACGATGAGAGGCAGAGTGAGGAGCGGTTGGTGGACCGGGGCAGCTCTCTTCCGCCGGGGGCACGACCTAGGAGATCGCCTCAGTCTGCGCAGCGGAGCTGTAACGACTCCCCGGGCTCATCGAAGAGGCCAGTCTGTGAGACAGGAGCCTTCAGGAAGTTGTTCTTGTCTGCGCCAGTCGTGTCAGCCAGACTAAGCCAAATGTGGCGATCTTGAACCACTGTGGTGGACATCGCACGCCCATCGTAAATCTCTAAAGCCTTCGCTTGGTGAACCTGCAGCAACGTTATTGCGTGCAGGGCTGAAGCCGCCTCTCTGCATGCCTGATGGGCAGCGCCCGTTAAACCGGACGACTGTCTACAAACACGGGAGGGAAGGGTTTTGTGGTCCCTCCAGGAGGCAGCGGTGGCCGGACACAGCTGCATCGCAACCCCCTGCTCCCCGCAGACGGCCGCAAATCATGTTTGTGTCAGCTCTTCGTGCCATCGGGAAAGAAAGGCACAGGAGGTGAGGACCGAGAGGCCCGAGCAGCTCCGAAGTACCAATCATGCAGGTGGGACGGTTCGGGCGGAGGGGGGTTAACCCCTCCAACTCTACCGCTCCCGCCGCTCGAGCGGGCACGGCCGTTATCTCCGGGATGACTCCGCCTCGGAGGGAAAAGTGGGCACCCCTCTGATGCTACAGAAGTGACGGGACCAGAAGGAGGTCCAATGGATTCGGCAGAAATCGTAGAACACGACTCTGCAGTCTCCACCGGAGCCTCAACCGGCTACTCAGCATAGTGATGCAAAGAGCGTCCTGCGAGCGCTTGACAGCCGCACCATGGTTTTAGTAGTACTCGAAGCAGATTGGTCTCTAAGCGAGTTCCCAATTCGTCGGTCACGAAAAACTGAAATCAACAGTAATAAAATCACTACTTATGGTTTGTGGTAGGGGTTGTAATGGCCATTTTGTCTGCTTTTTTAGTATCAAACCCTGAGCGAAGCCTGCTTTATATTTTACCAGGTTAAAAAAACTATCCACTGTGAAATGGCGTAAATGTACAGCTTTAGATTGGACTGCTCCGGTATTTGGTTGTGCCTGAACATAACATTTATATCCATCTTCTGCCATTTCCCCCCATGCTTGTTTCTTTTCAATACCTGCAAAACTTCCAATGATTCTGCTGTGTACGTCAGGCTGGCCTAGAACATGGGCGGATATAGAATTGTTGGGGGCGTAAATCTAGACTGTTATGTCACTGTCGGTGTTATGTTGAGATTGGCCTGTTTCCGGACTTTTGAATGCAAGAGATTTACATAAGAATGAGGAAACATTACTGTTTGAGAATCATGATATGTCATTACCATATACACAGCTCAAATAATTTGGCTATGACGAGGTAAATACAGTTTTGCGTTCTTGGCCACTTTTAAACAAAGTTAGTTAAGAGTATATGCAGTCGATCAGCTGTGTGTTTCTTAAAGGTTTTGGTGTCTGATTATGAGGGAATGGTCAGCGACCCAAAATCCTGCCTCACAGTTACTCTACTGCCCACTGGCTAGAGGTTTTACATTTAAACATGTAGCAGATGCTTTTATTCAGAGAGACTTCCTTTAAAGTGAGTAAAGCAACACAGTAATTTATCCTAAGCAGAAGTGAACAGTCATAATGAACATAATGAAAAAAAGTAGTGAAGCTGACACTAGTCAAATAAATCAGCATGCAAGTTTAATAAACAATAAATTAGATGCTACTTTCCTGAAACAAAAGGTTACGAGGTTAAGATGAATTGTTGCCCAAGCAAATGTAATGCAGTATTTTTTTGTCAGGTCGGAGATGTTAGCCCAGCAAGTCTGAAATTGATGGCTTCAGAGCCCAAAGACAACAACACCTTCTACATTGATAATTACAATGGACTCCTGGGACTCCTTGACGATCTGCAAAAAAAGATCTACAATATTAAGGGTAAAATGTTTTTGTAAAATAAAAAAGTGTGCAGAAAGCTTTGTTTTTTTTAATAAATGTGGTTTGTTTAACTGTGGTTTTAGGTTCACACGAAACAAACAAAAGCAACGACCAACAGAACTTTGAATCAGAATTATCTCAGAGTGGATTCAGTGTTGTCTATCACACTACGGTAAGTTGGAGAGTTCAGGGCTCTCCAACCTTTTTGTGAGCAAGGGCTACCATAAGAGATAAACCATCTGCAGGGCTACTTATTTTATATAGTCTACTAAAAACCTTTTTGTTTACTTGTTGATTTTATTTTAATTGTTGATATGTTTTATCATTCTTTTAAATGTTAACATACATATAAGAAGCCAAGCTAATATAAAAATATATGTAATAAATAAATATTAAAATTGAGGCTATTAGTAGAACATCTCACAGACACCATGTTGGAGACCACTGCTGTTGACTAAGTTATATAGCAATTTCATTTTCATACACAGAAACAATCAAGAAAAGTCAAGCTGCTCAATTATAAAAGTGGCATTACACACACATGACCAACCTGTGACATGAAATATTAGTCAAAACTTGTTTAAGTTAGGTGAAAACAGAACAAGTTAATCCAACACTGAAATTGATTGAATATACCAACATGTTATTTGATGTTGCAGATTGGCATATTATTCTTCACATTAGTGTTTGATGTTAATTTGCATTTATTTTCAACATCTGTTTGTTTCAGGACCCTGTGATTGTGGGTTCGGTGGGATCTTATAACTGGCGTGGAGTTCTGTATGAAGTCCGAGGTTCTGGATTCAGAGAAACCGAGAATAAAGATCCAGCTGTCAATAAAGACTCATACATGGGTGCGTGTAGATCATGTTTATGTGTCTTGCTGTGTGTTACTGAGAAATGTTTCTGGAGATTCTGGTTGTTCATTTACATTTAGTCTAGCAGATGCTTTAATCCAAAGTGACTTACAAATGAAGGAATCAATGAAAGCAACAAATCAACAAAAAAGCAACAGTGAATAAGTGCTCTGAAACAGGTCTCAGTTAATTAAACCAGTTAGCTTTAAATATCTGTTGTTTAAAATTCATTGCATTTCTTTATTTATTTAATTCATTTAAAAACAAATGCAACAACAGCATTTAACATGAATGAAAAATTGCTGGTCCCACACCAATTTTGATTTCACTAATCTACAGACCGCCTAATCATGCAAACTTTCTTTCTGACCTCTCCGAGTTGTTTACTATTGCTTGTGCTCAATATTGCAATGTTTCAATTTAACACAGCACATTGATTTTCATTTTCATACCCTTGACGTAATCTGCTCTGTTGGAATTAATAATGTGTGTGTCCAGAGTCTCATAGTTAGCATATATGTAAATGGTAAATGGTAAATGGACTGCATTTATATAGCGCTTTCATAGACCCGTGGCCATCCAAAGCGCTTTACAATATTGCCTCACATTCACCCATTCACGCACACATTCATACACCGACGGCGACGTCAGCCATGCAAGGCGCCATCCAGCTCGTCGGGAGCAGCTGGGGTTAGGTGTCTTGCTCAAGGACACCTCGACACTTGGTCCGGTGGAGCCGGGGATTGAACCACCAACCTTCCGATTTGTAGACAACCTACATGAACCACTGAGCCACTGCCGCCACTGAGACAGCATATCTGACCATGAACTCATTGATCTTAGTTTCTTTCTCCCCCTTGCTAAATCTAAACCCAAATCTTCAATATTGTATCGAAACCTAAAAAAAAACATAAATGCTGACATCTTCTTACTGCTGTTGCTGCTTCCTCCCTTCCTCTCTCTGTTAATCTCTGTTGTCCTGGTGAGATTCTCTCATCATATAATGAAGCTACATCTAATGTCTTGGAAGCCCTGTCCCCAGTAAAGACCAGCACCGTCCCATTAGTTTATTGGACAGAAGGTTGGTGACAAATACAAGGACTCCATGAACACACTCTGAACAAACCGGGTATAAATACAAGTGATGACTGGTTACAGAATACAAACAGGTGTAAAGAGCTAATCAGTAGCTAATGAGCGGCAGTGGTCCAGTGGTTCATGTAGGTTGTCTACAAATCGGAAGGTTGGTGGTTCAATCCCTGGCTCCACCTGACCAAGTGTCGAAGCAGGAACCTGAATAACAGAGAAAATAAAATAAAAAAGGCCCTCAAGGCCATGTTAATTGTCCCACAGAACCCCGGGACCTCTGGGATGGCCTCTTTGGACCAGACAAAAAGTTCCAGGAGGAAAGTAACGGCCATCTTGGGCCAGGCAGAATGTTCAGAGAGCTCAAGGTCGGCCATCTTGGGCCAGGCAGAGAGTTCAGAGAGCTCAGAGTCGGCCATCTTTGGCCAGGCAGAGAGTCTAGTGGGCTCAGAAACGGACATTTTGGCAAGGGCAGAGAGCCCATGGGAGTTGTGCACGGCCATCTTGGCAAGGGTAGAGAATCTATGGAGCTTGGGAGCCACCATGTTGGCTGACCTACAGGACACATGATGCTCAGGAGTAACCATCTCGGCCTTTACAGGGAGCTCAGTGAACTCGTAAACAGGCCTTATGGTCAGGACAGCAAAATCAGGAAACGTAGGTTCAGTCAACTTGGCCGGGACAGAAATCTCAGGGGACTCAAATTTGAACCTTTCAGCAGTAACTGGAAGTGCAGAGGACTCAGGTTTGGACCCTTCAGTAGTGACGGGAAGTGCAGGAGACTCAGGTTCATTGACTTGAGAGACATCTTGCTGAACAGAAGAGCAGACAGTAGACCACACACACCACAGGACCATGGTTAAAACAGGAAACACAGAGTCCAAAGAACATACCTCCGGTGTCATCCTGAGAACAGGTGCAGGCGTGATGATGGCCCTCTCGAGAACAGGTGACTGTAAGACAGCGGCCATCTGGAAAGCAGGGGCAGGTTTAACCACGGCAGACTCAAAAACTGGTGCAGATCTTGAGACAGCCATCTTGGGAACAGTTGCCGGCTTGGCGGCGGCCATCTTGAGAACAGGTGCAGGGATGACAACAATCCCCTTGAGAACCGGTACTGGCAACTGGCATGAGCCCTGTCATCACACCACTGATCTACTGGCTGTCCTTCACAGTGATTCCCAGCCGATGCCTGACCATCGACCACTGGCTGAACCAGTTTAATCCGCCTACCCGTTTCATATCCCTATCGTGTTTATATATATAAATATATATGTATCTCTCTCAAGGGTTTTTCTCCTCAAGTAAAGCGTCCTCGGGTTCTTGAAAGACGCTATATAAATAAAACATGTTATTATTATTATTTTAAGGAAAGAGTAGGAGGAGTAAAACAGTGACGTGCAGATGTGCGGTGACTTCTCTTCTAAGGAGGCAGGAATTCAAAATATGTGATTTTGTGCCTTTTTGCTGCTTGTTTCTACGTTCAGGTTACTCTGCTGTGATTGGACGCAGAGGCAACGTCTCTCTGCTCGTCTCTGGAGCTCCACGTGCTGAACACAAGGGTATGGTGACGCTCTTTCACCAAAATAACAACACATGGACTGTAAAGAAGAACATCATAGGAATTCAGGTCACACACACACAAGATCTTTGATACGGTTTTAAAATGTTGGCATTTTGTATTGTTTTGATTTATCTTCAGTAAATGTGATGTTGCATATGCTTGCTCTTGACTTCAGATCGGGTCGTATTTTGGAGCGTCTCTGAGCCTGTTAGACATCGACTCTGATGGAGAATCAGATTTTCTTCTGGTCGGGGCTCCGTTATATTACCGCTCTCAGCCGAGGAAAGAAGGGAGGCTTTACATCTATACTTTATCAGAGGAGGTATTCACCGCTTTGATCCTCATATTAGCATCATTAACAGCTTCACTGGTGTTAATTGATTATCATCCGTAATGAGACCATTGCAACGTTCATAAAAATACAATTGACAACTACTGTTTATCATAAATGAAGATTCTGCTGATACTCTCCTTGTAGTCGTTTCTAAAGATGATGAACATGTGCGAGTCAAATGCAGGCAGATTTGCTGCTTCTCTAGCATCACTGAAGGACCTGAATGGAGACGGGCTGTCAGATGTGGCGGTCGGCGCACCGCTAGAAGATGAAGGGACCGGAGTCGTGTACATCTACCTCGGCGATAAGATGCACGGCATAAACCTGAAATATAGTCCTCAGGTGAGAGGCAAAGAGCCATGACATCTTCAGTTTCATTTCATTATAAGGTGAAACCTGACATGAGATTTGATCGTAGCCACCGCTCGCTGATAAATGTCTGGAAACAATTATACGCACACTTTTCATAAATGAGGCCCAACATCTTTTAATTGAGGAAAAAAGCAATCCAGCAGTCAGTGTAACATAGATCTTACAGGAGATTTTCGAATCGTCACATAAAATCCAACCAGTGTGTCTGTGTGTGTTTCTGTGTTTGTATGTTTAGCGGATCTCAGCGAGGTCAGTTCTGCCGGGTCTGCAGCAGTTTGGAGTCTCTGTGGTGGGTGAGATGGACATGAATGATGATAATCTGACAGATGTTGTGATTGGAGCACGCGGAGGAATCGTTCTGTTGAAGTACGACAAACAATCTGTAGATTCACTCACTATAATCTATATTATAAATTCAACACTCTGAGATCAACATCACTTTGTCTTTCTCTCTCTGCTAGCATAAGCAAGTTTCAACAAATTTTCTTTTATCTAATTTTTAGTTTTCATAGGAAACTGGCCATTCACATCATGTTATTTAGAAATTAACAATATTTACTTCTGCATTACAGTGGTTCATGCATACTAACACACAATTCATGAAACAATTCAGATGTGAAAACCATATTTTATTCTCTTCAAAATCAAACTTTAGTTTCAGATGATGCGCTAAGAACTGAATGATCGGTTTGGGAAATTATGCAGACCGAATGAGTTACAAACTGTAATGACATCAGTGGAGTCATCTGTATCCCTGATAGATTTAAACTCTTTTACATTTTCCTGTGTCCTCAGAGCTCGACCTGTGATGTTTGTATCTTCACAACTCAGTTTCAGCCCCAGTGAAATCAGCTTAAATGACTTTACCTGTTCGGATGTGGATGTGTTTCATGCGTTCACCCTCACTTCATGTTTCACTGTGTTTGAGCGAACCAGCAGCACAGGTAACATCATAACATAATGAACAGCATTTTTATTTTATCATGTGAATAGCGAATACGTCTTAACCGTCTCATGTCTCTCAGGTTCACTGAACAAGGATCTGAAAATCTCTCTGAATATTAATCTGGATGTTGAAAGAGAAATGAATCGAGGATTCTTCAAGCTACAGAATTCAAGATCCAGGAGTCTTCAGAATTCCACCCTGCTGGTTTCTGATGCCTCCTGTTTTAACTTCTCAATCTTCATGTCGGTACGTATTTCCTTTCACAGCATTTAAAGCTGCAATCTGTAACATTTTTTATTTTTAGTTGAAATTGAGCAAAACTCAAAAAATATCTCCTTATATCTTACCCTGATTCACAATGGCTAGCTTATAATAATCATTTATAATTCAAGTGACCAAGTCTGTTTCACAGACAAACATTTTCAGAACTTCCCAGATAGTGATGAGAAAAGTTTGTTTATGCAACAGTTGCTTACAGTTGAAACGATCTAGATGGTGAAGTTTAATCTGTGAAGGTTTAAAGGATGATCATCTGGGAAACATTACTTTTTCATTTAGAAAAAAAAAATGTGGCAGGTATTTTACTTGTGCAGATGATTTTTATATAAACTTTCAGGATATACTTAACTGTCATATTGATGTAAAATGACAGATCAGCTCTGATGCGGTGATCTCACACAAAAGCCACCGCAAGTAACGCTTATTCATTCGCTTTGCTAAGTTTTTATTACCCCTTTTAATTAAGGCGATTCGCAGAGGTTCTGATGGTTTGTGCAGAAGTAACCTGAGCTGTTTTGGAATTAGTTTAAAATCTTAAAAACGCTGCTAATATCAAACTTCTTTTAACCCAACTGTAAAAATTGACCTTTTTTTATTACACAAGACCAGAAAACCTTGATAAAATGCTGCACTCTGATAATAAAATATTCGTTATAAGTCTATATAAGTCTCCGTGTGACTTCGGTCACAGATTATCTTTTAATAACTTCAAGTTTTAGCAAGCTTTATTGTCAATCTAGGTGAATATAAAATAAATAAGTAAATAGATAAAATATGAAAATGTAAAATTTTAAAAGCAAAATTTAAACTGAAGATTACTATGACATAACTTGCAATTAACATAAAAATAAAGTAAGTAAATAACAACTAACATTTGAATTAAATCTTTCTAATTACCTTATTGTTTAAAATCATGTTGCTTGTTTTGAACTAAGTCAAAACTGATTTTCAAGTAAAAGAGCATATTGTCATTTGAAATTAAAAAAATTATCTGATTATTTAGATGAAAATAAGAAAGTTTTTTTAAACAATTTGTTCTGTTGGACGCTGTATGGACATAGATATAATGAGCTCAGCAAGTTTGTTGGAATGCTTATTATGCTTTCGTAAATTCTTGTCAAAACAGATTTTTTGAACTATTCTGTCAGTGCACGTACTTGCGTGTCTGTGCGTTGCGTTTCGGATCTGTCAGTCAGCGCGAGTCTTGTCGATCTTAATAACTTATTAACATAAATCAGGTTTAAGACCCGCCCACTTCCGGTTCCATCCGAATACAAATACAGATACAAATAATTTTGCGAATGTTACAGATACAAATACTGACTCCGCTGCACACCCCTATAATCTACCATACAATAACTGGAGGTTCATGACAAAAGCAATTTTATCAAAACCGCTCCATGTGTACGGACTCTCGTTAAAAAGTATCCATATAGCCTCACACAATCTTTTATATACAACTTAATTCAAAGGTCTACAATAACCAGAGGTTCGGGCTTAGCACCGTCTAGCCGAATGTAGTTAAATCATATTACTATATACAACTTAATCAGAGTGAAGGCAATGATAAGACGTTATGACTCATTACCCTGATGACCCACATAAACACTACTGCGTAACAACTTAGTAAGAGGAAGAAAACGGTTTCCTGTGGATTCAGCCATTTGCTGCTGGTCTTACAAATACCTTTTGTCAGGGTTTGGCACTATCTTAAACTATCACGACAGCTGCATTCTGATGGCAAATATTCTGTTGCTTTCAGCGATGTGTTTTTGACACAGTGACTCCACTGAAGATTCAAATGAATTTCTCACAAACTGAGTTGTCTTCTGATCAACCATCAGCTATTCTAGACATCCACAGCACGACAGGGATGTTTGTTGAGGTGAGCTGACCTTTGGATGACAAACTACAGAATGTACCGTATATACATTACTGTAACGTTAAAAACTCTCTCAAAGTAAAGCGTTTTTTTATATAAATAGGTACCATTCGAAAGGAGCTGTAACAGTGACAGATGTGTGCCCGATCTAAAGCTGAACTTCAGATTTATGTGAGAAATAACACATTTGACTGAAAGCGGCACTATATGATTGTAACACACCTCATTATTCAGATTTAGATTTTATTTAAAATGAGAATGTGTGTTCTTGTTTGTCTACAGTAATGAGACCTTACTGGTGGTAAATCAAGCTTATTTTATGGTTCTTATAATGCTGGCTAACAAAGGAGACAACTCTTATAACAACAGCATAGTGCTGCACTACCCAGAGGGCCTGTCGCTCTCCAAATTTGATGCTGTTAAGGTACTGCCATCTACAGGTCTGCTTTATGATTGCTTCAATAGTAAATAATCTGGTGACTTGCAAATTGGGAAGCAATGAGCAAATCATGTTTGAATTTATATATTTGGGTGTATGTGAAATATAACTTTGTGTGTGTGTTCAACAAACAGAGCCTCACACACAGCAGCTGTGGCAATCGAGATGCCGGTGCTATGAAGAGAACCACCTGCAGTATCAATCTACCAGGGTATCGAAGCGATATTGAAGTAAGCAAACAACACATCACAGTAATGCGACACTGTATTGTCAATCATTATGTTATTGAGACGCATTACCCTAAAATGACACTGTAATATCAATTATTATGCCATCACGACACATTATCCTAACATGACACTGTAAAGTCACTTATTACGCCACCACAACACATTACCCTACTATTACAGTGTAACATCACCCATTAGGTCATCGCAACACATTACCGTAAAGTGACACTTTAACTTCACTTATTACGGTATCACGACACATTACCCTAATGTGACATTTTAACATCAGTAATTACGCCATCGTGACACATTACTGTAACATGACACTGTATTGTCACTCATTACATCATTGTGACACTTTACCCTAATGTGACACTGTAATGTCACTCATTACATCATCACGACACATTACTGTAACGTGACACTGTAAAGACACTCATTACGTCATTGCGACACATTACCTTAACGTGACAATGTAACATCACTCATTACGTCATCGCGACACATTACTGTAACGTGACACTGTAACATCACTCATTACATCATTGCGACACATAACTGTAATGTGACACTGAAAAGTCACTCATTACGTCATTGCGACACATTACCATAACGTGACACTGTAAAGTCACTCATTACGTCATCGCGACACATAACTGTAACGTGACACTGTAACATCACTCATTAAGTCATCGCGACACATTACTGTAACCTGACACTGTAACATCACTTATTACGTCATCACGACACATTACTGTAACGTGACACTTCAACATCACTTATTACATCATTGCGACACATAAGTGTAATGTGACACTGAAAAGTCACTCATTACGTCATTGCGACACATTACCGTAACATGACACTGTAAAGTCACTCATTACGTCACCACAACACATTACTGTAACGTGACACTGTAACATCACTCATTACGTCATCGCGACACATTACTGTAACGTGACACTGTAAAGTCACTCATTACGTCATTGCGACACATTACCATAACATGACACTGTAACGTCACTCATTACGTCATTACAACACATTACTGTAACGTGACACTATAAAGTCACTCATTATGTCATTGCGACACATTACCGTAACGTGACACTGTAAAGTCACTCATTACGTCATCACGACACATTATTGTAACGTGACACTGTAGCATCACTCATTATGTCATCGCGACACATTACTGTACGTGACACTGAAAGTGTTTTCAAAGTGTGGGGCGGCTCCACTGGTGGGAAATAGGAACATTACAAGTGGGGTGTGACAAACAATCACAAATCATTTTCTGTGACTGTGTTGCTGTTGTTTTCAAGACTGAGTTTCTAGCAACATTTCGTGTGACCAATCGAGACTACCACTGGCCAGATATGATGGACATGATCATCATTGCCGACAGGTGAACATGACTGAAGCAGAAAGGGTTTCATTCATATTTGTCAAATCAGCCATAGTATATGTATTAAAGGTCCATTGTGTACATTTTAGCGGTATGTAGTGGTGAGACTTAGGGCTGTGCAAAAAATCGACTGCGATTATCATGCGCGTGTCATCAGTAAAGCCGGTTCCGTGATTAGAAGTAAATCGCCATCAGCTGCTTTCAGATGGAGCGGTATTTATAACACAGACCCGTAGTTCACCGAGAAGCTAGGCAAAATCGCATAGATAATCGGAATCGATTTTCCTCGATTATGAACCCGGTTTTGCCTAGCTTCTCGGTGAACTACGGGTCTGTGTTATAAATGCCGCTCCATCTGAAAGCAGCTGATGGCGATTTAATACTAATCACCGATCCCGGCTTTACTGATGACACGCGCATGATAATCGCAGTCGATTTTTTGCACAGCCCTAGTGAGACTCTAAATTGCAACCAATGGCACAGTCCACAGCTCACCCCACCCTTTGGAAACACATAGTAAAGCCGCGGTAGGCGCTACAGGACAAACACGTCACCCTCTGGGAGAAATGACAAAACGTGCTCTATAGATAAGTTTGTCTGTTTATGTTTACTGTAGAAACATCACGGCCACTTCCTTGTAAGGAAACCAGCACTGTATGTAGATAAAAATGGCTCACTCTTAAGTAATAAAAACAAGACAGTTCATTATGTAAGGTCTTTATACACTACTAATAATATAGTTATTGCATTTCTGTCAAGAGATCCTCTAAAGTTACACAATGCACCTTTAAGTATATATTATTAGTATATATTTATGAGTTTAAAACGAAATGACTATTGAATTAATTGGCAGGGAATTTCTGCATATTTTTTTCCACAGTGATAACAACGGTAACACCACTAATGCCACAGTGAAGAGGAGTATAGCGGTTCAGTTTGCCGTTGACTTGGCTATCAGTCTGTGAGTGAGCTGTACTCCAAACTACTTCTTTCTAAATAAACTCCCTCAAACTAATTATGATTATCAAAATTGTCAATCGCAGAGCATTTCACTATAGTCTGTCTGTCTGTCTCTTTCTCTCGGCCTTATGGAAAGACCCATCTGTATTAAAGGAGCTGTATGTAACATTCACTTCTAGCAGTTTGAACTTGGTACCACAGTCTAAATTTAAAATATTGGGGACAAGTTTATCTGCTCCTTTTTATGGTTTGTTGCCTGCTATATACAAACCTGCTCGTGTGGATTTTTATTCTTCCTCATAACGGAGGTTGCATTTATGGGCCATTATGGGTCATTACAGCAACTGTGATAACTGGCAACCGAGCTATCGGACCATAACAAAAACAGACCTTTGGACACAGACTGAGCATTTTAAAAAAAGAGGCTGCCTTCAATATACCTGCCTACAGCAAACATATGTTTTCTAAATATCTACAAATGTTAAAGTATTTTTATTTTATACAGACAAAGCCTACATCCAATTTCTTTAACAAAACAGCTGCAACTGTAAACAAATCCTTACATTAAAATGATGTAAGATTGTGGAATTTAAAGGATCTGCTGTTGTTTTCCTGTTTGTCAGGGTGAGAGAATATTCTGTCACGTATCTGAATCTCTCTCTGGAGGACAGAAGGCCAAAATCTCTCAGCATCACCTACAAGGTCAGACTGTAAATCAGAGATGGTACATATAAGCTTTTATTTCATTTTCTGCTACTGTAGATGTGTTTCTTGCATCGTTCATGAAATATCTCCAACAAGTGTTAGAAGGATTATAAGATGAATTGAATTCATAATCTTGTTTTTGTACAGGTGGAAAATCTGGGTCCTAAATCTCTGCCAGTATCAGTCACACTCCTATTGGCCTGTTCAAAAACACATGTGATGTTCACACCGGAGAGCTTCAGCATAGACAAGGTCTTCAGTCTCTCTGTGAGTTCTCTTTGCTTTAATGAGTTACGCTCATGTTATGTTGAACGTGTTGATCATGTCCTGTTCTTCTCTCCAGAATTTAACACAGTGTCAGATGATCAATGAGAAACAGGTAAGTGACGTCGTCATTCACATACTGCTCTTTTCCTGCTACTGCCACTGTAACAAAATCCATATTTACCCTGCAACAGATGCGGGGTTAACAGATTGTCTGTGCAAGCCGTCTAGATGACACCATTAGAGAATGATCGCCACAAGAGGGTGGAGTTACATTATCAGATTATTATTAAAGTTTGTAAGGGCACATAAATAAATAAAAATTATGACCCACGTGGATAAATAGTTCATAATAAACACTGCAATATTAGGCAAGGCAAGTTTATTTGTATAGCATTTGTATAATCTGTTAGGTTTGTATTCAGTTAGCATATCTGTCATGTATTTGGGTCCTAAGCCATGAAAGGATTTATAAACGAGTAACAATACTTTAAAATCGATTCTAAATGTGACAGGAAGCCAGTGTAAGGACCTGAGGACTGGAGTGATGTGCTCAGATTTTTTGGTTGTGGTCAGAATTCTGGCAGCAGTGTTTTGTATGAGCTGCAGCTGTCTTATGGTCTTTTGGGGGATCCCTGTAAGGAGTCCATTGCAGTAATCCACCCTGCTGGTGATGAAAGCATGAACAAGTTTCTCTAAGTCCTGTCTTGAGACAAAACATCTAATTCTGGCAATATTTCTGAGATGGTAGTAAGCTGATTTGCTTATCGCTTTCACGTGACTACTGAAATTAAGGTCAGACTCTAAAATTACACCAAGATTTCTGACTTTATTTTGTGTCTTTAGACCCCTAGAGTCAAGGTATGTGTTAACCTTGGGAGTTTAATCTTTATTTCCAAATACAATGACTTCAGTTTTGTCTTTGTTTAACTGGAGGAAGTTTTGACGCATCCAAAAGTTAATTTCATCAATGCATTTACATAGAGAGTCAATGGGGCTGTAGTCATTGGGTGACAGGGCTAAGTATATCTGGGTGTCATCTGCATAGCTGTGGTAAGCAATTTGGTTCTTTTTCATTATTTGACCAAGTGGGAGCATATACAAATTAAACAGAAGCGGTGCAAGAATTGAGCCCTGTGGGACTCCACATGTCATGGGTGTGCACTCAGATTTATGGTTATCTATGTTCACATAGTAACCTCTCCCTTTTAGGTATGATTTAAACCATTTGAGGACCATCCCAGAGAACCCTACCCAGTTTTCGGTAACACTTTATTTTACGACCCGCAAAGTACCGCGTAATTAAACCGAATTTACAGCGTACCTATTTGTAACAACAGGGTAGGTAACCTGTAGGTATAAGGGAATAATATTTTAAGTTTGGGGTAATAAGGGGGTAAGAATATGAAGAATAATAAATTATTTATACTCTAAGTATTTTATAACAACAGGGTACCTATTGTAATATTACGTGGTATGTATGACTTAGTCAAGTCTATGGGGAAATTATGTTTTATTTATTTTTTATTGTGAATTTTTCATATTGACTACTGAATGTTGTATACAGTCAATGTCTACGAGCCACATCGGCAAATAAATATAACAGCATATCACTTTTATTTTAGTAGCCTATATTACTTGCTTTTAATAACAAAAGTCCAGCTGATTTAATGTGGTTATCTTTTTTTAAGGTAAGTACAATAAAAATAGCAACTTATTCCCTATTTACCAGGAAACTCCTACATTTGCGGACATATTTGAAGTGGTGCTTTGCAATTTATTTACTGTAAACACAAGTATTTTAGCCAAATATAATTTATGCAATGGCAAACCAGAATGAAACAACAGCAGATATCAGCTCCCGCTAAAGCAAAAGACGACTACATGCGTAGACTACTGCGCAGGTGTAGAGCGCGCGGTCGTCTGCAGGAGGTTTGCTGGAACGCGATCCTGAGGTGAAATTTCTTTAAGAGGTTTTAAAAACGTTCTACACTGTGGAGTACAGCTGCGAGTGATGTTAGCAGGTTCCGCATGCTGGATAAGGTGACTGGTTTTGTTAATACATGACTCACGCATTTCAAACAATGTTTTTCAAGTTGCTAGCTAACGGTAGCAGGTTAGCTAGCACATAAGTAAGCCTAAAATTTATAAACGTAACTGGCTTAGAAAACTCTGTTTCTGTCAAGGCACAGTGAAGAAACATTTACTGAAGGCTTTCATTTATGTTTTTTATATGTAATGCAGAACCAACGAGACGACATCAACTCATCATCCGAGTGGACAAGAACACCAACAGAGGAAGCCAAGCCGCAAAAACAATGAAAAATTGTCATGACTTTTTATTTTAAATAAAAGTTATGTGATAATTAACATTAAGTGTTGGCTTAATTATAGTGTTTTAAAGATGTTTTGAAATAAGTTGTTTTAAAATAAAAATAACAATATTCTGTATGTTTATGGTATTTACCCTATAACATTTATTAACAAGAGGTGAACAAAGCACCACTTTAGTTTACAGCCCGCAAATATGAGAGTTACCTGGTACATACACAGAACAAGCGGGGAATAAGCCCCACTTCAATTTACAGCCCGCAAATATAAGAGTTACCTGGTAACTCCTGTATACAGTACATATACAGATCAAAGAGGTACAAGTTGCTATTATCTTTATTGTGTGTTATATTTTATTTGCCGACGTGGCTTGTAGACATCAACTGTAGGCTATACAAAACACTTCATCAGGTAAGTAGCAAATATGAAAAAAAACCTATTACACATAGACCATATTACCCATAGACGTAAGTCATACATACCACGTAATATTACAATAGGTACCCTGTAGTTATGAAATACTTAGAGAATAATTTTCCATATATTCTTACCCCCTTATTACCCCAAACTTAAAATATTATTCCCTTATAACTACAAGTACGTACTGTAGAGGTACTCTGTTGTTAAAAATAGGTACGCTGTAAATTCGGTTTAATTACGCGGTACTTTGCGGGTCGTAAAATAAAGTGTTACCCAGTTTTCCAGTCTATTTATGAGTATGGTGTGATCCGTGGTAAAGGCAGCACTAAGATCTAGTAGCACCAGCACTGATGTTTTACCTGAATCAGAGTTTAAGCGAATATCATTTATTATCTTTATGAGCACTGTCTCTGTGCTGTGATGCTGACGTAAACCAGATTGAAAATTGTGAATTTGAGAATAAGTTACGCCCTCTTTTTTGCCTATACATGTGAACGGTGTAATATCAAATCTTCACATACAGTGATGTAGATAATAGAGGTGAGTTTGAATGAGGCACTTTAGGAAGGCATGAATGAGAAAGCATATCTTTTTGGGTTTCAGACTTTAATCTCTATGACTTTACAGATCTTTATGCACAAACAGCTTTTAACACTCCAAAGACAAACATCAGATCTTGTGTAAATCACCCTGCTCTTATAAGAGCTTTAGTAAAAGAGCCTAATGTGTAGACAGACTACAGCATTCATAATGTAGTCTTGTTTGTGGGTTTGTGAGTTTATTGTTATTTATCTCGTGATTTTATAGGATGGTTACTGTGGGAAGTTTCAGTGTGATGAATTCTATCTGGAGACATCTGCAACTGTGCACTTTGTTCTGACAGCACAAGCTGCAATTCAAAACACAAAGGAGTTTGAGTCGGTGAGTGACTGATGTGTGCTTTTATATGACACACTGAAATAAAAACGTGCTGAATTCTTCATCTTATTCATGTAAAGACCAATGACATTAAATCGATCTCATTTGTTCAGTGGTTGATAATAGAGACGTAAAAAGATGTTTGATGTGTTTATGTAAAAGCATCTAAAATACTTTGAATAACTGATTTAATTGAGTCAATTTTTGTTGATTCTTTGATATGATCATGATTCAAATTTTTCACGACCAGTTTATCGTATTATTGTATTAGTATTTCACACGTCAAAGAGATCTTATTTGAACCTATCTTTGGGTTTTACTCATGTTTTGTAATGATCTGTTTGTTCTGCTGTAGAGATTTTCCTTTCACGACTTCAGTTATGTCTTTAACATCATTGCCCATCTGAACTACAACAGAAGCCACTACACCCAGATGACGACCGGTTTAAAGGTTAAAAGCATATCTCTGTTACAGTAATACAAACAGATCTGAGATCATTGTTACAGTGTCTCTCTCAAGTAGATGATGTGTAATGTCTCCAGCTTCTTTTAGTAATGTGTAGTTTTGTTGGGTTCAAATCTATATGAATGAGTAACATTATGTGGATGTTTATTATTGTCAATGCTCCTATATGGTGTGACATCATCTTATATGAACATGAGCTAATGAAACATGATCACTACAAGTCATTTCAGATGAAGGTAAATGTGTCACATTCAGGATATATCACCTTTCTGTGATGTTAACTGTTCATAATATTTCCTCTTTCTCTGTAGGACGACCCAAGTACATTTCAGGTGTGCAACATTTATTTATTTTAATCATAAATTATTTCACGGAAACTTCATGTCAACTAAGTACTAGTAGACTGTTAAGTGGTAGGGGTTAGAGTTAGTAGAATAAGGCTGCGTCTCAGCTCAGGCAATCGATACCACAAGCTGAGTGACGGCATCTTCTTTGTTTATGTCAACGCTTGTCTCTTTACGTAGCAGCCAGTGGTGGACGAATTACACAAGTCGTGTACTTGAGTAAAAGTAAAGATACCCAGGGTAAAATATTACTCAGGTAAAAGTAGAAGTAGCCTACTTGCTTAAAAATTTTACTTGAGTAAAAGTACAAAAGTTTCTGCCTCAAAATGTACTTAAGTACAAAAGTACTGTGATTTATTATGGCCGTATCATTTTTGTCACAAAACTCAAATTATGTGAAATAACTCTCTTGGCTAACCAATCAATTAATAGAGGGACATTAATAAATCAGACACTGATGTCTATTAAAATTATCATAAGCCTAAAACCTTAAAAACAAAAAATTTCCTTTAGCATCAAATGAAATAACAGGATTTGAGAGCAGTAAGTCTCATTTCAAGATTTATTTGTTAAATAATTTATCAGTTTAAGTGTAATAAAAACTTGACTTATGCACTGGTTCACAATAGTTTTGAAAACATTAAATACATAACGTTATCTAGAAATCAGTCTCACTTTCTTTGACAAATAAAACAAGCCTTACAGAATATAATTACAGAAACGTTTCATGTGCTTTAGCATGTCATATGTATATTGTAATACATAATTAAATGTATTTATATATTTTGGAAGCAAAACTTTTGAAAATATCAATCTCAGTTAATAGGGAGCACTCCAATCCACCTGCCTGTTTAAGCATCATACACTGCATGGCTAGTCAAAATGTCATTTATATTTTACAACAGTGTTGATAGTGATTAACTTAATTGTCATGTCAAAATAACAGAGCACTGAGCTTCAAATACAATGAACTTAAGTGAAACAGCCAACTATACGGCTTAAAATAGCTTCAGCCTGCATAGCTTAAAGTTAATTCATGATAACGTCGTATATATTTTAGCAACACAATTAACAGTTTTCTGCAAGCTACTGTTAAGATTGCTCATTTAAAAATATAACCAGAATAAAAATGGCTTACCTCTACGTGTTTCCTTAGATTTGAAAGAGTATTCTTTTAAAACGAAATAGCACAGTTTCAAGGCAGGCAGAGAAGACACGAAGGACTCGTTCTTTTATTCAAGGACTTAAAAAAAACTCGCGTAAATAAGGCCATTGTTGTTGTGACGGGTCAGCTATCTCCTCCGTTGTTTTTTAATGCAGTTTCATTCTCCAAACGATGCATTGGCTGGCTGCTGCACTCGCGTGACTCGCGTAGCTTACGTGAAACAGCGCGGCAACCAAAACAAGTTCAAGCACATGCTGTACCCTGATTGGTGGTTTGACGCATCACGTGTGCATCTTAGTTTTTTTTGTGCAGCTTTAGTTTGCCCAGTTACGTTTTTTATCCACTGATAAATAAAAAGGAACGACCGATTTTTTAAAATGTAGTGGAGTAAAAAGTAAGATATTTGACTTAAAAATGTAGTAAAGTAAAAGTAAAAGTCTCCCAAAATAAAAGTACTTGAGTAAAGTACAGATACGCGAAAAAACTACTTAAGTACAGTAACGAATTACATTTACTTCGTTACTGTCCACCACTGGTAGCAGCCAGTTAGCAACAATGGTGACGCCAACCGTAATCGAGTGGTGTCTCATTTTTTAGACAAACGATCTGTCTGACCCCTTCCCCTTCACTTTCGAGGGGCAAGGGGAAGACGAATACAAAGGGGAAGGGTAAGACAGAGAAATGAGATAAATGAGAAATGGCCCTAAGTTGACATGTAATTGCAAAGTTACTTTTAGTCAGTCAAATATTGAATTAAAGTCTTACCGCTGTTTGTATGCATGAAAATGAGGAAATGTTGTTGTTCTCTTGCACACAGACCACAGTCAGGGTGGAGTTTGTAGTTCTGCCCAGTCGATTGCTGATTATTTGCACGGGTGCTGGAGGCGGACTGATCTTACTCATTATCATATTAGTTGTACTGCTGAAGGTAAGAACTATCTGCAATCGTGATCTATCATCAGTCAATATCCAATCATTTTAAAGTTTCTGTGTCTCTGTGTGTAGGGTGGTTTCTTTAGGCGAAACCGTCCTGAGGAGTTGCTGACATATGTGTTTGAAAGCACACATGGGTCATTCCATGAAAATGGTGGCTTTCCTGTCCCAGCCCCAACCACCAGGAAAAACACTTAAAATTGTCAGATAATGACACAAAATATATGTGTTTTTGTTTTAATTGAAGTGTTTTATTATTAATAAAACAGATGTAAGACAGTTATATTGCAAACCATTTTTTTCTATATATTGTAGAACACGGTCAGTACCATGAAATTGGCTTGTCCCTCTGGTCAGGAGTCGTGGTTTAGTGACATATTTTGAGTTAAAAAAAATATATATTCTCTCTCTTTAAATGTCATAATACAAAGGGAAGTAGTACAGTTATTTAGAAGACTACTTAAAAAACTAAAATATCAACTAAATATTATAAATAATTTACAGGGAATACCTGTCCCCAAATTTCATGTCACTGGTGTTACAATTTATAAAAAACAACACTTTGAAAAAATCAACATCCTTGCCAACTTCTTCCTGGGTCAAACATTTATTGTAGGCATGGCTGTTTTGAAAAGCACATGGTGAGTGTGCTCTCTCTCCTCATCTTTTAGCAATTTGATAAATAATTTGATAATTTCATGCGAGGACTTAAGATGTGTCACTGGTGTTACTTACATATTATAACTTGCAAAATATTAAAAATATTTATTGCGACGTTTCGATCACAAGATCTTCCTCAGGCATATGAACATGATTATGGTATCACACAGTATTTAAAAAATACATAGACCAATCACATGAGACAGTAGTCACCGACACAGTATCGAACCTTCAATGACCAATCACACAACCTCAATATCATACACAAATCAGAAACAGTCTATAATGACAAGAGAAAAGCATCAAAAACAGTACATACTGCATGAAAAATTAGAATAAATAAGCATAATGCAAAATTCCATAAATAATTTTAAAAAACACCAATTTTTTTCAAGATTATAACATCACATTGAAAAGGGCTTCATCATTTAAACCAAGAGGCGATAATGTTTGTAGAGTGAAAATCCAAAATAATTCACGTCTCTGTAGGAGCATGTCAATGTCTCCGCCTCTCGGTGGCATAGTCACTTTTTCTATCCCACAAAAACTAAGAGAAGAGACATCATGACTCATGGCCATAAAGTGTGCCGCAACCGGGTAGTTAATGTCTTTTCTTCGAATAGAGCTCTTGTGTTCACTAATTCTTTTTTTCAATTGGCGCGTAGTTTTACCAACATAGCCCAAACTAGTGTGCGGGATATCCCTTTTTTATATATAAATATAATTTTTCAAATTGCATGATTAAAGGTGCAGTGTGTTACTTTTAGAAGGATCTCTTGACAGAAATGCAATATAATATTATATACATTATTTTATATAAACTACATTATCAAAGACCCTACATAATGAACTGTTATGTGTTTATTACCTTGGAATAAGCCATTTTTATCTACATACATTGCGGGTCCCCTTACATGGAAGTCGCCATTTTGTGCCACCATGTTTCTACAGTAGCCCTAAACGGACAAACTACTGTAAAGACCCCATTTTATCACTACTGTACAACAACGTGTTTGTCCTTTGGCGGCTACCGTAGCTTCTCTATGCGTTTCGGTGAATGGTGGACTGGGCCGTTGGTTGCAATTCACAATCTCACTGCTAGATGCCGCTAAAATCTACACACTGCACCTTTAAGTGATTTATTTACAATTTAAGAAGTGTAGTTTGAGCTACTGGGGCCGCAATCTTAGATATGCCATTGTGTCTGCAGATTTGTCACTGTTGTTATCGTCACTGGTGTTACTGTTGCTGCTTTCATAAGTAAGCATTTTAAGGATATCATCATTCAATTTTGATCACTCAACCTCAATTATTTCTAATAAGTATTTCTAATACATGCCTGTTTAAAGTAAATTATTATTAATCAGGACAATTTCTTAATATTACATTAACTTTTTCTGTCTTTGATTATGTATGCAAATAAAATAGTCAAAATACATTCTGGGAAGCCTGAATTGTCATCCAAAATATGGCCTCGTACACACTGCAAACTTTCGGGAGTGACAACCGCATTAAAATGCGGGAGTGAATCCCCTAAATGTTCGTTTCATGTCTGTACGGAACAAGACTCACTCCCGAAAATGCGATGATTGACACAGAGATAACCATAGCAACGTTCTGCCGTCTCGCGTGCTTATCACAGATTTGACCAAAATAATAACAGCATTGTGTTTTGCAATAAACCTCCATCTTGGCGTTGTGTATTTTATGCTTTTGTGAGGCTGCTTCACAGCACGGAGCGCGCGGTCTTGGTCCGGGTATCATTCGTTCATTTGTTTTTCGTTTCACATATGAAAACGAAAAAACGAGAAAACAACTCCTTTTTTCGTTATTTCGTTTTTTTAGAAAAACGAAAAAACGAAATTATGACTCGATTTTTGGTTTTCCGTTCGTGCACGGAAATCAGAAAAACCACTTGATATTTCGATTGCGTCCAGTGGGTGGTGCTAAATCTGATTGGCAGGATATGGGTTCATTGTTTTTCAAAATAAAAGTTTTTCCAACAATGTATTTGTTACCCTGTAAAATTATTGTCTATATATGCATGCTATTTGTCACCCAATTATTTGGCTTCACTGATTGAAAATAAATATTAAATTAGCCTAAATGTAAACATGTTCATGCATAGTTGTTAAATTTAAATGATACATTTATTCTTTGTTTTAGATTTTTTTATTTACTTAAATTCTTATGAATATTATAGTTTTTATAATGTCTCTTTGTTATTAATGGACTGTATGCACACACGATTTAGGGGGCAGGACTATGGAGGCTGGGGGCTTAAGTTTAGGCTTGGGCCATACTTACACTACAAACATTATGATGGAGTAGCACAAATTACACAAATTTTTTTGTATTTAAATATGGTTACTAGAACAAGTAATATGCAACATGCCTTTAGTCAAAGTTTAGTGGTAGGCTAGTACATCGTCATAATGCAATATCATTCAGAATGTGCTCAGTCGGTTAAGAGAAGATTAAAACTCTTATAAAGTCAAGACAAAACTATTTATATTTTTAAATTGTCATAGCTATCTGTCCTCTTATGTCAGATTCTTAAATTTGGTCAACAAATTCTATCAGAATTCAGAGACACGGTGTATGGCTATTATGACCAAATAAAATGTATCAATAAAATCAATTTTTGGATTGACACAGGCTGTTTAGATATGGCATGCGGATTTACACAGCATATTATAATTGTATAAAAAATATGTTAAGAGATTAATGTCTTTAATGTAAAAATTTAAATGTAGAAATATAAAAAGATTGGGAAAAACGTATACTTTTTAACTATGAAACTAACACCGCCAGTAGGTGGCGGAAAATCTCTTTTATCTAAACACCTACTGAAATTGAGCGGACTGAAAGAACACAAACTCTGTTCTTCTTTTTATACACATTTTGTTTCAATATTCCTGTTTCATTCATGAAGATCAGCACTGAAATTGCATCTAGGAGTTGCACCTACCTATGAGTAGCAAATATTTAACAGATGAAAAGTATTGAAAAGACAACCTCTACAGTGAATGGAGTGTCATCTGTCACGAGCGCGTCTGCGTGTTTGAAACGCAAAGCTATAAAGAATATGAATAAGTCTTTTCTTCACTCAACAAACACCCAGGGATAAAGTTTCATGTAGGCTCTGAGGAATGATAAGAAGTGTATTAGTCTTTATCATCTAATCGTAGACAAAACTGTAAAAAATTAATAGTTTAAATTTTATTAGGCCAAATGACAGAAACAAACCCGAGTGCCTACTACAATATACTTTATAACCTGTAAGATGACGAAAAATAATGTGATGTACCGTCCGAGACATAAAATAACGTAGCCTATTTAAAGCTTAAAGAGACGTTCTTACAATGCGGGTTTATATAAGAAAAACACTAACAAGTATTTAAATTAATTGGTTTTTATATTATTGTTTCATCTGCTTACCGGTAAATATGTTTTTTAAGGTTTGTATTGAACTTTTCGTTTGTACTGAACTGTTTTTTTTTATATATATCTTAATGCCTTATGGCTGCGCTGCGTAATACATCATTGTCTTTATGTTTTTTTTTAATGGGAAACACTTAAAGCGAAACTTTTATATGCTGGGCTCGTCTACTTGCATATAGCAGCATATTCTCTATAAGGTGTGTAATATTGCAATCTTAATGAATTGAGTCGCGTTCAATGGTATAATTGATGCACTTGCTGCCTGAGATAAAGACGAACATGACCCGAAACGATCTCCACCATCCGCTGGTCAAAAACATTTAATCTCCCTCTGAGTTTGTTTTCTATTAAAATGTTATGAATATAATGACACCTGTCTGGCCATATGTGAAACCAGTATCAACTTTGACAATGCCAGTGTTTAAACAGTGTTTTTATAATTTCATAAAAACCCATGAGGCCAAAAAATTATTTTCTCTGGACAAAATTATATTTTAAATATATGCTAAATAAGTTATTTTTTTTAGATTAAAACTATTTCATTTTAACCTTTTTAAAACTGTTATGTTTATAGGTTCGTAACATAAAGTTTTTCTTCCAATGCGACGTGAATATATTTCCTTGAATTCAAATATATGAAAGGCTAAATATATTTTTAATGCTTTAAAATGTATTTAATTGCGAAAAATATATTTTTGTAAACATATTTCAAAATATATTTCAGCAAATATATTTGTTGGTATTTTTTGTATATTTTGAAAAAAAAAAAAAATTATATATATATATATATATATATATATATATATATATATATATATATATATATATGCATATATATATATATATATATGCATATATATATATATATATGCATATATATATATATATATATATATATATATATATATGCATATATATATATATATGCATATATATATATATATATATATGCATATATATATATATATATATATATATATATGCATATATATGCAGAACACATTATGCCCAGTAAAACTAAGGGTTGTACGCTCCATTTTGGTTGTTTCGGGGAGGAGATGGGGCTTTATGATTTATGAATGGAATTTTGCACCGTTTCTGGAGTAGGCAACGCATGGCTTTATTAATCTGAAAACTTTTGTTCATACGCAAATTTTCCCTGCTTACGCACACTTTAAGCATGGAATCTACGTAAAGTTTTATACATGAGGCCACTGTTTTTTTTCTGTGCTTCCCTCCGTCTTTCAAACTACATCCTTTCAAACTCTAGCTGTGTCCCAATTCAAGGGCTGCAACCTTATAAGCATGCGACCTTAAAAGGTGAGAACTTTGTCTTTCAAGGTGGTAGCCTCAAAAGTTCGCGAAGAAAACAAAAATAAGACGGTCTAAACTCCGGAGGACTCATAATTGGCGTCACCTGCTGCACTCGCCCCCCACCGCGCCTGTCAGCAGGACACGACGGAGACGTTTCTGACTTATTAAAATAAATATGGAATAAGAAAAATATTAATTTATTTGAGAAAATATGACACGTTTATGTAGATTAAACTATTCAACAGTATATCAAATGAATCAACCTTAGAAATATACGCCACATAAAAAGAATAATATTAACACAAAACAGCCTAACTTATAATAGCCTACTAAATCAGTGACAATATTTTTTTTTTTCTAAATACACACTTTTATTTAATAAAGGTTTTAATTTTTGGTTTTAGAATATACAGCATAGACTGCTGCTGTGACAATCGGTCTTAAAATACGTCCTTAGAAGGTCGCAGCCTTTGAATTGGGACACAGCGATCGCGAAAAGACGCATGCGGCGTCTTTATACGCCTCGGCGTTTATCAAATTGCTAATTCGGCCACGATTAAAAAAAGTTTTGGCATGTCATTAGGGTGGCTCCAATGTTTTGTTTAAAGTGATGTAGCATATGAGTTAGCCTACATTTCATTTTTGTTGGTTTTTCTTCAGAAATACGCATTGACTGACCTACATACAAATTAACCATCAACCTATTGATTTTTATTGAAATGAGAGAGATTGTATTATTACTTCAAAGTAAAACTTTTTCAAATCCTTTAATTGCAATTATTTATTTTTAAAATAGTCCTATTTTTATTTTCCTTATTATTGTTATTATTCTTAAAGATATTAATTTTAAGTCTTTTATTCAAATGAAGAGGCACCGGTAAATGGACGTTCTCTGAAGGGAGGCTCACAAGCTGCGCTTCCCTTCATATTGGGCAAATTGAAATTGCGAATAGGCACACAGCCAAATCCCCGGTGTTAAATTACACCACAAATGTGACATTTCATACAAAAGTTCAATAAAGTTGCTGAGTAACGTTTATATAGGCTACATTCTGATTTCGATCCGTCCAAGAAAACAGAATAAACTGCAGATCCGCTGCGTCTCCGAGCAACACGCGTTTTTATCCTCAAAATATCTGAATTTTTGACAGAATCAGAAGAGTAAATGGTTCCAGAAGGCTACCCACAGTCGGCCACCCAGAGTCTACTTACAGTCAATTTCATTAGGTGTTTAGATAAGAGAGATTTTCCGCCACCTACTGGCGGTGTTAGTTTCATAGTTAAAAAGTATACGTTTTCCCCAATCTTTTTATATTTCTACATTTAAATTTTTACATTAAAAACATTAATCTCTTAACATAATTTATGCAATTATAATTTGCTGTGTAAATCCGCATGCCATATCTAAACAGCCTGTGTCAATCCAAAAATTGATTTTATTGATACTGACTTCCTTTTATTTGGTAATAATAGCCATACACCATGTCTTTGCATTCTGATTGAATTTTTTGACCAAATTTAAGAATCTGACATAAGAGGACAGATAGCTATGACAATTAAAAAATATATAGTTTTTGTCTTGACTTTATTAAAGTTTTGATCTTCTCTCAACCGAGTATGCACATCTGAATTATATTGAATTATAATGACGATATATTAGCCTACCACTAAACTTAGACTAAAATGAGTCCAAAAATACCAAAGAGACATTATAAAAACTATATTATTCATAAGAATTTAAGTAAATAAAAAAATCTAAAACAAAGAATTAATGTATAGTTTAAATTTGTATGATAACAACTATGCGTGAACATGTTTACATTTAAGCTATTTTAATATTTTTTTTCAATCATTGAAGCCAAATAATTGGGTGACAAACAGCATGCATTTATAGACAACAATTTTACAGGCTAACAAATACAGTGTTGGAAAAACTTTTATTTTGAAAAAACAATGAACGCATTTCCTGCTAATCAGATTTAGCACCACCCACTGGACACAATCGAAATATCAAGTGTTTTTTCTGATTTCCGAGCAAGAACGGGAAAACCAAAAATCGAGTCATAATTTCGTTTTTTCGTTTTTCTAAAAAAACGAAAAAACGAAAAAGGAGTTGTTTTCTTGTTTTTTCGTTTTCATATGTGAAACGAAAAACAAATGAACGAATGATACCCGGACCGGTCTTGCAGTGTTGCCAGGTCCTCGTCTTTTTTGTACGTAAATACCGTTTTGGTGCTTAACCGTTTATAGCTTTTGGCTCATGAAGCGATCAAGTTTTTGGTGTTAATAAAGCGTGAAGGGGCCGGTCCCAATATTTTGATCTTTGAGGTAAAGCATTTAGATTTATTTCGGTTTATTATTGGATTCTTCTTGTTTGCTGGTTTTTTTTAGTGCAAGATCTGGCAACACTAGTCAGCAAACGCTTGTGCCTCTTTCATTTTCTGAACCGCGCATACAGAAGACTTTTCCCCCTTCTAAGCATTTATTTTTTCAGAAGAGAGACCTGTCCTGTTTATGATGAACGTTTAAACACTTGATTAACTACTAGGCTAGTTGTTCAGTTCGGTTATGTACACACTGTGCAGAGTTTCTGTAAATGCGGTTGTCACTACCTGCATTTTGCGGGAGTTAATTCGGTTGTGGAATTCGGTTGTCAGTACCGTAAATTACTGAACTGTGTGTGTACAGAACAGGATTAAGCATTAAAAGGTGAAGTGACAACCGAATTAATATGCAGTGTGTACGGGACCTATATGTAACATCAGTGACAAAAAAAGCAGCACAAGCTTTTTTAATGTAATGTAGCACAATATTTTAATGTAATGTAGTAAAAATATAAAATTACATTAAGCTGTCATTTAAGTTGATTTATAATGTTAAGAGGTTAACTATTATCTGACTTTATTACACGGCTCTCTGGAATGCTTGATTCTGATTGGTCAGTTGAGACATTTGCAGGTTCGTTCTTTTCAAATAATAACCGCTCCAAAATAATAACGCATAGCCGGACTACTTGCACGAGTAAAATCGCTCCGCGCCAATAAAGATCAATAAAGATTACTGTCTGTTTGGCGCCATCTTGTGACAAACACTCGACAACCACGACAAGACACAGAGAGCTTACTGAGACTGAACTTGACAAAATAGAGCATGACAGCTACGAAGCCAACACACAAAAAAATACAGAATGGGCATTAAAACTTCTCAAAGACTGGCTAAAAGAGAAAAAATGGAGACAAGTATGAAGCAGAGGATCTTAATAAGGTATTACGATCATTGCATCTGTGCAAAGTTTCGCGGAAGGATAAAAATGTTAATTTAAAACAAATATGCCAATAAAATGTTTCAAATTCATATTCATGTCCAGTTTTTTTTCTTATGTGGCAAGTAGCCGTGTAATAAGCGGGATAATGTAGAGGCAGCCGGTAGTTATTGGGAAATAAGCCCCTTCAGTGTGATACAAGACCCTCCGCTTCCCGTCGGGTCCTGATCACTCTGTCGGGGCTTATTTCCAGATAACTACCGGCTGCCTCTACATTATCCCTTACATAAATTTTGGTATAAAAAAAGAATTCCATTTTTAAAAAGTTGCCTGTTCAAAAAGCCACCATTTTCATAGAATGACCCACATCAAGGTGATCCTCTCATGCACAACTTTGATGAAAATAGAGAGGAAACGATGGATGATGGAGAGAAAAAGAGCAGTGGTGGAGAGATGAACAGCCGTGATACAGAGAAGAAGACAGGTGATAAAGAAGAGTTTGATAGTAATGGAGCGATGCATGGAAGTGATGAAAAGCAGTGATAGAGAGATAAAGAGCAGTGATGTAGATAAGGGAAAGTGATGAAGGTCTAGATGATTAAAAGTGGTCTGACAAAAGAAAAACTTTTCTTCTGAAGGTCCAAATACAGAGGAGCCATAACAAACATTCTGATGAAATATGATGTGTCATGTAGGGTTTTGTGATGTTTTCAGTGCATATTTAGTTTAGTTTGCTTTCTTTCAAATTAACCAAATTTAATATTTTTAGGTTAAGAATTTGTTTAGTTTCATCATTTGTATATGTCAATGTTTAGTGTATTTGTGTGTGTTTAATACGTGTTAGTGTCTGTGTTTGTTTTAATAGCTGCTTTGTGTGAATATTTTGCGCTTAATATTAACATCAGTATTAATATCAGAAGCGTCAGTAATGTAGGGAATAATGCATTAGACAGGTGAGTTTGAATTTGACAGTTCCTCCAAAAGCAGGAGCTAGATTTATTAACCTGTATTAAGTTCAGAATATCTATGAACATCTTGATCTTGATAGATTTCAAGCAGATTTTTCCATATAATTTTTTCCTTATCATTTTCATTGTTTTATTTTTCTTTAATGTCATTTTATGCTATGATCTGTATATAACCTTTATTCTGAATATTATAGTTATATAAAAAAAACATGTTGAGGAGATCACGTGACCCTTCGGCAGCAATGCACGCATAGTTTTTCGCTCTGCTCACTTTGCCGAATTTACTTTAATCCTGTCAGTAAATTTTGAACTAACCTTTACAAAAACGTCATGAATACTTCATCAGTCAAGGACACGCGAAAGCGAGAGATCGAGCAATCGCCAATCAAGAAAAAATTCAAAGATTCTATCATCTTCAGGGACGATCTCGAGGCCGCCATTGCTAATGGCATTAACTCTTTCACCGCCAGCGTTTTTAAAAAAAGTTGCCAGCCAGCGCCAGCGTTTTTCATGATTTTCACCAAAGTTTAATGTCTTCCAGAAAATGTTCTTCTTTAAATAAATAAACATACAATATACCAAATGAAAGAACAGACCCTCTGCTTTCAAACAAAAAAAAACGAACGTTTCATCCTACCTTTAGTGGTTCTTTTGCAATCAGCTTTTGAATATGGGTAGGTTTTTGCAAAAACACCATATTTTGAGCAAAAAGCAAAAATAATTCCATTTTTGTGACGGACTTTTCATAGAGATCCCATTCAGAGCGATCTTTAAAACAGACACGGACATGCAGCAGCTTGCCATAGGGCAATACTTTTGGTTTTAAAAAGTTGCGGAAGGGTGCCACCTGGTGGATAATAGCGGTATAGAGGAAAGACGGAAAATCTCGTCATTGGCGGGGAAGCGTTTTCTCTTAATTGATGAGATATCTCGTCAATGGCGGGGAAAGAGTTAAGCAGGCACTGGAAGAACAACAACGTACACTGGATTAAGTTGTGACCACGGCGGTAAAAGACGCGGTAGACTCGATCTTAATCCCTGCATTACGCAATCTAAATGCAGAGATACAACTGACAAATCAATCTGTCGAAGTGATGAGAGAAGAACTTGGAAAGTTAGTTACCACCGAAAAACAGACCCGGGATCGGGTAGACTCCATTCAGGCGGCTGCACATGACGATAGACGATCTGTCACAAACTTGAAAAAGCAACTAGAACAACTCACGGATAAGATGACGGACATCGAGGACAGAAGCAGGAGAAAGAATGTTCGACTGGTAGGCCTACCGTAAAGAGTGGAGGGCTCTGATGCAGCTGGTTTTCCAAAGAGCTAGCCTCTCCAAATGGATCCCATCATTGAAGGGCCGAGATATTGAGATTGATCAAGCTCATCTAGTGTATGGTGGAAAAGGAGACAACTCCGGGCGCACGCAAACTCTCATTTTCCGTCTCCTGAGGTGGCAGGATAGGTCAGCAAGCCTAATGGGAGCTCGGCAGGCGCATCCGGTAAAATTCTCACAGGACAATGTCACTTTACTTTCCTGACTTAAGTCCGATTACAACGGCGAAGAGAAAGAGCTTCAATCCTTTCCTGAAGAAAATGACAGCGCTGGGTCTACAGCCTTTTCTCCTCTATCCGGCAACGATCAAGCTACAACACAATGGTGAAGTGCTAATGTTCGACTCTCCCCTAAAAGCGGAGGATTTCGTCACTGCGTTGCCACAGACAAAGACTTATGCAGCAGCCTTATGGAGCAATGGGAACACAGAATCGACACCCTCTAATGTTACCTCTGGGGCTCAGCAAAAGAACCCCGAAGACCGGGATGCCGGCGATCTAAATAGCCCAGGCGAAGACAGCAGTAATAAAGGAGACATGGATACTTATTTATCTCTTACTTTAATGAACCTATGCGCAATAACCCGTTGACTGGTAAGACCGATGATATTATCGGGGTTTTGGAGAGTATGTTTGATAATTGATAACTAAGTTTGGCTCAGTGGGCCTGCGTGGGGTTATGGCTTGCATTGAAGTTGACTGGCCACGCTTCAATATTTGTTTTGTTTTTTGGCAGACCTACATGTTTGCATGTGTATTACTGTGTGGTCTGCTCTGTTTGTTACATATAGTTACTATTATAACTGTTATTATTCTTTTTTTTCTTGTTTCTTACATGTTTGGTTACACCCCTGGCAACAGACACTAATGCCTTTATTTAATCTTAATACTGTGAAAAGGACATTTTTTTTTTCAAACGAACTTGGAACACCTGTCAATATGCCTGTGTTACTTAAAGGAGCGGTGAATCAAATACTCAATTTTAACTTGATAATTTGTTATATAAGAGGTCATCATACTTAAATGAACATCCTCTAAGTTTCAGAACTGAAAACGTCCGTGCTACTGAAATATAACCGTTTTTGGCACCAAGCCAGTAAAACAAGCCAGTGTGGAATTCGGAAATCTATGACGTCAAAGTAGAATTGAAGCATCGCCCCATAGCCAAATACAAGGACCACTTTTGTAGCCCCGCCCACAGCTTCGTGTGACACACGTGTGTCTCAACAAGTAAATATGTCTTTAAAGATTGACAAATGTAACCAAAATGACTTTTAAATACATTTTTTCTGAGAGACTTTTATTTTGACGCGGTGATCTGTTATGATCGACTGGAAACGCATTTTCGGTTGTGGAAGAACCGCGTGGGAACAACACAGAAGCTAAATTCTTTAATTCGGAGGCTTGGAACATAACATTAAATGCGTGGAAGAAGTTTGCTTTTGAAGAAGTTCCAGCTCGTGTGGGGAGTGTTTGTTAACTTTGTGTACACGGATTCATTTGTAAAGAAGTCGATGCTGGATTTGCAGAGAGACTGTGATTAAAAGCACCACTTACATTGGATCTGACAACAATGACTCAGCAGTATAATACACAGTAAGACCAGGGGCGTCAGTTTGTGTTGAAAAGTGGTGGGGACAAAGGATCAGATGAAAAAACATTACAGCAGGACTGGAAAAATATTGAATAACGGCGCATCAAAAATGGGCATAGTGTAGGCCGGTCAACAACACAAAAATACTCAGCATAAAACCCTCAACAATGTCGACTGCACATAATAGTCCCTACAACACCAGATGATGAAGTCAATGATTACAATAAAAATTCATTATATATGTAAGAGAAAACACACTAAGCACACAACGCAACATATGTGACCCTGGACCACAAACCAGTCGTACACTGCAAAAAATGATTTTCAAGAAAAAAAATTCTTTGTATTTTTGTCTTGTTTTCAGTAAAAATATCTCAACATTCTTAAATGAAGATGCTTTTTCTTGATGAGCAAAATGACCTAAGAAAATAGGTCTAGTTTTTAGACCAAAAATACCAAATGTAAGTGATTTTGTGCATAAAACAAGCAAAAAAATCTTGACCAATTTTCTTAAACACTAAATTCAAGAAAAATTAAAGAAAAAATTGCTTAGCCCATTGGCAGATTTTTTTGCTTGTTTTATGCACAAAATCACTTAAATTTGATATTTTTGTTCTAAAAACTAGACTTATTTTCTTGGGTTGCTTTGCTCATCAAGAAAAAAGCATCTTAATTTAAGAATTTTTAGATATTTTTACTGAAAACGAAACAAAAATACTAATAATTTTTTTCTTGAAAATCTGACTTTCTTTCTTAGTATTTTTGTCTTGTTTTTAGTAGAAATATCTAAAAATTCTTAAATCAAGATGTATTTTCTTGATGAGCAAAATGACGTAAGAAAATAAGTCAAATTTTTAGACAAAAACTATACAATTTAAGTGAATTTGTGCCTAAAACAAGCAAAAATATCTGCCAATGAATGAGAAAAATTAGCTTAAATTAAGTGTTTAAGAAAAAAGAAATCTTATTTTTAGATTTTTGTCTCACCCCATTGGAAGATATTTTTTGCTTGTTTTAATCACAAATTCACTTAAATTGTATAGTTTTGTCTAATTTTTTTTTTAGATATTTCTACTGAAAACAAGACAAAAATACTAAGTACGAAAGTCATTTTTGCAGTGTAAGTCACACAGGTATTGTATGATTTTTCAGAACATTTTAACCAAATGCTTTCATAAAGTGGTGGGGACAAAATCAGCCATTTCAAAAAGTGGTGGGGACATGTCCCCAGCGTCCCCAGTGTAAATGACACCTATGAGTAAGACATTTTACTTTATTTAAGTTACTGCGTTTCACTATTGCTTAAGAGATCGCTTGATATGTCCTGTTGTAACATCCGTGTCTAAACACGTTTGTTTGACACTTTTAATTTACTAAAAACATTAAACGATTAATAAAGGTACAACACTTAACAATACGACTGTAATTTAAAGGTAGAAATATACAAAGTTAGTTATAAGGAAGGATTTATCAGCCGCAGTTTAGATTCTGATGCCCGTTTACTGTGTTGTATAAGGTAATTTAGGCGAGTTACGTTGAAAGGTCAAACACTCAACAAAGCTTATTTTTTATCATATAGGCTAACTGTGGTATTTAACATTACGTGAATGTAAAAGCAACATCACAAGCACAATCGAAATATACAAAGTTATTGATAAGGATTTATTAGCCGCAGTTTAGATTCTGATGCGCGCTTACTGTGTTGTATACGGTAATTTAGTCACGTCGAGTTTTGTTTCTACTTTAATATACGTATTGTCATTTATGTGTATCATCTTTAGCACCCAGAATCTTTTGTGGCTCAAACATATTTGTGTTCGGCTGCTATTTTCATCACATTAATGTTTTTAAAACATTTGCCCACATGTAATGACGGGGAATGAAGCCATCCAATCATAGCAGTGGGTGTTTACGTCCAGGTCTTCAATGCGGCCCGCCCCTTCAAACGAACCATTTCTCCAGAGAGCCACTAATCCATGTTACAAAATAGCCTATTACTTATTGCTTTTGATGTTTTTGAATGTAATAACCACGCGGACATCATAAGTAGACATCAGGCAACAGTATAAAACAATAAAATCGACAAATTCACCGCCCCTTTAATGAAACTATTTTTATTTCCTTGCCAACTACGTACATTTCCAGCTTTATAAATATACAATGCAGACTTTACATATCTTATTACTAAATGTGAATGGCCTAAACTCGGCTGTTAAGCGTACCCGTGTACTTGAATATCTACATCACAATGCGGTATCATGTGCCCTTATACAGGAGACACATTTAAAACAATGTGATGTGACGCGCTTTCAAAACAAACATTACAAATTGGTTGCTTCCTCCTGCGCCCTTAATAAAACTAAAGGGGTACTTATATTAGTCAACAGAAAACTCAATTTACTATTAAACACATTGGGAATGACAACGAGGGTAGATGTGGTTTTATCCGTTGTAATATGAACAATGACAGATGAGCATTGGTTTCCATTTATTGCCCAAACGAGACTGATAAACATTTCTTTGCAAATATTTCCAATATCCTACTTGAACAGATTGACTGCCCTTTAGTGGTGAGAGGTGACTTCAATACTGTCTTAAATCCCACGCTAGACAAATCTCTCCCGGATTCAATGGCAAATTCATCCTCCAAACTGTTGAATAGATTCATTAGAGACTTAAATATAACCGATCTTTGGCGAATTCAGAATCCTACACTTAAAGATTTCACTTTCTTTTCAAATAGACACAAGACTTTCTCTAGGATAGACTATATATTTTTAGCCCAACCTTAGTTACATGCGAAACCTCCATAGTTATATTACCAATTTTACTCTCAGATCACTCAGCTGTTTTATGTAAAGTTCACCTTTCCAGTATTAAGACAAAGGCCCCTAGGTGGCGCTTCAACACATCACTGCTAAATAATCTGGCATTTATAAATTCATTGAAAGATCACACAAAGGAATTTCTTGACCCTAATATGCAATGTGGTGTGGATTCTCAAATATTATGGGAAACCACTAAATGTGCCATACGGGGGTTTTGTATTTCATTTTCGTCTAATCTTGCCAAAGCTAAAACTTATCAGCTTACACAAACAGAAAACAAAATTGAAGCACTACAAAAATTGCAAAAGCAGAATTTTACAGATGATCAAAACACATTATTAACCTCCCTGAAAGAGGAATATAATATACTATCACAATCAAAAGCAGAGTTCATTTTACATAGAATTTGGCAGAAGTACTATTTGGAACTTTGGGATCTCGTAGGATCACTTATGCTTGACTCATTTAACCATGCGATTGAGCATGGCACATTTCACAGGGATCAAAACACATCGCTGATCTCTCTGCTATTAAAAAAAGAAAAAGACCCTTTAGATTGCTCCAGCTACAGACCTATCTCACTTATCCCTTGTGATCTGAAGATATATGCTAAAGTTCTTGCTTCTCGTATGGACAAAGTAATTAATTCCTTAATCAGTGAGGACCAAACAGGTTTTATCAGGGGACGTCATGCCTCAGACAATATGCGTCGACTTCTTCATGTATTGGACTTTGCAGATTCTCATACCAATCCTTGTGCAGTTTTCTCGCTTGATGCGGAAAAAGCCTTTGACAGGCCGGAATGGAACTATATGTGGGCTGTGTGATAAAAACTCTTTATAATGCACCTGCTGCTTCAGTTTTGACAGGAAACGTTATCTCTCCCTCCTTCCCTCTACAACGAGGAACACGGCAGGGATGCCCACTCTCCCCTTTATTGTTTTGTCTATCCCTTGAACCACTAGCACAAGGTATTAGGAAATCCAAAGCAGTACCAATTAAAATTTATGACCACAATTACATTATTTCATTATATGCTGATGATTATCCTGTATTTAGACAACTTCGATATCTCTGTACCCTATATAATTAAGGAATTTGATTTTTTTCAGTAGTTTATCAGGCTATAAGATAAATTGGACTAAATCTGCCCTACTTCCAATTAATAATGTTAAAATAGCCCCCCCCCCCCCATTTATTCCTATTAAGGATTTGTTTACATATCTGGGTATAACTATATAAAAATATTCATAAGATAGCCAGAGACAACTTTAATAATATGCTAAGTAAGATTAAAAATGATATACAAAGATGTAATGATCTTAAAATCTCTCTCCAAGGTAGAATTTCTACGGTTAAAATGAAACTACTACCCCGACTTAATTTCTTGTTCTTTATGTTGCCACTTTCTCCCCCTTTAAATTACTTTAAAAACATCAAATCTACAATATCTCGTTTCATTTGGAATGACAGAAACCCTAGAATTAAACCCGCCACATTACAACATCCTATATTTTTAGGGGGACTGGCGGTTCCAAATTTTGAACTATATTATTGGTCGTTCCAGCTCAGGGCTCTTCATAATTGGATAAATCCTCAATCCAAAGTGTCATGGAGAGTAATTGAGTCTGATAAAGTTAAACCACATAGATTAGAGGATATTTTATTTACTGGGACAGGGAAAAAAGCAGATAAGTACAAGTTCTGTCTTATTGTTGCAAATCAGGATCTGGAAAAGAGTTGAACGTCTGCTGGGGAAACCTATTAAATTCTGTGACAAGACACCCTTATGGCACAATTTTAACTTCTTACAGGGGAACTGTCCATTTGTGCAACCCTCATGGTCTGCACTCGGCATAAACACAATTGGGGATCTATATGACAGCAAGGGCCTCAGCTCACTTCAGGACTTGAGAACTAAGTTCTGTTTACCAGCATCCTCATACTTTGTTTTTTTTTCAACTACGATCCGCTCTGAAAACATATGGAGTTCCATGGGGATCAAGCATCTCCCCTCATCCTATGTGGAATTTGATTGCCCCATCTTCTGGTCCGCCATCCGTATCGATTATATATAATAAACTTAATGATCACTGTGCAAAACCTCTCTCTATTAAGTCTATTTGGAAATCGTGAATTGTCTAACTAACATTACTGTTGACTGGGAGAGGGTATGGTCCAATCTTAATCTAACATCTAAAAATCTAGCACATCGTCTCATTCACTTCAAATCTATTCATAGAGCATATATCACTCCCTATAAGAGGTACAGAATGAAGCTAGAACCGACGTATGACTGTCATATATGTGGCACTGCAGTTGCAGGCACTTTTCTACATATGTACTGGGAGTGTCCAGTTGTTTCCAGTATATGGACTTATGTAAACTCCACTTTGTCCCTTTTATTAGGATTTGACCTTATTCCCCAGGTCTGTGTCTTCTCAATGATGATTCTGGCTCAAATCTAAATTTAACACAGAAAAAAAATGCTTTTTGCTGGCTTTACCTCTGCCAAAAAAACTATAATACAGAACTGGTTTACCCCTTACATGTATAAAGAAAAATTTGGGTTTCAGAATCTTCTTCAAATAGCAACGTGTTAATGTACAAAACCTTCTACAATTAATTCCTGGAACTGTATCTCTTCCAAACTATTGGATCATATGAAAAGAATGTAATGGTCCTGTAATCACCAAGATGTTTAATTATGTGCATTATTTGTTTTATTTCTTAAATTTTTTTACTTTTCACTCTGACTTTAAACTGTGAAATATTATGTCTGTTGCTCCCCCCTCCCTTTATATTATTTTGACTTTAATTTTGTATGTCTGTATTATTTAGTTATATTTGAAAAATAAATAAAAGTTTTGATTAAAAAAAGTCCTTCACAAAAATTAATTATCTCAGCTTTTTGCTCAAAATTGGGTGTTTTTGAAGAAACCTACTCATATTTGAGAGGTGATAAAAAAGAGAACTAATGAAGGTAGGATGAAACGTTTTTTTTTTTTTTTTTTTGAAAGCAGAGGGTCAAATCTTTCATTTGAGATATTATTTGTATATATATTTAAAGAAAAACATTTTCTAGAAGGCATTAAACTTTTGTGAAAATCATGATTGTCATGCTGGTGCTGGCTGGTAACTTTTTTTAAAAACACTGGTGTTGAAAGAGCTAACCATTTTGAAAAATTTAGCAACATACCTACTACAAGCAATTCAGGAGAACCAAACTTTTTGACTTCATTAACTCCCTCAAGCACAACTTTTGGATGTCTTTTAGAGGGTCTATGCCGCGAACTTTGCATATTTTTGAGAATCCAATGTTTGAAGCTGATCATAATAACTGGTCATTATTACCCACGTGAACACGACTCTCTTCCTCAATGGAACGTCAGAGCTTTGTTTTCCAGGGACCGAAACTAATCGCGACACTCGCGTCTCCTGGAAATCCTGTTTATTTCAACAAATCAAAAGACGCCTTCGACATTCCCACAAGGTTTCCAAGTGTACGATAAACATCAGACGTTTCCAAGTGGTGCTCGCTGCAGAGCCAAAAGGGTGGAGCTCCAGCTCCCCCTCGCTGGACCTAGTGCAGGCAAATCCCACACTTTCACTTTCTTTGTACATCAACAGTAATGAGACGTGATAGTATTATTACACATTTAAAATGTGTAAAAATCCAGCCTCTGGATAACCTACCATTGGCTGCAGCACCTCCTTCAACCCCAGCATCACCCCCTCTATTTCCCACATCAGCATCACCACCTCCATCCCCAGCATCAGCATCACCACCTTTATTTCGCCCGGACACTGGAACATGTCTGTACTGATTTTGAGGTACAGATTTTTAACTTCTTGCTTGTAAACTTTTTCAATATCTGTAGTGGAGTATTAAAAAAGAACGCAGTGCACAGCACACAAATAACCCACTAAGGGTCAGTTAAGTAAACCAAGTGCACGTTTTTAACAAAACTATAAACAAACACAAAGACTTAACTTAAAAAAAAAAACAATCACTAGATGTGACAGCTACAGTGGGTATAGAAAAGAATCACCCCCCTTTAAAATAATCACACTTTGTTGCTTTGCAGCCTGATTTGAAGACAGACAAAAACGATTTTTATTTAATTCAGCTGTATTTACAACTTATAACATCCAAGTGAAAGATATAATACCAACTTGTCAGGAAAAAAAAAATACAAAATAAAAAACAGAATCACTGAGTTGGAAAAAGGATCACCCCCTCCTAAAAATGACTTGTAAACCCTACCAGGTGTAGTTAAATCACCTTCTCAATAGCACACAAAGCCAATTGACTTTCAACAGCTGTGGTCATTTTGATTAGCTCAGCATGAAACAAGCTTTCCTGAAGCATTTCAGTCCTTGGTAGTGCAACTGAAGAAAACAATCAACTATGGGTGGCAAGGCATTGTCAAAAGATCTCCGGGATAAAGTTGTGGAGAGGCACAAGTCAGGAGATGGATACAAAAACATCTCAAAGGCTTTATCAGTGCCTAGAAGCACAGTGAAGTCTATTATTAAGAAGTGGAAGGTATTTGGTACAACACAGACCCTCCCTGCGTCAGGAAGTCGCTCCAAACTGTATGAAAGAGCCAGGAGGAAACTGGTCAGAGAGGCTGCCAAGAGGCCTACAGCAACTCTGAAGCAGTTGCAGGAATTCATGACAAAGACTGGTGTGCATGTGACAACAATGTGGCTTGTATGGGAGGGTTGCAAGAAAAAAGCCACTCCTCAAGAAAGGCCAAATGCAGTCACGACTGAGCTTTGCCAAAACGCACCTTGAAGATTCTAAGGCCACGTGGAAAAAGGTGTTATGGTCAGATGAGACTAAAATTGAATTATTTGGCCTCAACGCCAAACGATATGTCTGGCGAAAATCCAATACAGCTCACCATCCAAATAAAACCATCCCTACAGTAAAGCATGGAAGTGGTAATATCATGTTATGGGGTTGTTTCTCTGCAGCAGGGACTGGAGAACTTGTCAGGATAGAAGGAAAAATGGATGGGGCAAAATATCGTCAAATTCTTGAGAAAAATCTGCTGCTCTCTGCCAGAAAGTTGTCAATGGGAAGAAGATTTACCTTCCAACATGACAATGACCCAAAGCACACAGCAAAACTGACCACACAGTGGTTGAAGGACAAAAAGGTGAATGTCCTTTCATGGCCTAGTCAGAGCCCAGACTTAAACCCCATTGAAAATTTGTGGAATGACTTGAAGACAGCAGTCCACAAACGGTCACCATCAAATTTAACTGAATTGGAGCGGTTCTGCAAAGAAGAGTGGTCAAATATTGCAACGTCTAGATGTGCAAAGTTAGTAGAGACATATCCCAACAGACTAAAGGCTGTAATTAAAGCAAAAGGTGGCTCAACAAAATACTGAAACAAGGGGGTGATTCTTTTTCCAACTCAGTGATTATGTTTTTTTATTATTTAATTTTTTTCTGATATGTTGGATTTAAATCTTTCACTTGGATGATATAAGTTACACTGAGTAAATACAGCTGAATGAAACAAAAACTGTGTCTGTCTTCAATTCAGGCTGCAAAGCAACAAAATGTGCTTATTTTAAAGGGGGGTGATTCTTTTCTATACCCACTGTATATACTGTCAGAATCCTGCCGGATCCTGTTGGTATTTAGATCTAGTTAGCATGGCAGGGTTCTGACAGTACATATGTTCTATGTGGGAAATGTGTGGTTGTAGTATTGGTTTATTCCGACCACGCATTTCCCGGGTCTCGTCACTTTTTCCCCGATCCCTTACTCGTGATTATTTTCAGGTGTATGTAATTTACTTTCTCCCTATTTAAGAGTCCTTGTGTTTGTTGTCCAGTGCACGTTCGTCTTGTCCCATGCCCTGTCTCATGCCCTGTCTCATGCCCTGTCTCATGCCCTGTCTCATGCCCTGTCTCATGCCCTGTCTCATGCCCTGTCTCATGCCCTGTCTCATGCCCTGTCTCATGCCCTGTCTCATGCCCTGTCTCATGCCCTGTCTCATGCCCTGTCTCATGCCCTGTCTCATGCCCTGTCGGTTCCAGTAAGTTTTGTATATATCTAAGTCTTGATCTGTTTATTGTGTTGAAAGTTATTGTTAGTTTTTGTTAAGTTTAGTGTTAGTTTAGTGTTGTCTTCCCTTGTCTTGTTTTGCCCCCTCGTGGGTTTTGTTTTCCTGTTTTTCCCCTGTTTTGTAATAAATTCCTTTTTGTTACGTCCGCATCTGGGTTCGTGTTTTGTGTTACCCTATTCCTGACATATACTGTATTAATTGTATATAGTCTAATTGTGTTGTCTATAATTAACAAGGTGCACCTCTACAGCTAGGAGGAATTGATTGTGGGGTATTTATGTTGATGGTAAGTGGTCTTATATTTGCTGTACACGTCTCTCTGTGTACTAAACACAGCATTTGTTAATATTGTTGTTTTATTTGCACTCTTATGTTATGACTGTGAGAACACATAACAAAATAAACAATTAAGATTTTCGATTGCTATCTTTTATCAGTCTAACACACCTATAATCATGAAGTGGTGGTGCTCAGTTCATTTAGACATTTCCTCTGACAAAGTATGATATTGATATCTATACTAATAAAACCTCCATTCTGTGCATTTCCAGTTTGCAGACAATATGTACAGCAATGCATGCCTAAAAAACTTCTAATGTTTGTCTCCCCACATTCAAGTCCCACAACTACTCACTCAGGAAGTAACACATGCAGATAACATGAAATTCCTTCCACCGAGTCAGATGTCATGGAGATCACCCAGACACCAAAAGTAGATGTATGTAGAGGGAATGTTTATGTACTGATTGACTAATTTAATTTGTTAATGTGTGTATTAACTTTTCCTGTTTTATGAATTTGTTTATGAGCAGCACATCATTATTAATTATATTATTGGAATTCTTATATAGCACACAGGACTCAGCAGTGATGAGAAACATTCAGCTGACCTGTGAGTGGGTAAAGGAGACCACTTGTTGGGAAGATGAGCTGCAAAAGATCTAAAGGATGATGCCCTGTTGGCTTTAACATTGTGGGACAATGGACCATGTTTTATGAGGGTGAAAGGAATGAAGAAGAAATGTCGACTCCCTTCCCTTTTACACTTTAGAGAAGAGCAGGAGATATATAGAGGGGTTGCAAGTTTACAAACATTGCAGGGTGCGCGCGCAACCAAGGGGCAGAAAGACCGATTGGTGAGCTGATCTGCTACTGCAACAACCTTAATTATTGAAGCGTTCTTTAATGTTTGTACATAAATAAGACTTGATTTTAGTTGTATCTGTTTTTCTGTCTTTATTTTTGCAGTGTTACTGTGATACATGTATGAATTATAATTTTATAATTATAATGCTAGTAACGTAATAGTCGCATCTACTGGTATGTTAACATCAGGCACCCAGCACTGACTCTGTTGGTACTATTTTCCACGCAAAAATTCCTTGGCATTTTGACTTACAGACACCGCTACTAGCATACAACACAATGCACGTCTCTTCTTTCTGCCCCTCGGTTGCGCGCGCAACCAGTTAGTGACGTCGCCGTGCAACCCGTCTATGAAACAAAAGAGTTATCTGTGGGTTTTGTTTACACAACTCTGTCTTGTGAATCTACTAGTGGGGATAGACTAATGTAAATATTGATTTTTTTTTTATTGGTTTTGTAAAATACCATTAAACTTTTGGGTGAACTGTGAAGTGATGTGTTCTTGAAATAAATGTATAATATTTAGTATTGTATCTTCTTATACCATTAAAGTGTTGTGTTTTTGAAATATTCACGATATTATTTTATATCTTATTATTATAACATTTTATTTAGACTTAAGATTTCTTTTATGTTAGATGCACATTTTGCTAAATTTGGGTTAAAAGAAACCAAAAAATCCACTTGTCGGACTGCTGAGTATGTGACTATTAAATTACATTAATCTTCTCCAAAAATAGTTGAAGCAAATGCCTCACTACTGTGAGAAGTCACATGGTTGGTTTTAGACTACTTGTCTGCTTAATCATTAAAATAGCATAATGCACTTCCTATAACATAAAGGTTGAATCTATCTAAAGTTACAGTAAATATTCCATTTAAATTTGCAATATCATTTTTACAGCATATGCATTCACATTTACATACAATAAGGACAGATTACATGTAGGTAACCTAGTCTTATTTATTATTATTATTATATTTTTTTATTTCTTGAATTAATCAGATGATTTGGTAATACAACAAAGTTGTATTAAACATTAGTAAATGCACAGCTAACATGAAAAACCAATGAACAATATAGCTTTTCAGCAAGTATTAATTATTTTTAATGTTAGTTAATGTCAATACAGTTATTTAGTTCATGCATTAACTAATGTTAACAGTTACAACGCTTAATTTTATAAATGTATTAGTAAATGCTGAATTTAACATGAACTAAGATTCATAAATGCTGTAGAAGTATTGTTATTTGGTAGTTGCATTAACTAATCTAAACAAATACAACCTTATTGTAAAGTGTTTTCGATCATTTAGATTAGTTCACATCCCACAGATAGTAAGCTTTCACATCGGCTACATCTAGTAATGTACATAATCATATTGTCACGGCTAGTCTGTGTCATGTTTTGTGTATTGCACTGATCCGTCTCACCTGGACACTCATTATGCCAATACACTACACCTGTCTTGTGTTTAATTGTCTTAGTATTTATATGCCTTGTTTCTGTCACACCGGTTGCCGGATTATTGTCATTACAACCCTGTCTGTTCCCTGTGTTGGATGTTCCTGTGTTCCTTAGTGATGGCCAAATGAGGCTTCCTGAACCACTGAGGCTTTCCAGCCCATTGGTTTGCCAAAAGGTTCAGTTACCCGAAGCCTCATGAACAGTGTGCTCTCTAGTAACACCTGGTGTGGAAAGCAATGTATTGTACAAATCTATTCATTCTGAGCAACCAAATTGTCATGGTGTGGGCTTTATCTATTGCCTGTGTATTAAATAAAGTATTTTACTCTGCTTGTGTAACCTATGTACACACAACTCATACACACACAACTTTGTATTCAATTGTTCAGTAGTTCTTTGGGTTATTGATAACCGTGAATGCCCCGAATGAGTGTAAATAAATTATTATGAGTGCAGTGCTGACTGGGAATGCAATAGTGCAATGCTTATTGAACTAAGGGGTGCTAGTGCAATGCTTATGGGACTGGAAGTGTGAAACAGCAAACTGCAACACCCTTTCACAGGGCACTGATGATGCTGGACAACATAAGACGGTCAGTGCTAGCTTATATAAATTGGGATATTGGAGCTTCTGTTTGTTTCAATATCCCAATGGATCCTCAGTCCTCCTAGTCTAGTCTTATAATAATAATAATAACAACAGCAATACTATATAATAATAAAACTAATACTTATATAGGCTATATATATCTCATAATATATATAGCAATATAATTACGTATTATAGGTATTAGAACTAGATATATGCTAATTTACTCTAATGATCTACTTTCCTAGGCTATGTATAATTTACTCTAATAATCGTCTAAACTAAGTGTAATATAATATATAATGGCTATGATATATAATGATAACTATACTACAAACTCGCCACTACGTACAACCAACACCTCAATACCAATGCAAACGTACTGCAAAACGCACAAGAGGCGCGAGTTTCGAACCATTTTTATCCGGAGGCGACACTCAGAGTGAAGCAATGACGTATTCAACAGAAAACGAGGCCTCGTTTGTCATCGTCACGTGATTTTCACGGAAACGATACAAGCCTCGAATCGGGGCTTCATCTGGAACGCCCCTTTTTGCTCGACACAAGCTCCGGAGCTTCGAGATGTCACATCACTAGTGTTCCTGTGTTCCTGTATTCACCATGTCAGCCCTCGTGTTTTTATTATTAAATGTTATTTATTTTGAACTTTGCGTTTGCGTCCTGTCACTCCTACCCAGTCATGACACATATAGCATACGCTGTTACATAGAGCGACTAGAGGAAAACAACAACAAAACTATTCATCATAATAAGGAGAACATAAGCTGACATAGATACAAAGTTTCAACAGTCTGTGGAAACACATACGTTGTTATTAAGTTTTCACTTCATGCCGTTTGTCACAGAACCGTACTGAGCATGTTGAAAATAATCAGTCATAGTCATGACAAAGATTAGAGAAAAATAGGGCAGCAACTTGCGCACATTTCCTTACATACGGTTGAACTCGCCCTTTCCGCACGCCCACTAGATCCAGAGTTCAACCTTCCTTAAGGCGATTTGGATCTGCAGCGACCACCCTCTCTACGTTTCTGTGGGCGTTATGGAACGCCGTTAAAGCAAAAACGTGTTAAAATCACGTGCAGTGGCGCTTTTGCTCAAACACACAGCAGCAACAAACAAGTCTTGAATATCTCAGGATGTAATCTAAAATATATTTTGAGCATCTTTTGAAAGCATAAGTTGGCTATAACTACATATTTTTAAATTGTTAACTATAAACGTTCGACCCTTGAAGTTCATTACCACTTTTACACTAAAGTTTTAAATACACTTTAACTTTGTCATGTTTCTAAAATCTAACTGGTAATTGGCACATAAACATCAAGTTTTCACAGGTCAACCCATATGCATTATTATTTGTTTGTGAGCCCCTTTGATAACCTCTTATGAAGCTGCCATTGCTTTAGATAGCTTTATAGTAAATTGTTTTGCTTTATCCTTCAAAGTTCAATTGATCAAATATAATTTTTGTATTATCATTAGACACGCAGGACAAAAAACACACAACAAATAACACTGGTGAGGATCAAACGTCCTCCAGATGCTGTGTTGTCTGTGTCAAATGTGTTGAGGTGGTAAAATGAGGAATGTTGTGTGAATGAGTCCTTTTTCTTGGGATGTTTTTATCATCGCTGAAGATGGAGAAAGCAGTACTGTAGACTCCAAATACTCATCCTGTTCAATATTGTAATAAAAAACTGAGATGTATACCATAGTTTAATTTTGAATGTGCAAATAAACAGTTGTTTTTAGATATGAGGTCTTTATATTGCTATGATGCTCTCTATTTTCCTTGGCCTTTTTTATAAGGGTTAAAGTGCCTGACACACTACTATGTAGGATACATTGTGAATAAATATACATGATGCTAATGTTTTAAAATAACATAATATTTAACTTTTATTTATGCCATAAATCAGTAATTACTAAATTTAAGACTCAAATTCCTCAGGGAAAGAAATATCTTTGCTTTGCTTTTCAATTGCATTTCTTCATTTAATAATTGATAAGTTGGTAAATTGTTGAGGAGACAGGAGCTTTGCAGTATCCGGATGTGATAAGGAACTTTGCTCTTCCATTGTATGGAACATCATACATCACATGGAGTATGAACTACCCTATGGAAGTAAATCTGTGCCGTTGGGTTTTGAATTCTAATTCTTAGCAATGAATTTTTTTACATCAAATTTTTAACACTGAATTTTATTTTGCATCTAAATCAGACTTTGAATTTTAAAAGCCATCGAACATCTAGCACTGTTTTTTTGCCTATGACATTTTTTTCAATGTTTTAAAAAAATTCAGTGTAAAAAAAATTCAATGTCTAAAAAAATTCAATGTGTTTTAAAAGATTCAGTGTAAAAACATTCAATGTTTCAAAAGCTTTGGTGTAAAAGAATTCAATGTTTCAAAAATTTAGTGCAAAATAATTCAACGTCTCAAAAAATTCAGTGTAAAAATATTCAGAGTCAACATCCGGGGAAGCAAGGAGAAGCAATCGATCCCTGTATCAAATCATTCAACATCCAGCCAATCATTTACGCTCCATTGGTCACGTGACACCGAAACGGGAAGTGGGTGAAGTTCAGGCATTCATTGAACGCAAACATTGAAAAAAATGTCATAGGCACAAAAACTGTGCCAGAAATTCGATGGCTTTTAAAATTCAAAGTCTGATTTAGATGCAAAATAAAATTCAGTGTTAAAAATTTGATGTAAAAAAATTCAGTGCTAAAATTCAAAATCCAGTGGCAATGTTTTACTTCGATACTACCCTATCTTATGTGACATGTACTCTAGTAAGAATTATATGAAATGATATGGAATACAAACTCCAAAAGAAAAAAAATGCTCAGTTATAAATAAATTTTATTTAATATTTGATTATTAATAAAACCCATAAACAACAAACATTGGCAACAAAGACATATACTTCTAGGTATAGAACATTCTAGGACCATCATAAAGACAACTGTGTAACTAGAAATCAATAATAAAAGGTATAAGGTTGAGACCTTACTTAGATCACTTGCTCAAAAAAAGGTCACAGACTCAACTGTAGGCACAAAACAGTTTATTAAATGGGCAATAAAAATCTCAATTCCAGAATTCAGAGACTCACCAAGCAGCAGCGTGGCACAAAAGTGAGTCAACCCTAAGAATGGCACCTGGCAGAAAGAGTCAGAGGGCAAGGCATCAGGCAGGAAATGTTATGAGGGAGAGCAGTGAGGCAGGGGGACAGGTTGAAGAGAGCCACAGAAGAGCCAACTGATGTGGAGCTAAGCATAAAGAGGGAAGATGAGGCTGGGAGAACGGGGCAGATGGCATCAGGGCATGATCTGGAGAGAACAAAGAGGAGTCAGAAAGAAAAAGCATAACAGCGCAAGTTAATTTATACCATCTGTTGTTCATATGCTAAATTGGTTGTATTTGTATAGTGTGGTATTGCTATACTGTATTATTAAGGATATATGTGTTTGACACCAGTGAAAAACACATTTTATAAGGCATTTATAAACTAGCTGAACTAGCTGTAAAGGAACAGTGTGTAGGATTGTGGCCAAAACTGGTACTGCAATCACACAACTGGTGGCCAATACACAACATGACAACATAAACATCAGTTGAGGGCTGCAACTCCACTTTTTAAATGATAATCCCCACAAAACATGGAAACCAGAATGTGTGTGTGTGTGTGTGTGTGTGTGTGTGTGTGTGTGTGTGTGTGTGTGTGTGTGTGTGTGTGCGTGCGTGCGTGCGTGGGTGTGTGCGTGCGTGCATGCGTGCGTGCATGTGCGTGTTCACAAATGATGCAGATGTACCGTCTGCTTGAGCATACATTCCATTTACTTTCATAATCTTGCTATTAACCAATTGTTATGAACATAAAGATAATTAGATTCCCTGTGGTTAAGTAATGTTTAAAGTAAAGTTTTTTCTTGCAATATTAATCATCCTCTACTGTTTATGAAAACTGTGTGACACTGGTGTGTCATCATTTAACACCTCTATTTTTAAGAATATTATTCCTTTCATAGGCAGGTGCTAAAAGGACAAGACATTAGACACAATTGGAAATAGAAATTGGGACCATTGTCTAATTTTTCAAAGCTAAGTTATTTTCAACCACATTAAATTATACTATAGGCCTAATTATTATATATAGTCCAATCTGTAACCTATGTATGATCATTATTCATTGTTAATTACTTTTTTAAATATATTTAGGAATAAATACTTCAAATTACAATCCTATCTATCTGTCTGTTCTGTGTATTTAGGCTAGAAACGCCACACCACTAGATGGCGGTAAAGCTCCATGTCCATAATTTCTAATGTGCCAGCATAAGAAATTACGTGTTAACACGTGATTTACGCGTTAACACACATTTACGAGTGATTTACACGTGATTTACACGTTAACACGAAGTGGGTGTTAACACATGATTTTAACACGTTTTTGCTTTAAAGGTCTTCCATAGAAAGAGATCCGATGTGGAGCATGGACAGATCGAGCGTTTCTCTGCTGTTGATATGGGGTAAGACAAAATAAATAACACACATCAACTTGTAAAAATACTCGTTTGTGTGTCTGTGTGTGTGTGTGTGTGTGTGTGTGTGTACAAAAAGTCAAGATCTAAAACCTTAGCTTTGAGGATGTCCACAAAATATATACACACACTTTAAGAAATGATGTGTTAATTTTGTACACTTTTATAATTTATAATTTAAATGTAAATATTAATACTATGTGTTGTTTTGTATTAAATTAGAATTTTTCTGTTAAAATAAAACACAAGTTGTATTAAAAGTAAGTTGTTTAATGTGTTTTGTGTTGGGTGTGGTGTTAGGGGGTTAGAACTCATCTCTCCCACACACAAACTAAAATTGACTTTTTTAAAACTGAACTAATGATGTTTTCTATCTCATACCTCATACGCTTGCTGTATTTGTGCATTTGAATTAAAGCAATATTTATAAAGCTTGTTAAACGCTGAATGGCAGCTGGGTGACCTCACAATACAGCAGATGTCGATGTCGTAATGGTTTTTATACTTCAGAAACTGTATATTCTATTCCCTTACCCAAACCACAACCATCACAGAAAACTTTCTGCTACCTTAGATTTTCAAGAAACATCATTCTGTTTGATTTATAAGCTTGTTTCCTCATGGGGACCTCATGTCCCCACATTGTCACGAATGTACTGTTATTCCTACCTTTGTTGGGACAATTGGTCCCCACAACGTGATAATTACCAGGTACACAGTGTACTACACACACACACGCACACAGACCATATGTCTATATGTCTGTGTCATAAACATCTGTACCAAAAACAATGACAGACAGACAGACAGACAGACAGACAAGATATCATTTAAAAAGACGACTTTAAGATTTGCTTGTCTTTGAATACAAAAGCTGGTTAGTGAACCTGGTTAGTTAGAGAACCTGCTGTAATGTGTGTTTTCTGTACAAATAAAATCATGAACGAATGAAAGGTAACACTTAATAATAAGGGTCCATGAATCATGATGAACTAATACCTACAATAATATTACTTACAAAATAAATTTTTTAAATATGAACTAATGTTGAGTTATGACATGTACTTATCATAAACTAATAATAAAGAGTCATTAACTTGACTCAACACATTAATACATTGTTAATTAATCATTAACTAACAACTAAAAACATGTCATGTTGTAGTTGATAATGACTCTTTATTAGTTTGTGATTTGTACATGCCTTAACTCAGCATCAGTTCATGCTGGAGTAAAAACAAATGCATGTCTTAGTTTATTATGATGTATTACTATACTGTGTAAACAAAATGGCCAATATTGAAACTGTGTGCAACAGCAAAACCAACCAAAAAGACAGAAAGAGAGAAAAAAGTTAACTCTGAGGTAAATGCGCCAAACACGCATATGCTAACCGCTAGCCTGGCTAACACCAGACCAGTCTCATAGAGAATGAGACGTGGTCTGGGAACCACATGCTCATTTCTTGTATTTGAGGCGTGGTTTACGAATGCCCAGAGCCGGGTGCTACGAATGTCTATCAAATGCGTCTTTACGTAGCTTATTGTCAATCGTTTCAACTCCATGGTTATCATGTCTTGCCATATCCAAACATCCTTCTTAGATCTGAAATTGTTTAACACAAAAAGTTGCTCTTTTTTAAATAAACTTGCGTTCAAAACTACTTGAAACACTATTTAAGGCTACATTGAAAAGTAACCGACCCCTCCCTAGTAAAAAAAAGTCTCTAAAAACTAGGGTAATAGAAATCTTAATCAATCTGCCAAAAAAAACTTCATAATAATCATAATAAAATCATTAAATCATGGCTAATTTTCCTAAATGAGTAACTATACAGAGTGATACCTGTTTGAAAGACAGGGATGCGCACCTGCAGACCTGCCAACCTGTACGCATTTTGCGTAGCAGGTACTCATTTTGACCTCAAAGTACGGTGGTACGATTTGTCACTCTAAAATACGCAAAAACCTGATGACGCCCTTTGCGTCAGACGAGGTTGCTATATAACTCGCAATGTATATATTATTAGACCGGCCCTCGCAACCTCAAAACACTACCGACTATCCCGATGGCCACTCCACTACTGGCTGCCGTGTTGGATAAACAAAACTGCTTTGGTGTGTCGGATAGACGTTGTCATCATCTTGCTGCCCCCACCCCGTTCTATGATTAGTTCGCTATTTCAGGGGCAAAATTGGTCCATAGTTTCCATGCTAGACTTGCAATGTAAATAAATTTCCACAGGCTATTTAACCGCATTAATAAGTCTTAACAATAAAAGTGGAAAATATTATTATCTCTTAAAACTTTATATGACAAAAAATATATTTAAAGGAAATGTATTATTACAGTTATTCTAAGATGCACAAATGATTCCATATATTATTTCCCATTTAAGAGCAAGTTCACATCCTCGTCTTTCAATAAGGTATCATTATAACCTTTATAACAATAGAATAAACTTTATAGTAACTTCCACTGTGTTTGTCTGATATGAATAACACACATCGGCACACACAAGGTCGTCCGTCTGGCTCAGCGCCAACCAACGTGAGAATCTGGCAATAATGTCATGTCACTGAACATTCTAAATCCTATATGGGGAAAAGGTTAAATTATTATTTAACTCAAAAGGTTGAACATTTTATTTGTAACCATGGATACAAAAATGAAACAAAGGGGGCACAAATCAGATCTGAGGGGGAAATGCCCCATTTTGCCTCTGTGTTTACCAGAGCCTGGCATGACAGTAGAGTAGTTGCTTCAGTAGTTGTTGGAGATCAAGTAGGTTTTGACAATTTTGTTTCAACTTGACGAATGAACTAATCCATATTTGTTTTTTGAAAACTGAAATGATAAACCAGTTGAAAGTAAGCGGTTTATGGGTTAAAGAACTGTTTGTCCCAGTTACCCCATTATCCGCTCCATCAACAAAAATCACAATTTCGAACGTACCACCTTTTATCAGTAATGATGTCATCTGGAAAGAGCTACAAAGATTTGGAAAAATAGCAAGGCTGGTAAGAATGATTCATTTAGGCTGCAAAACATCACACTTAAACACGTCATATCTTTCTGTCACCAAGTCTTTATGTTTTTGACCTCACCAGAGCGTAATCAAGGAGACAATTCATACATGATTTACACTGATGACTTAAAGTGCTTTTAATGTGGTGATATAGGGCACAAACCCTTACGTGCGCACATAAAGACGATCAGCAGCCATTTACATAGCGTGGAGATGTACACATTGCAAACTAATTTCAACAGGTTATAGAAACGCAAAGAAATGAGACACAGGAGAAGGCAGCCTCAGAAGAGGTGAGTGATGTTAATCTAAATGCTGAGAGTATCGAGCAGCCGCTTTGCGTTTCTGAGACTGTAATGTTTACTGATATAACTGATGTGACAGGTGTCACTGAGATGAGTAATGCTCAGATAGCCGTTGAAGGAATGTGTGAACTTATAACTGATGAGATGAAACAAAAGGCAAAGCAGGTCTAGAGGTCAGTGATTTCCCCCCCCCCCAGTTTTTTCCCAGGAAAACTAACAGGAAAAGAATGAAAGACAAGGGGAAAGACAAAAGAAAGCATAACTGTCAGGCAATGAATACAGAAGATCCCAGTGCAGTAAACAGAAAAATTTATTTAAATAATAATGGGTGCAAAATGACAATAGCACGTCTGGGCAAAAGCCACACCAAGGCAGACGGCTGGGAGCGGGGAGCACACACAGGCACTGAGGCGAAGTACCACACACGTTCGGGCTCCGGCCAGACAACGAACGGTGGGAGAGAGTATATATGGCTGATCACTTCACGCAGGGAAAGCTTCGTCAGCCCAGCTGCAGGCACACGAGCCCGGTGGTAGAGAGGAATCCTGCAACGGGCAGAGAGAGAGAGAGAGGCGGTCAGTGTCTTCAGCAGAGTCCGTGCTGGACAGCGCACAGGGGCTGTCCGAGTCTTATGCAGAATTACGCGCCGAAGCGCACTGCGGCTGGACAGCACAAGATGGAGACAGGCGCTCGGAGAATCCACAGACGGAGTGTTCACAGCGGCTAGATGGGAGACACGCCACTCAGGAGAGACTGACAGCAGGCGGGGAATCTGAAGGGGTAAAGTCAGCAGAGAGCACAGAGAGTAATCCAAAAACAAAAGAGACAGATACTAAGGCACGACAGGACAGGACTAGAACTAGACAAGCTAGCTGGCAGGAACATACAAACGAACTTGCAAGGAGCAAACAAACACACAGGGATTAAATACTAAACCGATTGGGCATCAAATGAGTATCAGGTGAGGGACGCAGGTGAAGGAAATGACACTGATGAGACCCGTGACAGAGCCGCGCACGTGTGAAACTGTCAACACAAAAACATGAACAGAGAAACAAAAATACAGCGGTCACAGAAACCAAAGTCACGACAATAACAATCATGATGACTGCTAAATCCATTTTTTCTGCACTTTTTTTTCTTCCTCTATTTCTCTATTTTCTGATCATAAATTTGTCACTATGGAATGTACTTTATTAATAAGAATGCATAAAAGTCATTTTTTGCATTCTTATGCTAAGTTATTAGAAGATGAATTATTTTCGGGAAAATGTAAAAATTTTTGGAAGTATTGGAAGAGTGAGAAGAATCGCTATGAGAATTGCATTCAGTGGTGGGAAATGAGGAAAGTACAAATAAGGAACTTCTGTCAGCAAAATTTATCACATTCTTTGCTTTGTATAAAAAAGTCACTGGATGTTTAAAAGATAAATTATTGGTGTGGAGCAAAATATGATTGTAAATGACCTTAAAATCTGTGGACTGAAATGACTAACTTTTAAAAGAGTGAAAGTAGCTGTAAGAGATTAACTGTAAGAGATATGGATGCTCCTACCTCTTTTTTAACCTTGAACATAAAAAAGGTCAAGAAAATTTTATGTATTTTTTTTTTTTTTTGAAAGACTGCAATAGACAGGACACCTGTGATCACACAGAGATGCTTAAAATTGCAGTGGATTTTTATTCTTGTTTATACACCTCTGAAAAATCAGATAATCATTGTAGGAATGAACTGTTTATGACCTTCCAGTTTTAACCTCAATGCACAAAAATATTTTAGAGACTGAACTTACCTATGAAGAAGTCACGGCTGCTGTTAAGGGACTTTCTGTAGTGCCGAGTTCAGAGACTGCACGATTTTAGCCCTGATTTTGACTTGCTGACAGGTTTTGAGAAATCGCAGACAAATGCCTGAAATCACCGGCAAATCGATGCACGTGCACACAGTGTGAATGATTAAGGACATGATCTGAGAGAATCGCAGACGAGTTGCTGACACCCGTGAGATATTTGGCATGCTAAATATCTGGACCTGTCGCAATTCAAAATCATGCCGTGTAAAATGTGTTTTGACTGAAAATAACATCGGCGAAAGCCTACAGCCAATGAGAGAACAACATACAGGGCAGCTGGAAGTTCGGAGAGGAGTCTCTCCAAACATTTCCTTCATAATCTTTATTTCTTATGCTTTCTGCTGCAAATGAGCACACGGTAAGCTTCTTGCGGGCTACCATTTTAATAATAATCCCAGTCTCAAGTGAGAAGTCTGGTCTTGTACGCGTGATCTCGCGTTGTTTCCTTCGCGTCACTTCTCGCGTGCGTTTGGTTGTGAGACGTAGTTTGCGAACAGCAGCGACTGAACGCTACCCCAGATAGTCAAGCAGTGTGAAAACATCTGTGACCCGACTAGTTTGAAAATCATGCAGTCTGAACTCGGCATAATTCGTGCACCTGGAATAGATGGATTGTCTGCCGAATTCTATAAGGCTTTCTGGCCTATTCTTGGACAAGAAAATTCTGAAGTCCTTTAAAAAAGTATTACGGAAAAAAAAATATTCCGAAGAGCCTTCAGTGTGCAGTTTTTTACTGCTATTACGAAAGGGGATTTAACGCAACGTTGTGCTCAGAATATAAAATAATCTCTAAGGGCCCTATTTTAACAATCTGAAACGCAAGTGCGAAGCGCAACGCGCAAGTGAGTTTGTGGGCGGATCTTGGGCGCTGTTGCTATTTTCCCGGCATGAGAAATAACTCTTGCGCCGGGCGCAAATCAATAAGGGGTTGGTCTGAAGTAGGTTCATTATTCATAGGTGTGGTTTGGGCGTAACGTCAAATAAACCAATCAGAACGCTATCCAACATTCCCTTTAAACGCAAGGGCGCAAGTTCCATGGCGGGTTGCTATTATTATGACGGATTTACCAGGCGCACGCCAGGAGCGGTTCACAGCCGAGGAGACCGACGTTCTTGTACGGGGGAATCCCAAGCTTGCCAGCATAAATCGGGCACGCCGTGTAACGGGAGGTGGATCTGCCTCAGGACTTGACGCCAGCAGAGGACATCGCTGCGTCCACCCTCACCGCTGAAAGGGTTTGGGGGCTTTGAAATCGGACCCAAGAAACGCAAGGTCCAACCCCAAAGTAGACTAACAAATCAAGTTCATATACATAAAGGTTTCTTATGAAAACATTTAAATTATTATTTACATAAAATAAACGTAATACAGCCACACAACAAACTTATGAAAATATTTTAATCGTTATTTGCATGAGAATTTTTTAACGCAGCCACACAATAAATAAAAACTATCACCACAATGCTTGCTCACCACTATGATTCCCCTTATCTCGTGTATTAATATTTTTTAGTGTAACAATTTATGATTTGCAAAAATAACTGTTGCATCTGTGTTGATTAGATGCAAAGTGTATGCGCGTTGTGCAAGCTATACGGTCAAGCATGCGCCCTTAAAATAGCATAATGAACCACGCGCAACGCGCCACTGACTTTAAACTTTTTTTTTCTGGTCAGTGGCGCAATTGTTTTTTGAAACTGCAAAATAGCATCAGGGATGGTTTGCGCCGGAACACGCCTCTTTTTTTGCGCTAAACCGCCCAGGGAGCGCAAGTTCATTCCCTAGTTTGTCGACGTGCGTCTGTGGAGGGAAAAACACGCTGTGCGCCGTTGCAAAATACGAATGATACATGCGTCACTGACAAAGTCAATTGCGCTGGGTGCAAGATAGGGCCCTAAATGTTTGGCAAATAGGTTAAATACTGTACTGCATGTAATCATACATAAAGATCAGTCTTACTGCATAAAAGATAGATCTATTGAAGATAATCTACATTTAGTAAGATATTTTTATGACTATGTACAAAAATACAAAAGAAAATGATGTTGAGGTTGTAAAGATTGCTTTAGAGTGTTATAGAAAGGCATCATCAGCCAAAGTTAGCTGGTCTAAAAGCGATGCTGTGTGGTGTGGCCAAGTTGTTAACATCCAATACTTCCTGGTGGTTTACAATGGGGAAGGGCGGGTTTTAAATATCTGGGAGTTTTTTTAGGGACAAATAATTACAGAAAGCAAAATTGGGAGGGCCTGCTGGATAAAGTATGTATGTGCTTGTCTCAATGGAAATGGTTGCTGCCACAGCTGACCTATAGGGCAGGAGTGGGAAACCCTGGGTCCTGAGGGCCACTGTCCTGCAGAGTGATGGAAATTTGTAATATTTATTTTGGATTATTATGCTCAAGGGTTTTTTCTTCTTTCTCCCTTGTTTATGTGATAATGTGAAGTTCTGAATTGTAATAACCTTTATGCTTTTTATCTTTTGGTGTTAAAAGTGTGTTTAAAAGTCTCTCTTACGCTCTCTTCTCTCTCTCTCTCTCTCTCTCTCTCTCTCTCTCTCTCTCTCTCTCTCTCTCTCTCTCTCTCTCTCTCTCTCTCTCTCTCTCTCGCTAGCTTTCAGATGTTCATATGCATTTAACATGGACACAGAACATTCACTGACATTTTATGGCAAACAAGAAGACTTCTTTGGCTACAGCGTTCATCAGTACCAATCTGAAAATGGGAAAGAGTGAGTAAAACAAGCACACACACGCACGCACGCACGCACGCACGCACACACACACACACACACACACACACACACACACATTCTGGTTTCCATGTTTTATGGTGACATTCCATAGACGTAATGCATTTTATACCGTACAAACTGTATATTCTATTCCCCTTACCTACTCCATTCCCTAACCCCAACCATCACAGAAACCCTTCTACTACTTCAAATTTTCAAGATACATCATTCTGTTTGATTTATAAGCTTGTTTCCTCATGGGGACATCAAAATGTCTCCACAAGGTCACAAAAACACTGGTATTCCTATCTTTGTGGGGACAATTTGTGGGGACAATTATCAGGTACACACACGCACGCACGCACGCACGCACGCACGCACGCACGCACGCACACACACACACACACACACACACACACACACACACTAATATGCTTTTATACTCCATATAACTCAATGAACACGCCAGAATTAAGCTCTGTTTTTTGCACTGTGCTATTAAAGTGTTAATGGTGATCAACAGTAAAAATGACAAATTTTACCACTTAGCATAAGGAAAAAACGGCAACAATCAAGAATGATTGTTGGACACTTTTTGTGTTGACATAACGTTATTCGGTGCTTTGGGAACTTTCAAGGAAAGTTTTTAAAACGTTTCTCTGTATAATTGATTCTGTTTTACAGGATCATCATTGGAGCTCCATTAAATAATTCAACAGAGAGAATTTACACCTGTCTCACAAATCTAATGGACTGTACACCACTGCAGCCAGGTACACACATTCACTCACACACGCACGCACGCACGTTCTGGTTTACATGTTTTTTGGGGACATTCCATAGACGTAATGCATTTTATTCTGTACAAACTGTATATTCTATTCCCCTTACCTGCCCCATTCCCTAACCCCAACCATCACAGGAAACTGTCTGATACTGTACCTTAGATTTTCAAGAAACATCATTCTGTTTGATTTATTAGCTTGTTTCCTCATGGGGACATCAAAATGTCCCCACAAGGTCACAAAAATACTGGTATTCCTATCTTTGTGGGGACAATTGGTCCCCCCAACGTGATAATTACCCGGCCGCACACACACACACACACACACACACACACACACACACACACACACACACACACACACACACACACACACACACACACACACACACACACACACACACTGATGTGGTTGGTGATGTGTTGACAGGTTCAGAGAGTAACAGACCGTTGGATTTGTCAACTGCTGTGTCGTCTTCTGGTACCACAAGCATCACTGTAAGTTCAGCATCTCAATCTGATTTACTGCTATCGGTTTTCTGCTTTGTCACACTCATCTCTTCAGCTTTTACGTAAAAGAATATTCAAAGAATAAAATATTATAATGTACCGACGTAGAAAAACAAAACACTTCTTGAAAGTCGCTTTAAACATTACAGTTTTTTTTCAGTTGCTAACAAGCATTGTTCAATACCGAAACCACATGCATTATCAGCATGAATGTTGGCCAAAAAGTTAATCTCACATCCAAAACTCACTCAGACCAACATAACTGACAACTATTTTTATTCAGAAAACACAAATTTATTTCACACCAGGGGTGTAGCAGCCATTTTAAAAGTGAGGGGACAGCAGTATGGTGATGTGACCCAAAGCTGATGTTCATAATAATAAATTCTAAATAGAACAGCCTACAACTTGGCATTTTACAGCACCCTAGTGGCAATTTTGGGAACATGCCAGTAAAACCATACTCACAAAAATACTGCAGGACTTTGAGACCAATGTGAGACCATCTATTTTTTATTTTTATGAAATAAAGATATTTTATGATATTTACAATATTTCACAGTGTTTCCCACAGAATTTTGATAGACTTGTGGCGGTGATGACGTCACATTCTAATTAGCATATATGTGACGTCATCACGTGTTTGCGTTTGATCGAGTGTTGGCACCTGAAATATGTTTCACTTCTACTCTTTGATCTGTCACGTTATATTGGATTTTAACACAACTGATTGCTATTATTTACATATTATCAGTTCTGTTGTCAGACATAAAATGAGCAGACTATAGCCCTATTCGGATGGGATTAGTTTTACGATTGTAGATGGCGTACTGTAATTTTACCACAGGACGTCTGTAATATTGATGGTCAATTCGGACGGGATTAGAAATCTCAGTTAAACATTCAGAAATGGGAGGGGTAACTCGATTGCGCAGCAGGTCACCTCTCTCGTCGTCATGTGCACGTTGCTTCTTGATATCAACATGACACAGACGAGAAAAACTCGAAACACTGTGTTTAATTTCAGTTTGGGGAGAACGTCAGTTTCAGGAACAGTTCTGTGCCTCTGAGAAGTGAATTTGACTTGAATTTGAAGTTTGTGTCGTGTTATTCAGGAACTGACTTGCCACTGACTTGTTTTTCGCCTAGAATCCAAGTAAATGCTTAACTTAAGCGCTTTTCTATTTGAAAGAAACCCGCAAAATAACAGGAAATTACGAAACGTACGTGCATGTTTACAGCTGGTATATAAATCACCATACATTTACATTGAAGTCTTACTGCTGTTGCTCTTCTCATCAATGTCTTGTTATGAGACCCTTTTTATTTAAATGCGAGTTTTATTGTCGCGTATAGCGCAGACAATTGGGTGCAAATTCAAAAATATGAGAGAATACACAGTAACTTACACAAAGTTACTACAAAACACGTGCGCAGGCATATCGCATTATAGAGAGGGAGAGAACGGGTGTGTGTGGGAAACACTAATGCTAACCTTTCGTCAAGTCATCGCCGTCTTCTCTGTCAGTAAAATCTGTGACTGTTGACGTTTACGCGAAAAAGGAGGAACGGACATTGAAACACCGCCACCTTTTCACGCTCATGTGTGTGTGTGTGAGAGAGAGAGAGAGAGAGATTGAGAGAGAGAGAGGCGCGCGCTGCATGCAACATAGAAAGGGAGGGCGCGCTGAGTGCTTGCAACAATGAATTAAGACGTTTTTAAACAGTAAAATATACATGTAAATGGGGATCATGACAAATCGTAAGTTATGAATATAACTATGGATCTGTGAGACCGAAGGATGACCGTCACTACGGTCCAATAGGATGATAACCTTCGTTCCGCCTTCTCTCGAGACCTTATGTAAACAAAGTCATGCCCATGACCCCGGAAGCGGAACGTCACGCGCTATAAAAGGCGCATTAAACTTCCGGCTCGTTCTCTTACCTTGAACGCCCAGTATTCCGAGCGACAGGGATAGTGACGGTCATCCTTCGGTCTCACAGATCCATAGTTATATTCATAACTTACGATCTGTTTCGACCTCACTCTGACCGTCACTACGGTCCAATAGGATGACTCATGTCAACAGGGTCGCGAGGAACTACAGACTCCGAATTATTCAAACCTCGCTGGGCAACAGACATCAAAACTGCAGTGCTGACAGGCGTATTGGCAGTTACGTCAACTCTGTAAAATTTTGCAAATGTACATGGTGTAGACCATGATGCTGCAGCACAAATCTCCCCCACCGGAACTCCTTTAAGTGCAGCTCATGAGGTAGCTACACTTCTGGTTGAGTGGGCTCGTGTTCCCATAGGGACTGGTAACCCCTTTCCCTTATAAGCCTGGGAAATAACCTTAACCAACCAATGTGACAAACGTTGCTTAGAAAGTGGCAACCCCAATCTAGCCTTTCCATAGCAAACAAAAAGTTGAGAATGAGACTTCCTCAGGGTCTGAGTAAATTTTACATAAGAGCGCAATGCCCTTACTGGACACAGGGTGAGCAAATTCTGCTGATCTGCCTGTGAAGGGGGTTGAAATTGAACTACCTCCAGAACCTGATTCCTGAACTGAGGATTAAGTACTTTAGGTAAAAAGGCCGGGTTGGGCCAGAGCGTCACCCCTGAGCCATCCGGCCGCCAGCGTAAACAGTCATCACTAATAGATAGCGCACACAATTCTCCTACCCTTTTAGCGGAGCATATAGCCAAAAGAAAAGCGGTCTTGAGAGACAAAGCTTCTAAATCTGTATCAGTCATAGGCTCGTATGGGGGCCTAGTGAGAGAGTCTAGTACAAAAGGCAAATCCCAATTGGGTACCCGCAAAGAGCGGTTTGGACATAAGCGACGAGCTCCCTTCAGGAACTGACCTACCAAGGGATGTCGGCCTATTGGTTGGCCATCCACTCCCCCATGAGATGCTGAAATAGATGAAGCATAAACCCTGATTGTACTGGCTGCTTTGCCTTGATCCAGTTGAGCCTGTAGGAATCTAAGGACAAGTGGCACAGAGCAAGTTACTGGGTCAACATTTATGCCTACACACCATTCAGAAAAAATTCTCCACCTTATGGAGTAATTAGCCCGAGTAGATGGAGCTCTGGCATTATTCAGTGTCTCGCGTACCGTTTCATCTAGTGGTTGAGTGATGGACTCTGCAGAGGCCATACCCATAATTGTAGTGCCATCGGGTTTGGATGCCAAATCTGCCCGTCTATTTGGGATAGGAGATCCGCCCGTGATGGGAGTTGCCACGGGGAACCCTGAATCAGCTGAACTGGGTCTGGGAACCATGGTCTTCCCGGCCACCGTGGAGCAACTAGTAAAACTGTGCAATGACTCTCCCTGATCCTCTGGAGGACTTGGCAAATCAGAGGAAAGGGGGGAAAAGCATATAATAAGCCTGTCGGCCACTCTTGTGATAGTGCATCCAGGCCTAAACTGCCCTCTTGTACCGTGAGGGAGTACCATCCCTGGCAATGGGTTGTCTCCCTGGAGGCAAAGAGATCTATGTGAGCTGTCCCATATCGGGTCCAAATTTGGGCTATTACCTCCGTGTTCAACCGCCACTCTCCTGGGAGAGGCCCTGTTCTGGACAGAATGTCGGCTGCTCTGTTTGTCACACCCGGGATGTGTATTGCTCTCAGTGAGGACAGCTGCGGCCATGACCATGTCAGTAGGTTCGTTGCTACCTGGAGACAACGTAGTGACCTTGTCCCTCCTTGTCGATTTATGTGGTAAACTACTGAGGTGCTGTCCGTTCTCACTAGCACATGCTTGTAGCGTAGAAATGGTAACAGACCCTGAAGAGCGAGGTGAACAGCTCTCAGTTCGAGCACATTTATGTGTTCTGATGACCAAGGGTGATCCCATTTGCCCCTTACTGACCTGCCTTCCCAAACAGCTCCCCAACCTGTCAGTGATGCATCTGTTGTCACCACTGATCTTCTGTGAGGAAGATTGCCCAGTGGGGTTCCCCTGCAGAGAAAGTCCTTGTCCCTCCAATGAAGTAAGGCCCGCATGCAGGCCTTTGTCACCCGCAGCCTCCTTCTTCTGTCCTTCTTTGGATGAAGATGAAAAGAATTCAACCATCTCTGTATCAGGCGTGTCCTTAGTAGGCCTAAGGGAATCACCACTGATGCTGCCGCCAACAGTCCTACAAGCTTCTGAACTCTGTGAGCGGTTACAAGCTTCCCTTTCTGGAAGTGACGTAACGCTTTCTGTAGGCTGTCTATTCTCTGGGGAGTGAGACATGCTTTCATTGTTATGTAGTTGAAATATAGCCCTAGGAATTTCACCTGCTGCTGAGGCTGGAGACTGCTCTTTTCCCAGTTCACTGTGAACCCCAGGAACTGAATGTGAGCTAGTACCTCCTCTGTGTTCCTGATCCCCTGCTCTCGAGAAGGAGCACAAATTAACCAATCGTCCAGATATGGCAGGATTTTGATACCGCGCAGCTGAAGGGGGGCTAGGGCGGCTGAGATCACCCGAGTAAAGACTCTTGGTGCCAAAGACAGGCCGAATGGTAGAACCTGGAACTGAAAAGCCTGGTTTTGAAAAGCAAAGCGGAGAAAAGGCCTGTGCTCTGGACAAATTGGAATATGGAAATATGCGTCCTTTAAATCCAGAGATGTGAACCATTCTCCTGCACCTATGGACTGCATTACCATCTTTGTATGAATCATCTTGAATGGAAGAATTTTTAAGTACTGGTTGAGGTGCCTGAGATCCAGAATGGGGCGATGACCCCCGTCTTTTTTTGGAATTATGAAATAGGTGGAATAAAACCCAGTCTGTTGTGCGTTGAAGGGCACTTTTGCGATTGCTCCTTTTTGCAAAAGAGCTTGTACCTCTTCCCTCAATACGGGCTCCAATAGTGGGTCCTTGACAGTGGTCATTCTGACCCTTGAAAATGGGGGGGGGGGCGCCGTCGAAACTGTAGCCGATACCCGTGAGTTATTGTGGATAAAACCCACTGGTCTGAGACCACTCTCTCCCAACTGGCCCGTGAAAGTTGAGAAGAACAGTCGACGGTCGGCCCCTGACCCCTATGCAGGTCCACCATTACGTCCTGCACCCCTTCGTGAACCTCTCTGATGAGCTCCCCCGCGGGACTGAAATCTCCTCTGGGGATACGGGGCAGGATTTTGTCTTTGGCCATGAAAGCTCTGCCCCGGAACACTAACAGGATTGTCACTTGTGTGTCTAGACCAAGCAGGTTGCTGCGGCCTTTGTGTTTCTCTTGACCTCGGTCTGAAGACTGGAGCTGGTTTACGACAAGCTCGCTGGACCGCTTCTCTTGTTGTGATGGAGCGCTCAGCCCTATCCAGCACCTCCTGGGAATCTGAATTAAAAACGTGACCGGGAATTACTGGCAAATTCATTAGTTCGCTTCTTATGGTCTCTGGCAAAGAAGTTTGTGCCAGCCATACCTGCCTACGACATAAAACAGCCGAAGACATCGCCTCCCCCACATCTCGTGTCAATTGTGAGTGAGCCGCCAGAGCAGAATCAACAAGGTTCCTAGAATCCTGGTCATCTGCACTTACTGTTTTCCGTAAGGCTGCCAAGAGGATAGCCAAAGCATTGCCTGTACGAGCTGCACGTGCAGTGGCATTAAAGGATCGTGAGATCAGACGGTCAGTTTTCGCACACTCCTTTTTGGGACAGCGAGGGTTAGCAGATGTATAGGCTGGTCCCAAAGTTGTCCAGGATGCTATTTCCTGTTCTACTGGTGGCATGTCCCCCAGTCCCGTTTCTTTTGGGTAACTGGCATTGGCCAAACGTCTGCAGCCTGCATTAAATTGGGGCTTTTGAGATGGTTTCTTCCATGCTGTCCTCAACATTGAGGGTATAATCATCTGCTACTGGAATGCAAGATGGAAAATTAGTCTGAGGTATGCCTTCCCAGATACCCCCGACAGGAGATGGGTCAGGCACAGAAGGCTGCAAACAAAGAATTTTTGCTGCACTTATTACTCTAGCAACAAGAGTATTTGCTGGAAAATCGTCTCTTCCCGTTGATTCGCCATCCACTTCGGCAGAATCTGAATGGGGTCCTTCTCCTTGGCTCTCTCCTTCTGCCTGCTGTGCATCATCAACCAGTGAGTAGGGAGCCAGAAGAGATAATACATCAGCCTCCTCTGCATCAGTTTCAGGATTACCCTGCTGTGCAGGTGGAGGAACGTATTCCTGACCAGGAGGTAGTGATGGTGAAGCTGAGTGACGAGCTTCAATTCGGTCCATCCTCTGCACTAAACTCTGAATAGCAGCCAGGATCTCCAGTTGAGTGTCTTTGTTGCCACTCTCTGCTGGTGGAGCAGGAGTTGGGCGTTTAGCCATATCCACCACTTTCTCATGTCTTGATTTATGCGGTTCATGGCGATCATGTGAGTGCTTATGAGGACGCTTACGACTATGCCTGTCTGATGAGCGTTCCCTCTCCTTACTGTGCTCAGGTACAGAACTGCCTGCTCCCTTAGCACGGTGAATTCGTTCCTCTCTGGGTAGGTCACAAGCCGCACTGCAGGGATTATCCACATCCTCTCTTAAATGTGCCATCCCCAGGCATGAAGGGCATTCCCTATGCCCATCTCGAGGGTCCATTGCTGATTGGCAATGTCGGCAGCCATGAGAGGCCATGATAAGCTCACACCAGGTAAGGCCACACACAATCCCACTGACTGCGAACAGCAGCAAAGGTTGTATCTAGCCCACGAAAGTCAAAAAAGGCCTGTACGCGAACGTACTTAAGAGGCCCTTATTATACCCCAACAACTGCGAACAGTGATATAGGGCTCAAAAGGGAAATAATACTCACCAACTTTTAATGCAGTATATATACTACTTTAATGATGTATACTCTGAGAAAAAACAGAAATAATCCATGATATTGAAGGGCTAATATGTTATAAAGTAGCCTCAGCATATCTGAATAATACAATGCAACTATCTCAACTCAAACACCTATAGCAGAAATTGAGTGTTTGTATTAAAAATATTGCATGGCTAGTATGTAAAACTAGCCTCAAATACCAAATAATAAACATCACAATTCAAGTACAAACAGCATGAATTAAGTGATTGGTACAGATAATGCAAATATACAAATAGACATCACAATTCACAGGGGCACAAGGCACCTGCACCACTTGGGTGATGAATTGAATGATGAAATATTAATTAGTTTCCTACCTGTACCAGGTCTCTAAGGCGAGAAAGGTAAAGAGAACGAGCCGGAAGTTTAATGCGCCTTTTATAGCGCGTGACGTTCCGCTTCCGGGGTCATGGGCATGACTTTGTTTACATAAGGTCTCGAGAGAAGGCGGAACGAAGGTTATCATCCTATTGGACCGTAGTGACGGTCAGAGTGAGGTCGAAACAGATCTATTTGTGGCGGCCATCGCTGATTCTGTGGCGGTGCGCCACGAGTAAATCAACGTATGGGAAACACTGATTTCAGTTACACAAAAAAAAAACAAGTCAAAACTCTAGACTAGGGATGTAATGGTACCAAAAATTCACGGAACGGTATTTCGGTATGATGCCCACGGTACGATAATTATTGAAACATTTGCAGAAAGGAAAAAACATATGAAGACTTGGATAAACTGCCATAAGTGTTTATTAAACACGACTGAACATTACAATGTACAAAGTGTAGTTTAGTGTAGTGTTAACAATTTTCCTAAAAAGGACAAAAATAATTAGACCATGTAATAAAATACAAAAATAAAGTTTCAGTTTAGTTTGTCGACTTTAAACAACTCCCAATCAGTCAGGTTTTAACCCTCTGGGGTCCGACCCTTTTGGGACACTGTCAGAGGTTCTGACATGCTCTCACGTTTGGTCTTTTTTCAGTTGCTTTAAAACACATTAATGGCTAATATCACATAACACTGTATTCAGCACAAACTGTGCTATAATAATATAAAAGATAAATGTATGTACATTTTTGTATTTTTAAGTAAATGATGTTTATGTGTGGTTAGTAAAAAAAAAGAAAACAAAAAGTTGCTGAAATAAGGCCAAGGAACACATCCTAAACATTTGTAAACAAGCAAAAAAGTTATCTACTCTTGTAGAGTAGAGAATTTGCTACAAAAAGATGTAAAAACCATTTAACCCACTCATTCACATGAACAATACATTGATTTAACTTTTGTAAGACACTTTTTGCTGTGTAAAGGCAATATGCAAGGGAGGGTCAATGGTCATGAATATTGATGTGTTTCACACCTGAGGAGACCCAACCCCCTAATGGCTCAGTGAGGAATGTTTGGACAAAAGAATGAATGTGGGGAGACTTAAAGAGAAAATCTTTTGCTTGTAGTAAAAAAAAATAGGTTACAATGAAGTACAAAAGACTTAAGACTTTATTTTTATCTGAAATTAGTAAAATAAAAGTCTTATAGGGTTGCAAAAAAAGCTAAAAACATGAACATTACAATAGAGTTAAGAAGCTTTATTGTAATTATAAATAAAGAAGCTTCATTTTAATTATAAATAATAAAGTAACAATATGTATACATGTAAAAATATTCTATATGACCAGTACAATATGGCTCAAATTAAAAGAAAATTATTCTAAATGTCAGCTATGAATGTACAGTTTGGTGTGCATCTAAAAATACTTCACAATATAAAAAATAAGGTATACATTTGTAAACCATCACACACTGTAACTCTTGGAGAATGGAGTTAAATGTTGTCGAGCCATTGTTCAAAACAGTTCCTGTTTAACTGAACACACAATGGAACATTACATGTTTTGCATTTCCAAGGTGTGTCCTGTCTTTTACCATGCACTGTCTTGCAGCACACACAGTTCTGGCGACCAACAGTGGCAGTATTGCTTACATCTGAGGTCAGTTGAGCTACTGGAACTGGCACATGGGTACACCTTCTGTTTGTGTTATGCCACAGAGCTCTACAACGAGCTTTTCCATGAACTGTTTGTGGGTCATGTTACCACATAGCTCCTTGTGCACAATGACGGCATTGGTGGCAGCAATGTCCAAGAAGTGTAAAAAGATCTTTCTGTACCACTTCATTGTCTTGTGCTGTGCAGTGTAGTACTGTATCATCTGATCAGAAAGGTCAACACCCCCCATGTGTCTTGACTCTCTTTGCAACAGGGGCCTTATCACTGTCAGTGGTAAATCTATAAATAAATAAATAAATAAATAAATAAATAAATGGTTTGGGTTAGTAAAATTTAAAACAAAATATAAAATAAAAATATTACTCAGTATTTTGCTATAGTAGTGATACTTTAATAAACTGTACTTACACATTAGTCTCAGTTGCTTTGAGAACTGAAGGAGACCTATGGCGTTTGTGAGTAGCGGGTAAAAGTGAAAGTGATGCTGCCACATTCCTAAAAAAAAAAAAAAAAAAAAAAAAAATCATCATCATGTATTTTCCAAAGCACTAAAGCAGCACATTACTAATACTAATATAGTGCACGCATAACAGAAACATGGGTAAATGTGGCTTACACTTGATGAATGTCGGTCGCGTTGCTGTGTGATCTCTGGCGAGGAAATGTAAGTGAAAGGGTTTCAATAATAAAAAAAAATAATCATCATAATTAGTATCATCATGTATTTTCCAAAGTACTAAGCAACAAATCAGTAATACTAATATAGTGCAGGCATAACAGAAAAATGGGTACATGTTGACATACTCTTTATTGTTCCCAGTTGCGCAGCTGCGTGCCCTCGTGCGAGTACCAGACGAAGTTGGTGTTGCAGACACATTCCTGAAAACATATCTTAATTAATATCATGTATTTTCAAAGTACAAAGCAACACATCAGTATTACTAATATTGAGAACCCTTTTTTAATAATTAATAATGTATTCTTCACAGTAACAAACGTCTAAAGCAATAACTAAGGCAGTAAAGCAGTAGAGCTGAGATAAGATAATTGAGATGCACTGTATATGTTTGTTAACGGGGCATTACCGGACATATTTATGGCTAAAAATTAACACATGACATATCTCCGGGCACATTTACAGCACATCAATACTAGGCTACATCGAAACATTTACAGCCGAACAGATACATGCATATTTGCGCATGATGACAATCTCTGGGCACATTTACTGGTATCATGTAAGCAACATGTCAGTAATACAAATATTGTGAATGAATAAAAGAAAAAAATGGTTACATGTGGACGTACTCTTTCTTGTTCTCAATTGCGCTTCTGTGTGCCCTCCCAATGCGAGTATCAAACGAAGGTGAAAGTGATACAGCAACATTCCTAAAAAAAAACAATCAAAGTTTTATGCATAAAAAAATCAAGCAACACATCAGGAATACTAATATTGAGAACAGAAAAGCCGGTAAATGTAACTTACACTTTATAAATTTCGGGTTCGTTTCTGCATGCCCCCTTGCGAGTAAATGACATTGAAGCAACATTACTAAAAAAAAAAAAACATTATTTGTATCATGTATTTTCGGAAAATACAGATATGTTTATATATATATATAAAACATTATTAGCATCTTGTATTTTCCAAATTACTAAGCAAAACATCATTAATAGTCTACTAATAAAACAGAAAAGCCTGCAAATGTGACTTACCCTGTATGAATGTCCGTCGCATTTCTGCAAATGCCCGCTGAAGAGGGGAGTGATGCTGCCACATTCCTACAAAAGTTTTTAATAATTAATATAATGTATTCTCCACAGTAACAAACGTATAAAGCAATACTAAGGTGGTAAAGCATAGTTGAGATAAGATAATTGGGTACATAGATCCCTTACGAAAATTAACCATGGTTTTATTGTGGTAAAAGTGTAGTAACCATGGTTTTTTGGTGTATTGATTACTATCAGCAAAACCATGGTTTTACTACACTAACTATGGTTTAACTATGGTTTTTGAAAACCATGATTGTCAAAACCATGGTTATTTTGTAGTTACTATGGTTTTACTACAGTAACCATGGTTTTTTGGTTTTAACTGTAGTAAAACCATGGTTAATTTTCGTAAGGGATGCGCTGTATATCTTTGTTAACGGGCCATTACCGGACATATTTATGGCTAAACATCAACACATTACATATCTCTGGACACATTTACAGCACATCGATACTGCATCGATACATTTACACCCAAACAGATAGTCGCGTAAACAAGACTTTTTGAGGTATAAACGCTAGTCAAAATATATTCTAAATAGTGATATTGTTTTATGACATATTGTATATTTACATTACACCATACAATCATACTGTTTAACGCATGACATATCTCCGGGCGCATTTACAGCACATTGTTACACCCGAGCAAATAATCACGTAAAGAAGCCTTATTGATAAGTCGGCATGAACACTATAGTTATAGTAGTGATATTGCTTTATAACATATTCACATTACACTAATCAGCATACGGTTTAATGTAAGAACTATAATTTTAATGTAAATATAAGTTACGAGGCAACATGATCGAATATCTGCTTGCAAATAGTCAGTATACAGTATATAAAAGTTTACATCACACAACATTTCAACAAATGTAGGTAAAACTTACTCTTCAGAAATTATATCCTCAGCTGGATCAAGTCGCTCTTCAAAATACAAACGTTCATCGTCGGAGTCCTGCTCTTCGTCCTAAGAAACAGTGAACTCTTCCTCGCTGTCCAGGAGCATCTGTAGAGCTTCCTCACCTGTAAAGCGTGTCATCTTCCCAGCGCTTCGATAAGTGAATGAAACTGTCAAAACTTGCTGTGTCTTAAAGCATTGTTTGGGGGCGTTGATCTTGTTTGCATAGCCCGCATCAGGTAATTTCCATATGAATGGCGCGCACGCGGTAGGTGGGATCACATTAGTGCTAATGAGGTCGAGCCAGAAAAACTGTACCTCTCTTTACTTACATGTCCATTACACAAACAGACAATGATTTCTTCAGATTTTAATTACATCATGTAAAAGTAGACATTTCAAGCTTTCTTTAGACATATGTATCATGTTCGTGTGACAAGTATCGGCAGAGTTATCAGTTCATGTCTGTAACGTGTTTGAGGAAGATGGTCAAGGATTCTGTTTATTTTCTTTATTTGCCAAAAGCACACGGTTTTGTTGTTATTATGAAGGCACTCCCATTAAAGTAGACACTTCACAGTTTCGAATGATGTATTACATGTATGACCTATAGTTTATTATTATTAATATTATTATTATTAATGCTAATGCTTGGTACTTGGTATATGAAAGCAATAGTTGTAATTGTAGAATAAAGAAAAGATGATGGGTTTTAAGATGGTTCAATTCCTGAAAACAAAAACAATCCAGTAAAAATGAAAATAGCAGCTTACTTATTGTAGCTGGACCTAAAGCTGAGGTCAGCTCCCTCATTACAGAAGTGCGTTTCCAAATCGGAAATCTGCAGCTTCCATAGGTTGCATTTGTAGGCTGCATACGTCATTATTTCAGAATATTAAATTTTTTCAAGTTGACTTGCGAATGTAATACTTAACTTAAAAACACCAGGCGTGTAATGATGGCTGCAGCCTGAAATTCTAGCAACTAGGGATGCACCGATACCACTTTTTTGGAATACGAGTACAAGTATGAGTACTTGCATTTCAGTACTTACCGATACCGAGTACTTAATAAAAAAACATGATTTAAATTTACAGGTAACAGCTTTAGTCATATAATTTAACAAAAAAACAAAGGACTAGTTTTCCAGTTTTTTGTAAACTCTGCCTCTTTGGACAACACAAGAGGCATTAACCCCTTACACACCGCTCAAACATTTCATTTCTCAGACCGTGGTATCGATTCCAGGTATCGGGGGACTTTTAAGGAGTACGAGTACTTTAGAAAATGTGCAACAAAACAATACACAACTACCATTTGAATTACTCTTTCATATCACCAGCAACACACTGATTGGCTTTATATGAAACACTGCAGTCTTTGTGTATCTATTTTTACAGTTTTTACCAATTGCTTACACACGTTTTCAAAACTAAAACTCTACACACAATTCTCAAAACTACTAAAAACACACAAAATGCAAAGTAGCTCACATCTCCTTCAAAATGCAACACTGCATTCAAAATGCCACAAAAAAATGTCAGAATGAAGCATTTTCATCAAATGGCAAACACGTAACACGTAAACACTGTTGTTCTAAATCTAAAGCTCTTTGGTCTTTCATAGGCTTGTATCTACATTTCAATACAATTTTCTACAGTGAAAGTAATCTGCTGAGAGGGGTAACAAGTACACTGGAAACGCCAATGCAATGTAGAAACAGAAAATATATGTTTGTCAAAGCACCACAAAAACACTTTACTATTTTTGCACTGATATATGAAGCAATACTTGTGTAGATGACCCCTTTTATTACAGTTTTTACCAATTGCTTACACACGTTTTCAAAACGAAGTCTCCTTTTTTTCAAAACTCTACACACAATTCTCAAAACTGCACACACAAAATGCAAAATAGCACATATCTCCTTCAAATTGCAACACTGCATTCAAAATGCCATAAACACGTGTCAGAATGAAGCATTTGCATCAAATGGCAAACACTTCTTTCATAATAATACATTTTTGGATATACCATCTAAACACTGCTGTTCAAAATCTAAAGCTCTTTGGTCTTTCATAGGCTTATATCTACATTTCAATACAATGTTCTACAGTGAAAGAAATCTGCCAAGAGGGGTAAAAAGTACACCGGAGACGCCAATGCAATGTAGAAACAGAAAATATTTATTAGTCCAAATTTTACTGTTGTATACATTAGCATACAACAAAACTATAAACATGTAAACCAAAAGTATATTCTTTACAGTAGAATACAGTAAATTGTGTGGGGTCCCGCTCCAGGATCTGGCAAGGGGGGTGGGGTGCAGATTGCCAAAACAAGTAATCTGACCTTTGACCTATTTATAGGCCTATCTATACTACTAAAGTAAAGCAGTGATTGGTAAGTGATCAGTAAAGCAATTAGTGTTTACACATTGTGAGGAGTGTGTCTGTGTGACCTGGTGATTAAGTGTAGCATTTTGATTGGTTGTGTTTGAAAAAAGGAAAGCAAGTCACTTCCTCATAGATCTTTGTGTTTTAGGTAGAGAATTGTGTGTTCTTTGTGTTTTAGGTAGAGAATTGTGTGTAGTGTTTTGAAAAAAGTGTTTTATGCAATTGAAAACTGAGTCAAAGGCTGAGAAATAGCTTATGGTTTTGAAGATTTTTCAACTGCTTACACACAAAATTATTACTTGTCACACAATTTCTAAAACCTGACACTCAAACACCAGAACCACACACTAAATCTGCAAAACCATACAATCATTTTTGGCCTTTTACTCAGTTTTCAATTTCATTAAACACTTTTTGCAAAACACAACACACAATTTTCTATGCAACACACAGAAATCTGACAGGAAGTTTCTTGACTTATCCTTTTATAAACACAAACAATCAAAATGCCGCACTAATTGTGCATCAACAAACGATGCCGGCCGAAGCTAGCATTCGGCGATCTTATGGCGGATTCATCTGATATATGCTTTTCTGACCTGTCCTCACCTGAGCGTGAAGCTGTGGAGGAGTTGATACCCGGTTTTAGCAGATCCAACGCGAGGTACAGCGCCCACTTCACCCTGACTCCGGACGTCCACAAGCGACCGAGGCATGCAACAAGCGAGCACCCTACGCGATGCAGCTTCACGGACTACGTTCGGTTGAATGGAGACGCCATCGCCCAGCATGAAAGCGATCAGGAAGCTGTGGAAGAGCCGCTGCCCGGCCTCCGCAGATTCTGCGTGCCTCACATCACTCTGGCCCCAGACGTTCGCAGGCGACCGAGGCGTGCAACAAGCGAGCACCCCACGCGATGCAGCTCCGCAGACCGCGTTCGGGCAAACGAAGACGCCATCCCCCAGCATGAAAGCGGTAAGACTCCGCTTGTTATTGTAACATGTACTACTTGCCACATGTATAGTTTAGCTTCTGCCGTTAGCATAGAGGGGTTTACATGCACTTAGTGTATTGAAGTAGTAAGGTTGACTGAGAAGGTTGCTGAACTAGAATCGCGCATCTGAACGCTAGTTGAGGATAGCAAAACCGCTAATGTTACTGTTAAAAATACTGTATCGAGCGCGCATAGTGTTAAGCCAAAGACTAATGGCTCGGTTCCGACATCAGATGCCAATGTAAATATTACAAATACTGTATCGAGCGCGCATAGTATTTATCAAAATACACATGGCTCGGTTCCGACATCAGAGTCAAGTCGGCGGTCAAACTGGGTGAATGTCAGGCGGCATAGTCATATACGGCGTCCATCTAAGACCCATACGGCAATTTCTAACAGATTCGATCCCCTAAGCAGTACACCAGCTGAAACGCCTGTTTAAAGTGTCCTTGTCATTGGAGATTCTATACTCAGAAACACTAACATTGAGGCACCAAACACCATAGTCGACTGTATACCGGGAGCCAGAACGTCTGACATTAGATCCAAACTTAAAGTGCTGGCTAATGCTAAGCGGAAATTTTCTAAGATTGTTATTCACGCTGGCACGAATGACACCAGGCTCTGCCAGTCGGAAATCACCAAAGATACTATTAAAGAGCACCTATTATGGGATATACGTTTTTAAACATCCTTTTGTGTGTAAGTGTGCATTAGTACATGCTAATGATATTCAAAAAGTACATACCTCAAAGAAAACGATGACGCGAGTTATCGTCTCTAACGTTCGAGGACTACAAAAAACACTCGGATTGTAGGCAACAGTTTACTTCCTGGGATTAGTGACGTAGATAAGACCAACATTATCATAGTTCAGCCCTCTCTGCTTTGCTTGGGTACGCCCTCAAAGACGGGGGTGGGGAGCGCCGAGTCAGAAGAGAGCTAAAATGGCGGAGGTTGTGAGTCCCTGCTTTGACTCTGTTTGCAAACTCTTGTTTCATTGTTTAAGCGATTAAATCTCTCGAGTAGACGCTGTCTCTTTAGATGCGAGGGCAAAATAGCACTTCATGGACTTCCACAGAGGACATCATGTTTAATACGGTTCCGGAAAAATCCAGTCAGAAGTTGTTCACGGAGTTTTCACAATAACTGCTTCTCATAAACCGAAGCTGGATTTGCGCGACCTCTCCTCTTGAAAGTTGGATTACTGTGCACTTCTGGATCACAGGCTGTAAGTATTCACGTTTATTATTTGGCTTTTACTGTACGTTACGTAACCGGTAACCGGAGATTAACATAATGTGCGTGTAGAGCTAAGCTTGCAAGCTAATTGTTTTGTGTTGTAATACTGTATTTCATAAACAACGTACCATATTTACACACGTGTATGTTGAATTATGCAGACTATCGTTTTTTTTTTATCGATGTTGGTTTAGACATGTTTACAAACTTGCTAAGTTGCTAAGCTAAATACAAATACCAGCTAAACTGTTACCGGTAAAATTTGTTCTCATGATCAAACTCAAGAAACTCTAAGTACAGATGATTTGTTTAAAGTTATATGTATTTTACTGTTGTATTTACTTGAAGCTTTCTTAGATTTTGAAACGAAGTAAACACGTAATGTGTGTTGCTAATGTTGGGCCATGTAATATGTAATACATTTACGTTTTAATGAATAGTCTAACGATTTATAGTCATTGTACTCTATTGTTATAATATGTATTTTTGACTGAATACATGTTTGTTTTATTTGTCTATATCCTAGATTCGCAGCTGGACACATCCTTCTACACTGTATGCAAACATGCAACATCATTACACACAGTACAAGGAGTCAGACTGGCATATGAGGAGCAAAGGTGTGTAACACATATGATGTATTAAGCTAGTGAAACCACTACCAGTCTTAGATGTATAACTGATGATGACAAAGTTTTTTTTCTCTGCATAATAATAGGAACCCAGGCAGTAGCATCGTTTCACAATGTTTCCATCACCATCATCAGTGGATGCCTTTGCCGTCCGTAGCCTGAGATTTCAGATTTGCAGCAAAAAATTGTGATTTTCTCATTAAAGGCGGAGTCCACGATGTTTGAAAAACGGTTTGGAAAAGGAGACGGGCCGACTACCAAAACACACTTATAGCCAATCAAATCAAATCAAATGCCGGGTTGCGTATGTGTGGGGGGGGTCTATCAACAGAAGGTCCAGATTCTATTGGGGTAGGGGCGTGTTTGTTTAGGCGATTTCAAATATCAACACTGGCTTTCAAACATCATGGACTCCGCCTTTAATTGGAATGCTGTGCAGGTATTTAAGTATTTTAGTAACTGTGTTAAATAAAGTAGTATTTACTTTTACAATAAATTAATTGCTTGTTTATATTTTACAGGTATTTTGTACCTTGCAGCCATCCATTACAATGTCACCAAGCCATAACAAAAGCAGGAGAGGGAAAGTACAAGGCTATGTTCCCAAAACACACAAGTGACATACCGTAAGCAGTAATGTTTTATTTCAAATACATTCATAATTAAAAACTTAATGTATGAAGCAGGGAAATAAATGATCAAAACAAAAGATTTATTGACCGCAATATTTCTACAGTTATGTGGATGATGTGATCAGGCTTGTGTTTGATGAGGTATTTGAAGATAAGCTGAAGGAAACCCCGATACCAATGGACCTGGCATCACAGTTTGAGAGACCTTCAAAGGAGGACGTGATTGCATGCCATCTTCAGTGCAGGGGTCGTCGAAAGCCAAAATTGTGACCGATCTGATCAGGAAGCTCCAAGCATATCTGGAGAACAACACACGACAGGATGATAACCTTATAGTGTCGTCTAAAATAGCACCAGCTGACAAAGCTTTGATATGCCATTTATCTGAATAGATAGCTGTAAGAAGTGAATTGAACAATTTTTGAAAGAAGAGCACAATATGGTTACTAAAGTATGTTTATTTGTATATTGTTTAACATTTAAATATATATTTGTAATAAATAAAAAAAACTTTTGACTGACTATTATATTTTCTTTAAAGTTACATCTTTTGTTCTTTTGGGTACTTTGTTACTATAATGATACTTTAGTGTTATTGGTTTAAAAATGTAATAAAACTTACTCTAGTCCTGCACCTCAAAGGCTTATAGTCGGTACAATAAATGTTCTGTGTGTAGGGATTTAGACAATTTGTGCAAAACCTGGATGATGAATCACTTAGGTAAGAGGCCCTGGAACATGTTGCATTCTCCTTAAAACCTAATAAGTAAAAACATAGCACTTATAAGTAAGCAGTCTTTCATAAAAAAGTTTACCATAGTGAAATAATGTAGAACATTTATTTCAATTAATACTTTCTTTGTGCTACATTTGGTGTTTCCATATAGTTTGCACAGTGATATAGTATGTAAGCAGTCTTTTATAATAAAGTTTACTATAGTAAAATAATGTTAACAAATGAAATAGTTTTATAATCATTTCAACAAATACTTTCTATGTGCTACATTTGGTGTTTCCATATAGTTTGCACAGTAATATAGTATGTAAGCAGTCTTTTATAATAAAGTTTACTATGGTAAAATAATGTTAATAAGTGAAATAGTTTTATAATCATTTCAAAAAATACTTTCTATGTGCTACATTTGGTGTTTCCATATAGTTTGCAAAGTAATGTAGTACGTTATAATTACCTTTTGGATGTCTTTGCAACACATTTTCGTCTTCGTTTAGCATTCTGGCAGAGCTAAGGACACCTAAAAAAGTTAAATCCAATCGCGTTCATTGACGGAGATCGTTTATATCGTAACGGCCGTCTGAACTCTCTGGATCGAGCTTGAAGTGGTAAGGCAGTACAGACACCATCGTTTCTAGAGAAATATAGCGCTTGTTTACGTTGCCTGTGACTCTCAGTCAGAACCGGAAAACCCACGCGTAGTCAGGGGCGTAACCTTTCAAACACACGCCGAACCCAGTTGACCAATAACAGTTGAGTAGTCATCTGACCAATCCGAATACACTAAACATTTTGGGAGGCGGAGACAGGAACTAAATCCGAGCGTTTTCCAGACATGCAGAAATCGGTGAGGTATGTAAGCAATTTATAAGACTCACAGTGCATTAGTTCAAGTTTTAATAACATGTATGTACTATGGGATATTACAATAACGTGCTAACGTGCTAATTTATTAGCATAATTGGTGCTCTTTAAGGAGATGTGTGAAATTGCAAAAACAATGTCAGAGATGAAACACACAGTAGATTAGTGTCTCTCAATGGCTGGATGTCAAAGTGGTGCCCTCAGCATAATGTAGGGTTTATAGACAATTGGAAGCATTTCTGGGGGAGACCATTCCTCCTAACCCGAGATGGCCTTCATCCGTCATCGGAAGGAAGTGCTATACTCACTAGAAATCTGATCAATAGTCTTAATTCTGATATAGTCTGACTATCCAGGGTCCAGGTCAGGAAACAGACGGATCGGCTTAACCATCCATCTGTTAGCTGCCATGATATGTCAAGATCACTTATATCCCAGCACTTCGAGTCGATCTTACCAGAATATCAACACATTTCAACTGTATCTGTTCCCCGAACAAACAAATACAGAGCACCGCTTGCCACATCTGGTACAAATCTGATTAACATAAAATTAGAAAACAATACATTAACAGATGAACCTTGAATGTTAAAATTCTGCCTTCTTAACATTAGATCGCTTACCAATAAAAAACCTATTGTCAATTAAATAATTACAGACCAAAACTTAGATGCACTCTGTTTAACAGAAACCTGGCTTAAAGCAGACGACTACATTAGCTTAAACGAATCCACCCCACAAGACTATTATTATAAACACGAACCTCGATTAAAGGGGAGAGGGGGTGGTGTAGCTACAATATACAACAAAACTTTTAAAGTAAACCAAAAAGCTGAACTAAAATTTAAATCATTTGTACTAATGTTGTTAAATATGGAAATAACTGATCGTAACAACAAACAGCTTTCTTTTGCCTTAGCTACAATCTATAGACCTCCGGGCCACTATGCAGATTTCCTTAAAGAAATACCAGATTTCCTGTCTGAGCTTGTAGTCACTGTAGATAAAGCTCTTATCGTTGGTGAATTTAATATCCATGTGGATAACCCAAAAGACGCATTAGGACGTGCGTTTATGGATGTTCTAAATTCTCTCGGTATTAAACAAAACGTGTCAGGGCCCACGCATACTCGTAAGCACACATTAGACTTAATTCTGTCGAAATATCCCCTCAGAGCGATGCCGTTTCAGACCATTGCCTTGTGTCATACACTGTACTTCTAAATAGGATCACTCAGTCTACAACATGCTACAGATTAGCCAGAATAATAATTTCCACCACTAAAGACAGCTTTATTACTCTTTATTACTCTTCCAGACCTGTCTCAAATAAAACATGTAGCAGATAACCGTGAAGATCTGGATATTATAATAGAAAACCTGAACAATGTTTGCTCTAGCACATTGGATGCCATTGCTCCCATTCGAAAGTGAAAAGAAGTGTTATTCTTTGAAATAATAATTTCATTTTGAGTCAGATTTCCAGTGTTTTGGTAAAGTTAGTGTGTGCAGAGAAAGATGTGTTCTATTTTGAAATGAAGAGTTAGTATTTATTTAACAAAATGTGTTTTTGAGAAGAAAATTATCCATTTGGCCAGATGTGTTTTGTAGGTGGAAGTCTGTGTTAAGTGTTTAGAAAAAGTATCTGAAGTAGGGGTAAGCGCTTGTTAGCGATTGAAAAAAACGGTAACATCCGATCGTTTTAGGTCCTATCCTGTTCTCGTTATATATGTTACCTCTAGGAGACATTATTAGGAAACATAACATAAGTTTTCACTGCTATGCGGATGATACCCAGCTTTACATCTCATCACATCCCAGCGAAACACACATGTTTTCTAAGCTAACAGACTGCATTAGCGATGTTAGTGACTGGATGGCACATAACTTTCTCATGCTAAACTCCAATAAGATAGAGATACTTATTATCGAACCGAATCGCTACAAACATAGTGGGCCCTATCTTGCACCCAGCGCAATTTACTTTGTCAGTGACGCATGTATCATTTGTATTTTGCACCGGCGCACAGCTGGTTTTTCCCTCCACAAACGCACGTCGGCAAACTAGGGAATGAACTTGCGCAAAAAAAGAGGCGTGTTCCGGCGCAAACCATCCCTGATGCTATTTTGCAGTTTCAAAAAACAATTGCGCCACTGACCAGAAAAAAAAGTTTAAAGTCAGTGGTGCGTTGCGCGTGGTTCATTATGCTATTTTAAGGGCGCATGCTTGACCATAATGTATAGCGTGCACAACGCGCATACACTTTGCATCTAATCTACACAGATGCAACAGTTATTTTTGCAAATCATAAATTGTTAACAAAAAAATATTAATAGTCGAGATAAGGGGAATCATAGTGGTGAGCATTGTGGTGATAGTTTTTATTTATTGTGTGGCTGCATTAAAAAATTATCATGCAAATAACGATTAAAATATTTTCATAAGTTAATAATAATAAGTATGTTGTGTGGCTGTATTACGTTTATTTTATGTAAATAATAATTAAAATGTTTTCACAAGAAACCTTAATGTATGTGAACTTGATTTGTAAGAGTACTTTGGGGTTGGACCTTGCTTGCGTTTCTTGGGTCCGATTTCAAAGCCCCCAAACCCTTTCAGCGGTGAGGGTGGACGCAGCGATGTCCTCTGCTGGCGTCAGGTCCTGAGGCAGATCCACCTCCCGTTACACGGCGTGCCCGATTTATGCTGGCAAGCTTGGGATTCCCCCGTCTCCTGACATCATTATAGCTGGCGCAACGATATGCCAGCTGATGAGACTGTGGCTATTTCCTCTCACGCCTGTTTAACCTACGCTGATTTGGGCGGGTTTCTCCTATCCCCATAGAAAACAATTTATCTGTCTTTGACTGCTCTTACAAGAACGTCGGTCTCCTCAGCTGTGAACCGCTCCTGGCGTGCGCCTGGTAAATCCGTCATAATAATAGCAACCCGCCATGGAACTTGCGCCCTTGCGTTTAAAGGGAATGTTGGATAGCGTTCTGATTGGTTTATTTGACGTTACGCCCAAACCACACCTATGAATAATGAACCTACTTCAGACCAACCCCTTATTGATTTGCGCCTGGCGCAAGAGTTATTTCTCACGCCGGGAAAATAGCAACAGCGCCCAAGATCCGCCCACAAACTCACTTGCGCGTTGCGCTTCGCACTTGCGTTTCAGATCATTAAAATAGGGCCCAATATGTCAGATTACAAGTTGCCCATAGATGGCTGCACGATGGTGCCATCTTCCACGGTTAAGAACTTAGGCGTGATGTTCGACAGCAATTTATCCTTCGATAGTCATATCTCCAATGTCTGCCGCACAGCATTCTTCCATCTTAGAAATATCTAAAAAATACGCCATATGCTGTCTGCATCAGATGCAGAGAAGCTTATCCACGCTTTTATGACCTCTAGAATAGACTATTGTAACTCGTTACTCGGAGGATGCAATGCAAATCAGGTAATCAAGCTTCAGCTAGTTCAAAACGCTTCTGCAAGAGTGCTTACTCGATCTAAGAAGTATGACCAGATAAGTCCAATTCTGACATCTTTACACTGGCTACCAGTTAATTATCGCATACAATTTAAAATATCACTTATCACCTACAAAGCCTTAAATGGCCTAGCACCCTCATATCTTAGAGAATTACTATCAGAATACAATCCATCACGTGCACTGCGGTCTCAAAATTCTGGTATCTTAATTATCCCTAAAATATAAAAAGTGTCTAAAGGTGGAAGATCCTTTTCCTACTTAGCCCCTAAGCTCTGGAATGATTTACCAACCGTTGTCCGAGAATCAGACACAGTAGATACCTTTAAATCTAGACTTTCTCTTTAACAAGGCATTCACATAATTTGTTTTAGTAATGGTACTCATCTCACAATGGCTAGTTTGTACAACCTAATAAATAAATAAAACTAAATCCTCATTTTCATCAATACTTCAAAAGATGGAAAATGTTATTAATATTCTTAAGAAATGTTTAATCTCTCCTTACTCGTTTACATATGTGCAGCAAACCATGAGTCGGCCATAAACTTTCAAAAACAAATGTCACATATAAAATAGAAAAGGCTACATATAAGAAAAAAGAATAGAACACTACTTTGTGCACATACAAACCACAATACAAGGCCCAAACTCCAAAACTAGACTAATTAAACCCCGAATCGGGCTATTAATTGCCAAGCGCAGAGGAGTGATTGAAAGGTATGTATGGCATAATGTTATCACTTGCTCTACCCTCCTCCTGAGGTTTCTGAGTCGAGTAGGGGAGTACTGTGAAGCCCAGACAGGCATCAGGGAGATGGCTGGCGCAGTCTCGTCCCCGTCTCCCCTTTACTCCCTTGCTCGACCGGATTTCAATGAAGCTCGGTGGGTATAGATTTGTGGCGTTAAGGCCACTGGTCGGGGGCGGGACTTTAGTCCTTCTAAGGGAGTCAGTGCGTCGATCTCCAAAAACATGCGCAGGCCCGTGCATTTCCCTCATTCTCCCTAAACCAAACTGTGCAGAGTCTATCACAGGGGGTGACATTGCATCTATATATATGTGTGTGTGTATATGTATGTGTACACATGTGAATGGCCCCTACGCTAATAGGATTTTGTTTTCTTTCTTCATGTCTCGTCCTCGACCCCAAGGACAATGAGACAAACAGTCCCAGTTCTGGTAAATATGAAAGTCGGCACACCTAAGCCGGGGAGGCAGCCTTCTTGGGCTTAACTAAAGGGCGATTTATAGTCGTGCGTAGGTCCTACGGCGTAGCAGCGACGGCGTAGGTTCCTCGTCGGTTTTCATTTATACTTGTGCGTCGCCGTCCGTGTCGACGTGCAAACACACGCGAAACCGCTGGTTGGCAGTAATCACGCGTGTAACCACAGTAGCAGCAGAAGTCGTCACAGAAGAAGAAGCTAAGCAATTTAACCCACAAACGAAGAAGAAATAGCAACTTGTTGTGTATAATTTGAGAAGACCAGCAATGATGGAAGTAAATAAACAGCGACTTATGTTGCAGTTTGAGTTAAATCACTCCTCAACTTGGCTCATCTTTGTTTTCACCGTCTCAAACGGAAATACCTATGACGCAGTTTTTTTACCTGACGGGAGGGGTTCTGGTGGACCAATCACAGAGCTTACGGTCCGCATAGAGCCGACGCGCTGTTAGAAATGTTGTGAGGTGCGCGTCAGGCTACGCAGAGCTACGCACAGGCTACGGATAGCCTACGCCGTAGCTACGCCGTAGGACCTACGCACGACTATAAATCGCCCTTTAGCATCCTCTTCTTTATGTTACATTAGTAATACGCACGCTTATCATGTTGATTCATAGTCGCAGCAAATTTAGCTGCTTGTGCTATTGTGTATTATGTTGGGTTATCTGTCGATTTTCTGTGCTTTCCACTGCTTCTATTAATGTAAAGCTGCTTTGAAACAATCACCAATTGTGAAAAGCGCTATATAAATAAAATTGAATTGAAAATTGAATTGAATTCATCTGGAATAATGTCAGGTTTCATCATGCCCATTAGGTCCAAAACTGGTTTGCTATTCATCCCCATTTTTCTGCTGTCTACCTGCCTCAATATTCACCATTTCTAAATCCTATTGTGGAGTTTTTCTCCACATGGCGCTGAAAAGTTGGATACGCCATACAAGAAGGTTCTTTTCACAGTGTCTGGCAAGAGAGAATATGGCATGTAAAGTGGATGAAGTATTGTGCCTGGACCCAGCCCGGAGGAATGATGGAGCCTTGATACACCCAACCATCCCCACATGCAAGCACACATGTTTGGTTTTACACTACATGCAACAACACTACATTTTGATGTATTTTTTTCTTTTCAAACTGCGTACACAGTGCCGGTCCTAGATCCTGGGGGGCCCTAAGCAAACCTTTGTGACAGGCCGTCTTGTCAGTGCATTTTTAAAAACCATTCAATGTTGCTGTTAGTTATTTGTTAACTAACCACATAGTGTATTATCTTACAGCTGTATATTTTTCCATATGTTCATTACTTTGAAACCCTGACTGACAAACTTGCTGATTATAACATGAAACATGTAGGACTTTTTAAAGCTGTTTTCATTTAAAATGTGTTATGAGAAGCACAAAAAATAAATCTGATTTAAATAAAAAAAAAAAAGGTTGCATATTATGCGTGCTGCACGTCATCTAGCTTGGTTTATTTAAGTTAAATAAGCATTTCATTTGCAAGTTTTGAGCATAATTAACCGTTAACTAAGAATAATAGTCAACTTTATAATTGTTAATATTCTGAAATAGCATACGTCTTTATGTCGCATGCAGCCTACAAATGTGACCTCTGAAGGCAGCAGCCTTCAGATTAAGAAACGGCCTGCATGTTGTTCGAGTACATATCAGTGAATAAAAAAATCAGTAAGTATTTTTAAAAACCTGCATAAATCTGCATGTTTGCAAATTATTTAAATTATAGCGTCTTGTTTTCATTAAACATGCACAACGTGCAAACACGCTCGCAGACCGCTGGTAGGCAGTAACCACACATGTAACCACAGTAGCAAGGCGACCGTCAAAGAAAAAAAGAAGCTTGGCAAGTTAACCCACAAACGAAGAAGAAACAGCAACTTGTGTATGATTTGAGAAGACCAGCAATGATGGAAGTAAATAAACAGCGACGTTTGTTGCAGTTTGAGTTAAATCATTCCTCAACTTGGCCATTCTTTGTTTTCACCATCGCAAACAGAAATACCTATGACGCAGTTTTTTTTTTACCTGACGGGAGGGGTTCTGGTGGGCCAATCACAGAGGTGCACGTCATAACAAAAAAAGTTATGCCAGATATACTTGGGCCGTTGTTAATATACCTGGGAGACTTTTTCTTGCGGATCCTCTCCGCTCCCCCTTTCTTATTTTTGGAGCCTCTGTTGTCCATAATGATTTTTATTAAGTGCAAGGCTAAATGCTGCGCTATCATCACTGTATATTTCCCCATAAACCCAGCAGCTGCTTGGACAAATCCACTTGAGGGGTGGGGCAGGGGGGCGCGATCGTAACACACACTGAACCTGTCATGAAGAGCCCGAAAATATTTACCTGTCACCCCGCCCCCCAAACCAAATGCAACTGCATTTATAAATGACGTGCCGAAAATAAATAACTTCAAGATTTTTTTATGCCAAAATGTTTGAGGCCACTGGCCCACATGTAGACCGGCCCACCGGGCATTTGCCCGGTTGTACAGATTACCAGTCCGAGCCTGTTTTGGAGTACAAATGGGAAAAGAGTTCCTGAATTTTAAAAAGTGTGGTCACTGAATGCATTTTGTCTGAAAGCAATAAAAAATGGTTCACAGTTTGGTTTCGCTGACTATGTGAAGAGTTTTAAAAATGTGCTTTCGGTATTGAACAGTGCTTGTTAGAAACAAACAAACAAAAAACTGTAAGCAAATCAAGAATGAGCTGATTTTTTTAGTCTTTGAATTTTTGTGAAATATTTTTTATTTTATTTTTTCCGACTAAATATTAATTATCCCAAAATTATTGTATTAAAAGAATGATCGATTAGAAATGTTTTTTTTTTTTTTGATGTACATGAATGTGATGGAAACTCGTATCTTAATGGTATCTGCTACCAGTACAACAGCAGGTTACAGCCGGACTCCAACTTCACCACAGGTTTTCAAGGTTTGATCCATTAATGATCCATCCTGTAAGCCCTTATGAACTATTGATTTATTTTTATTTATTCAGTTTTGTCATTTCTTCAAGTTTTGTTTTAGTTTTTTTTTATACAAAAGTTGTAAAGTGTAAGATATGATTGTCTGAATTTTGCATCTTTCTACAGAATGCACAAAGCAAGAAGTCAATCTGGTGTTTCTGTTTGATGGATCTGAAAGTATGACAACAGATCAATTTAATTTAAACAAAGATTTCATCGTAAATATTATGACAAAACTATCAAACTCCTCCATAAAGGTAAAAGTATCTACAGTATGTGAAAATGTTCTTTTTGGGTCAGTTTTATTTATTTATTTTGTAATAAGATTATTAAAGTTTGGGTTGGGTTGTGTCTTTCTGTATGCCATAGTTTGCCGCTGTCCAATTTTCCAAATCTTTCCGAACTGTGTTCGACTTCAATGACTATCAGAACAACCTCGCTAAAGAGAAACTCATGAAAGAGATGCACATGAATGAAATCACAAACACGCACGGTGCAATACAATACACATTGTGAGTGAACGCTTTTATCGTAGTATATTTTCACAACTGTGATGGCAAGCTGATGTTATAAAAATAAAAAGGCATTCATACGAATGTCAATGACAGTATGAATTAAAATGTACAGAGAGCTACATGTTTTCAAATATGAATAATTGTGATGTTTTGATTCACCGCCAGAGACAAACTGTTGAATAACATGTCGTCTGGAGTGAACCCCAATGCTACAAAAGCACTGGTGATAATAACTGATGGAGACCCAAGTGATGTTGATTATGATAATGTCATCAAGTCATGTGAAGAGCAAAATATCCTCCGGTACATAATTGGGGTGAGTTTCTTTATATTGCACAAGTCAAGCTTAAATAGATTTGTTCTCATTATACACAATCCTGGTCTTAATGTACATGACCCATCAGTGCGAGTTAATCCCTTTAATCCAAACAAGAAAGCACTGATTACACATCTTGCGATAGAGCTAACAAAACACCATACAATACAAAGCTATGTTTCAAAGTATAGATGCAAACTGCTGTCAGCGAGTTGTGTTGCTCAGGGAAAACTTCCTAATGTCGTGTGTCCAAGATGGCGCTGCCCTGATGACGCTGCCCTGCAGGCGACATGGAGGAGAGTTCTTGCTGCACATTATCTGCGTGTTTTTGCTGTGTTTGTTTTTCTGTAAATCAAATTATTTGTTCGCGTACTATGTATTAAGTTTGTTTGGCGCGAGTATTACTGGGAGCGGATCACTATTAAGGAGGAGATATATAGAAGTGGTGGCGGTGACATGGCTAATCATGACTAGCTGTGCCGCACAAGGAGCTACACATGAGTTGGCAGACTTCAGACCACTGTTATACGCAGTGCTTTAAGTGGCCCAAAAGAGGTGCCGGTACTCTATTTTTTTATTTTTTTTATTTTTTTGCTGACTCGACTCCTATATTGAAGGGGTTTTATATTCAGCAGTCAACAGACGACCTTGTAAAAAATAATAAATCATTTTATCAGGGCTGCCAACTTCTGAGTTCAGCTTGGAGTGAGATTTTTTTGGGGGGTGGGAATATTTTTTTATATAAGTCCTAACCATTTGCCAATTGATAATATTGTGGATTTTAGCTATTTCTGTGTTAAATAGTTGGAAAAGAATGCGTAAAAAATCGAATCATATTTTAGAAATTAAATTGAAATAAAAGCTTTTACTGAGTTTAAATGCCTGAGATTAGAGTCTTTATTATTATTTTATACATTTCTATTATGCTTTCCTTCTGATAAAAGTGCCAAAAAAGTTCTTAAAATCTAATGAATACTGGTCTCTGTAAAATGTATAACTGCAGATAACTGCAGCTTTGATTCAGTTTATCCACTGAGAAAGAGAAGCGTAAAGTGATGATTTGTGATTGGTGATAAAGGGACTGTCACAATCAAATAAACCAAATGAGTACTTTATATTAAACTACAGCAACAGATAATGTGCATGTCAAGACCATATAATTATATTTCGTATATATTATTGTTTATAGATGTCAAATATCAATTGACTTTTTTCTCTTTTATTAAAACCTGTCACCGCAAACATCACGCAGGCTTGTACTGCTTACAAACATGCACACGCGGGTGAGGGTTGATTAAAATTGCTGTTTTCTGAGGGTATCTGCGTGCGTGGAATCCGGGCAAGTCTCTGCTTTTCATCCAGACCTTGACGCTTTGTGTGTTCGACTGGTGCGGAGCTGACTGATCGTCGTATGACATCAGAGTAACGCGAGAGCAAAGGTAAAGGCGGACCCTTTTGTAACATTTCGACTTGCTCTCGCGGTACTCTGATGTCCTCGCTGTCGAACTTCCTGCGCAGCGCCACATAAAGTGAAATGCTCTTTGACTCTTTGCAGCAAAGTACCAGCAACATGAGAAGGGGATGGGACGCAAAAGACAGTGAAGGTACGCTAAAATATAAAAGTGTCAGTACTGCGAGCACTGGTTTATAGCTACTTACATCGTGCGTTGCTCTTTCACCATCGCGCAGCCGCGCACTCGCTCTGTAGTTTGTAGCTGACGCTCCGGCATCTGTAAACAATAACTCCACCTTCTTTGATTTGATTGGCCTTCGCATCATTTTGATTTTGACGAGCGCTTTATGCTGATTGAGGCACGCCAGATAGAGGTAGGCGTTTTACAGTATTTACAGTTAGGTATATTAGGCAATTATTTAATGACTTTTATTAAACTCAATGGGAATCTCAATGGTGGGCACGAGCCTGCGTGAGAAAATGGATGTGTGGTGTGAGAGCGTAGAATGGGGTCAATTGCGTGAGTCTCACGGCGAATGCGTGAGAGTTGGCAGCTATGTTTTATAAATTTGTGGATTTGCTTGAGCTAGAAATAGCTACTGAACATAAATAAAATGTGCAAAATGATTTTGAAAAAATACCATTAGAAAGAGCTACTGTAGAAAGAGCTTTTGAACATAAATAAAATGTGCAAAAGGTAGATATGTGAGTAAAATTTTCAGCATGGTTAAATGCCAAAACTTCTTGTTCAGATAGAAAGAGCTTGAAAAAAAAACCTTAAAATGACACCAAGACCATGTCTATGGGGTCAAGAATAACAAAATACTGGCCATTTGAAACTCTAAAGTCATTTATTTTGTCCCATTGTTTTCCATTTTGCGGGTGGTAAAACTACTGTGCACGTCGTTCAAATTCATTGAAATTTCGTTTACTGGTAGTTTAGCAATTATACTAAATGTATATTACAATTTCAAGAATGTTTTCTGCACATCACCTGAGGAAATCCGAAGTTGCTTCGAGGGGAACCAAACTGACAGCCGCGACAGCGGAGATTATCACGTACCTACAAGGCTTGCGTCTGACCTGCAGCTATCATTCTGGCATGGTGGGATGTCAGCGAGTCCTCTGATTCTGACCTTGTTCTTTTACTACTCAGAGTCTAAAACAAGGAGGGCATATTACGTGTTCATTGTATTTTCATTTTAACCGAGCAGCTATGGTTGCGCGTTTCACACACAAACACACACCTCTTCAGAGCACGTTGACACTGACTGACGGACGCATGCGCTTTTAACTTGTAAACGCAAGGGTGTATGGGTAATGTAGTCTCTGCTCTCGGTGGGACGAATTAGGAAGCGTACATTAAAGCGCAGCGCAGCCAAAGAATTAAATTAAACCTCTGATTTTTAAACAGATGTGCAAATGAGCATTCCGGTACGCTAAAAGCACGTTCTGGGCGCACGGAGAGGTGGTGGTACGCTCAAGAGCTATTTTTAGAAGTGGCGGTACTGAGTACCGGGGCGTTCCGGCCCACTTAAAGCACTGGTTATACAGCAGAACGGAGCTTTTGGATTTGCGGAGTTATGGCACGTTATCGTTGGGAAGTCCGATGGGAGAAATACCTAAGGAGCTACTACGGCAACCGAGGCCCGCTCCTTGTCGTGTCAGGAAGCGGGGCAAGAGAGGCGGCGTAAGGCAGCGTGTCCGAAGAGCCAGCAAACTACCTCTGCCACCAGTATTACTTTGCAATCCTCGCTCCCTGCGGAACAAGCTGGATGAGCTGTACACAAGTTGAAGTTTGTTATGAGTATCGTGAGTCTGGATCAATGTTTTTTTTTACTGAAACTTGGTTTTCCAATGACGTACCAGACAGCCTAATACAAATTGATGGCTTTTCTCATGTACGTTTGGACCGAGATGAACACTCGATAAAAAGAGAGGCAGGGGAGTTTGTGTATATATTAACGATAGCTGGTGTCGTAATTTCGCAGTACGTGCAGAGGCGATTCTAGGGTCTATGGGGGCCCCAAGCAGAAAATTCCCTGTGTGCAAGAAGTGTGCAAAACTTCTATACAATGTCCTTTGCTTAACCCACTATTCTACAGTGCAACAGTTATTGCGAAAGATACTTATATACAAGTGTAATCTTCATCATACCTAACATTATTAACATGTTTGGAAATAATGACAGCAGAGAAATATTTTCTACATTATACAATGATAGCAATGATTAATAACTTATTTTTACAAGAATGTTTTAAGAAACCAGTCATTTTATGACTGCTATACTAAATAATCTCAGTCATAGTTACTGCTAACTGTTATGTAAGTTAGTGTCCTAGAGTTTAATATTAGTAAACTAAATATTAATTTCATATCTGAAAATACAGAACACTATAACACATACATCTGTTGATTTTCTCAGCAACAATGCAATTCTATAGACTTGACAAGAGGTTTTCCAAAAAATTTGTTTGATAATGTTTGAGACCTGACAGGGTGAGGATGTAGTTTGTCTTACCTCCCTTAAACTCATCATCTCTCTTTTCTTCTTCCATTTCCCTGCTTTGCACAAAACATTTCTGATGTCCATCTACAGAAGCCAATAATGATCGAGTCAAAATAAGATTTGCATTGTTATTTAGAAACTTCCTTAAGTCTCGTCATGTTTTCATAAGCTAACTCACTCGCGTCTTTTGAATGTGGTTTTGCGCGAATGAACGCAAAGACGCGCGCGGACATGAATATGTGCGTGTACGCGTCATTGCGACTGCTTCGTCGCTTTTACAAGCGTAAATTGGTAACTACATTGCATATAGATCCGTTTTTGCCGCGATTGTCTTTGTAAAGGATTGCACTAGTTAACTGCTAAAATTTAAACTTGAGATTTACACCGGGGCACAAAAGATTTACACTTGGGCACGTGCCTGACTGGAGCTGGACCGGACACATTAAACCACATGTGGGTACAGAGGGCTGCTCACTTTACCGCCTTTTTGCGGTTAAATTGTTTTAAATCACTTGAGTTTTAGCATTTGCAAGCCTTTGAAACACGTGCAAATGATAAACTTTTCCTATTTAAATTTGCGTATTAATCTGGCAATCGCATGCAAGCCAAACCGTGGGTCTGATCCGTACGGATCAACTGCGACAGCACGACTGAACGATACAACGTCACCCATTCGCTACGTTCATTTTCGAAACTGGCAAGTTATCCACCTGGGTTGGATTTTGACTGGGCTAAGCCAATGTCAATCAACATTCCATCCAATCGGAATTCTGATATGCAGTCATGTTGAGTATCTATGTTCATCTACCGGGTGTAGCTGGCCATCCGAGAAACAAACTCGGGGGCCCTCTAGTGGCTCGGGGCTCCAAGCAGTTGCCTGCCTCGCCTGTTGACAAGGTGCGCCTCTGAGTACGTGACAGTATATGCAATCTTGATTTAGAATTATTGTGTATTACATTACGGCCATACTATTTACCAAGATAATTTACGAACATTTTTATTTGTGCTGTGTATATTCCACCTGGTGGGAATATTAATAGAGCATCCAGTCAAATTGCTGACTGTGTCCACAGACACTTACAAAACAAACCTGATGCACCCTTATTGATCCTTGGTGATTTTAATCAGTGTGGTTTGGAGAGGTCCTTACCAGGGTTTTTTCAGTATGTAAAGTGTGCCACAAGGAAAAATAACACTCTCGATAAGTGCTACGGTAACATCAAGGATGCATATGTGGCCAAAGCCAGACCCCCCCTAGGTAATTCAGACCACAACACTGTCCATCTGCTCCCCACTTACCGCTCAGTTTTCAAGTCCAACAAACCAGCATCTAAGGTGGTAAAAGTGTGGTCCAGTGATAGTATAGAGGAGCTGAAAGGATGTTTTCTTTGTACAGACTGGGACATTTTTATCAAGATACAGACATAGATATAGTAACTGAATCAATTACTGCATATATCTCATTTTGTGTGGATTCAATTATACCTCAAAAAGTTGTGAGAACATATTCGAACAATAAACCGTATATAACCTGAGAGATTAAAGGCTGTATAAAAATGAAGAAAATAGCCTACAAGTCGGGGGACATTTTGGGACTTAGGTCAGCACAAAAAGACCTTAACCGGCAACTGAGAACAGCAAGAACGCGATATAAGGAACAGGCTGAACAATATCTGTTAAAAACAGACACCAAAGGACTGTGGAACTCAATTCGAGGAATGACTAACATGACTCCAAAAGGAAAACCAATGGTAGCCTGCAACGAATTGGAAAGGGCAAATGAAATGAACATGTTTTATATGAGATTTGAGACTTTTAAAGAATGCAGTGAAATATTAAGTAAAATAAATTATAATAGTTGTAATGATAGAATACTAATAGACTCAAACCCTGAAGGTCTTTAAATCTTTGCATTTTAACAAAGCAACGGGACCAGATGGAATGTCATGCTTCCTTTTAAAGACATTTGCTGAGGAGCTCACACCAGTCTGGCATAGCCTCTTCCAGCTCTCACTTGATTTGCATAAAATACCAGAGCTCTGGAAAAAAATCTGTTATAATTCCAATTCCTAAAAATTCTTCTCCTCAGGACAATAATGACTATAGGCCAGTGGCCTTGACGTCTAATGTCATGAAATCAATGGAAAAGGTTATTATAGGAGAGCTGAGAAGACAAGTGGACCCATCTTTAGATCATTATCAGTTTGCTTATAAGAGTAACCGTGGTACTAATGATGCTATTTCAACACTAATGAACCTTGTTTTGAAGCTCCTGGAAAGTTCAGTTGCCCTATGCAAGGTTGCTTTTTATAGATTTTGGTTAGGCGTTTAAAGGGGCCATGGCATGAAAATCTGACTTTTTCCATGTTTAAGTGCTATTATTGGGTCCCTTGTGCTGCTATCAACCTAGAAAATATGAAAAAGATCAACCCAGTAACTTAGTTTTGGTACACCATTCTCTACAAGCACATGAAAAAATAGGTCGTTGAAATTTGGCTCTCCTTATGATGTCATAAGGAGCTCTTATTATAATTAAACCACCCCTTAATCCAACCACAGCACTGCCATTTAGTGCAGAGAGAAAATAATTCACAGAACAATTGAGTTTCAATTTCAACAAACCACCATCATTGTGATCAGTGTTTGAATTTCATCCGCTCATGTGCATTTTAAAGGACACACCCAAAACGGCACATTTTTGCACACACCTACAAAGTGGCAATTTTAACATGCTATAATAAATTATTTATATGGTATTTTGAGCTAAAACTTCACATATGTGCTCTGGGGACACCAAAGATTTATTTGAGATCTTAAAAAAGTCCTGTGACATGGCCCCTTTAATACAATTCAACCACATATTCTTCTGGAGAAATTACTAAGTTTAAATGTTAATTCTTCTCTAATATATTGGTATTATTCCTTCTTGACAAACAGGATGCAACAAGTAAAAATTAACTCTGTGTTATCTGATGTTGCAGTAAGTAGTATGGGGGCTCCACAAGGTTGTGTAAGTTCACCTTTTCTATTTACTCTATACACAAATGACTGTGTTCGTCACCAATCAAACCAATTTATATTAAAATTTTCAGATGACACGGTCATTGTGAACCTGTTAACAAGAGATTCAATTTTATTTTTTATTTTTTTATTTTTTTATAGCGCTTTTCACAGAAGTCAATTGTTTCAAAGCAGCTTTACATAAATAAAAGCAGTGAAAAGCACAGAAAAACGACAGATAGCACAACAAAATACATGATAGCATGAGCAGTTAAATTTGCTGCGGCTATGACTCAATATTATAAGTGCACGTATTACTAAAGCAACGTATAGAAGAGGAAGCTAGGTAAAGCCCAAAAAGGCTGCCTCCCCGGGGTGAAAAACCCCCTAGGAGAAAAAAAAACCCGGGCTTTTATCCGAGGAAAAATAAGTCCTAGGAGGGAAAAACCCTTGGGAGAACGGATAAGGAGATTTAGCGGAGATTAAGCGGTTCTGCCGGTGATCGTTGGTCAGGCATCAGCTGGGCATCACGTTGAAGGACGGCCAGTAGATCAGAGGTGTGCCGACTTTCACATCTACCGGGACTGGGTCTTTTTGTCTCGTTGTCCTCGGGTCGAGGACGAGACAGGGAGAGAAAAACAAAATCGTATTAGCGTAGTGGCCGTTCATATGTATTGAAGTATCACACAGTGACGTGGTTTAACTCAGCTTAGTTCCAGACAGACTAACTATTGCGGCATAATTATATTATCTACAGTTTAGGATTTAGCAAATTGGGGGCCCAATGCGAAGGTATATATGGTAAATAAGGGTCACCTTCCGATCTTTAAGAGAAAATGAAACCTGACGCCCGTTTGACTAAGGCCTAAATCCCCACTGTCGTCGTTAATTCAGGTTCAGTGGCAAACGGGTCTATATTGTATACCATTTACAGGACCAGGAGAAAACGCCAAAAACATCGCAACCCGACCATACGTGCTAACCCGTTTGACTAAGGCTGGAAGCCCCACTGTCGTCGTTAATGCAGGTTCAGTGGCAAACGGGTCTGTATGGCATACTATTCACAAGAAACACGAAAGCGCGAAAAACGCAACCCGACCATACATACCAACCCGTTTGACTAAGGCTGGAGGCCCCACTGTCGTTGTTAATGCAGGTTCAGTGGCAAACGGGTCTGTATGGCATACTATTCATAAGACTTGTGATAACGCCAAAATCGCAACCCGACCATACGTGCCAACCCGTTTGACTAAGGCTGGAGGCCCCACTGTCGTCGTTAATGCAGGTTCAGTGGCAAACGGGTCTGTATGGCATACTATTCACAAGACACACGGAAGCACCAAAATCGCAACCCAACCATACGTGCCAAACCGTTTGACAAAGGCCAGAAGCCCCACTGTCGTCGTTAATGCAGGTTCAGTGGCAAACGGTGGCAAACTATTTAATGCAATTCATTTTAAGTGTTCATGCAGAAAAGGTTTTTATTTATTTATTTGGTTGGTCTGTGACCGTGAGTGCTTTGTTCCGTGAAAATAACTATTGCGAGTTAAGAACCTTTACTAGACAAATTATGCGAATGCTTTGTTGAAGAGAAAAGTTTTAAGTCTAGATTTAAAATGATCGACTGTGTCTGATTCTCGGACATCGGTTGGCAAATCATTCCAGAGCTTAGGGGCTAAGTAGGAAAAGGATCTTCCACTTTTAGACACTTTTGATAGTCTAGGGATAATCAATAGGCCAGAATTTTGCGACCGTAGTGTGTGTGATGGATTGTATTCTGACAGTAATTCTCTAAGATATGAGGGTGCTAAGCCATTTAAAGCTTTGTAGGTGATTAGTGATATTTTAAATTGGATGCGATATTTAACTGGTAGCCAGTGTAAAGATGTCAGAATTGGGCTTATGTGGTCATACTTCTTAGATCGAGTAAGTACCCTTGCAGAAGCATTTTGAACTAGCTGAAGCTTGTTGACCTGATTTGAATGGCATCCCCCGAGTAGCGAGTTACAATAGTCTATTCTAGAGGTCATAAAAGCATGAATAAGCTTCTCTGCGTCAGATGTAGACAGTATATGGCGTATTTTTGAGATATTTCTAAGATGGAAGAATGCTGTGCGGCAGACGTTGGTGATATGACTATCAAAGGATAAGTTGCTGTCGAACATCACACCTAAGTTCCTAACCGTGGAAGATGGCACCACAGTACAGCCATCTATGTGCAATTTGTAATCTGACATATTATGTTTGTAGCGATTTGGTTCAATAATAAGTATCTCTTTCTTATTGGAGTTGAGCTTAAGAAAGTTATGTGCCATCCAGTCACTAACATTGCTAATGCAGTCTTTTAGCTTAGAAAACGTGTGTGTTTCGCTGGGATGCGAGGAGATGTAAAGCTGGGTATCATCCGCATAGCAGTGAAAACTTATGTTATGTTTCCTGATAATGTCTCCTAGGGGTAACATGTATAACGAGAACAGGATAGGACCTAAAACTGATCCCTGCGGTACACCGTATTTAACCAGGGAGTGATATGACTCTTCCTCATTTAGATAAACAAAGTGATAGCGATTGGTTAGATATGACCTAAACCAGGCTAGCGCCTGACCACTGATACCAACATAGTTTTCTAGTCTAGATTCCAGCACTGATGAGTTTAAAGCAGCTTTGGAGGGGCTTGTAGACTGATGTGATGCTCATCACCTCCTGATTAATGTTAAAAAAACTGAAGAGGTGATTATAGATCCCAGATCACTGGGGGACAGGAGCCCTGTCATAATACATGGACAGAATAGACAGACGGCTTCTTACAAATATTTGGGAGTTCATATTGATAATGAGCTGAAATGGCAAACCCATGTCTCAAGTATTTGTTCAAGAGTTCACCAGCGTTTAAATTTTTTACGAAGATTAAGATTATATGGAGTCAGTAGCAATATTATGCAAATTTTTTATAAAGCTACGATTGAGTCTGTCTTGCGTTAAGGAATTACCAATTGGTTTGGAAGTTTAACAATGAAAACGAGAGCCCAGATAAGCAATTTAGTTAAGGTAGCAGGGAAAATCATCGGAGTACGGACACTAAACACTTTACGGGACATTTTTAAGAGGTCTTTGTTGCTGCAGGTTAATACAATTGTACTGGACCCTTCACACGTTTTGTATTCTGAGTATGTGTTGATTAACTCTGGAAGGCGATACAGGGTCCCATTATGTAGGTATAATCGCTATAAACATTATTTTGTCCCACAGTCGATAAAACTGCTTAATGAGCAAGGGTGATGATATGGTAGTGAATAGTAGTGGTATGTTTTTTTTTTTTTTTTTTAAGGACAAGTTCGGTATTTTAGACTTAAAGCCCTGTTTTCAGATTTTTTTTATGGTGAAATAGAATCGTTTTGACTGATTTTTCGACATATGCGGCTGCCCCGAGAATTTTTGGGTGTTTGTGTTTCAGCTCTCACCTCTACAATGGGTTTAATGGTGCACTGGAACAATCCTTCCTAAAATGCATTAAACTTTCGTTTACAAAGACGTGAAACTCACCGAGTGGTCAGGGGTGTTCACTGGTATGCTCACACAAAAATCGCTGCAAAATACGCATTCCAACAGGTTTTATCGTAGTTTTTGCCAACTCCATTGACTTGTATTAGTTGTGCTGTGAGGTACGGTATTACTCCGCGCCAGGAACTTTGTTTCTATTCTTGCAATTGGCAATGGCAGATTAGTGCCACCACCTGGGCTGGAGTGTCTATTATTCAAGCTCTAAGCGGAAGAATGTACGGGTGTGAGGCGTTTGGAAAAATAGGTCCACAAGTTAACAACGAATGCTAAAACAGCTGTTGGAAAGCATCTTTTGCAGCGATTTTTGTGTGACCATATCAGTGAACACCCCTGACCACTCAGTGAGTTTCATGTCTTTGTAAACGAAAGTTGAATGCATTTTAGGAAGTATTGTTCCAGTGCACCATTAAACCCATTGTAGAGGTATGAGATGAAACACAAACATCCGAAAATTCTCAGGGCAGCCGCATATGTCGAAATTTCAGTCAAAACCGTTCTATTTCACCAAAAACAATCTTAAAACAGGGCTTAAAGTGTAAAATACCGAACTTGTCCTTTAAGGTAATTCAGGTGTTGAATTAGCAATATTTAAATGTACTAAATTAGGAATGTACTCTTTTTATAGGAAATGTATTATTATCAGAATGCGCCTTTTTATATATATTTAGTTTTAATTATTTATATATTTAAGGTAAAGTGTGCTATGTGTAATAGATGTATGTATGTATGAATGTAGTTGTTGGGGTGGATTGATGTGCAGCAGTTCTCTCATCTAAGACAAATTTCTCCTAAGGGAGACAATAAATGGTACCTTGACCTTGAAGTTTAAAATGAATTTGTGCTTAAGGTGAGAGACACACGCGCACTTCAGTTAAGTTAGTATTTAGTAGAATGATATGAAAATACAGGCAGTAATGAATATAAACATCCGCACAAGGTCGTCATATAATCTATGCCATTTAGTTTGGTAGTTAACAATAGCTAAGGTAAACTGTACTACAGGCACATCTTGCGTTCGATCTCGACAACACGGTATATTATCACTAATGTTGTTTGCTCACCAAGAAACTTTACATTTAAATCAAAATCAACAGTAATAAAATCACTATTTACGGTTTGTGGTAGGGTTGCAATGGCCATTTGCCCCCTTTTTCAGTATCAAACCCTGAGCGAAGCCTGCTTGATATTGTACCAGATTCAAAAAACTATCCGCGGTGAAATGGCCAGAGTAAACGTACAGCTTTAGATTGAATTGCTCCGGTATTTGGTTGTGCCTGAACATAAAATTTATATCCATCTTTTGCCATTTTCCCCCATGCTTGTTTCTTTTCAATACCGGCAAAACTTCCGATGATTCTGCTGTGTACGTCAGGCTGGCCAAGAACATGGGCGGGTATATAGAAATGTTGGGGGCTTACATCTCGACTGTTACGTCACTGTCAGTGTTATGTTGAGATTGGCCTGTTTTTCTGACTTTTGAATGCAAGATTTACATAAGAATGAGTAAACATTATTGTTTGAGGCTCGTGATGTATCGTTACCATATACACAGCTCTAATAATTCGGCTATGACGAGGTAAATAAAGTTTTACATTCTTGGTCACCTTTAAACAAAGTTAGTTAAGAGTATATGCAGTCGATCAGCTGTGTGTTTCTTAAAAGTTTTGGTGTCTGATTATCAGTGTTGGAAAAGTTCATTTTAAACATGAACTTAGTTCACAGTTCACAAATTTTAAAATGAACTAGTTCAGTTCATAGTTCATATTTCAAAATGTTTAACTAGTTCACAGTAATTTAGAGTTCTTTTTTTCTCATATAATTTGTTTTAAATGATTGCCATTATAGCCCATATAGAACCACAGATAGCAATTATTTTATCAGTTTTAACACTGAAGCTAAATGCGTCAGATTTCATCTTCATATCCAACTTTAAATCCTTATCCAACCAGGGTTTACATTAGCATTGACTGTCTTTTAAATTTTGTATTTGCTTGCACATACTTTGAATGTAGAAGCGCTGCGAGGCGTCGCGTGTAGGACAACTCGCAGGTATTGCACACCGCACGTGCACGTAAAATAGCGTGAGGTTAGTCAGAGTCTATTTCAAGATCCAGAATATGCGTATGAAGCCTATGTTAATCCTTAACGATTTAGGACAATTATGATGTTATTTAATGTTAAACTATGTGAGTGGCGCAGCAGGAATTTCAGCAGCGACCAGAGTCAGTATTGTTTTGATGACGCATGCAGCCGTGAAACTCTGTTGTTGCCAGATTGGGTGTTTTTTTCCGCTACACATTAAGGCCTGTTTACAGTGTGTTTTAGCCAGGTTTTCGCCTGGAAGACTCTATAGAAATCTGGCACCCTATTGAATGACGTTAAACTAAGAGAGCGTGCCGTTCACAAGCACCAGAATGAACGAGTTCACAGTAACGTTCATCAGGCAGTAATACAGTATGTTCAGTTCACGTTCACCTAAAATATGAACGAGTTCATGAACTTTCGTTCAATTAACTCGTTCAGGCACAACACTGCTGATTATGAGGGAACAGTCAGCAACCCAAAATCCTGTTCATATCCCCAGATTTACTCTGCTGCCCGTTGGCTAGAGGTTTTATATTTAAGCATGTAGAAGATGCTTTTATTCAGAGAGACTTGCTTTAAAGTGAGAAAGCAACACAGTAATTTATCCACAGCAGAAGTGAACAGTCATAATGAACATAATGAAAAAAGTAGTGTAGCTGACATTAGTCAAATAAATCAGCATGCAAGTTTAATAAACAATGAATTAGATGCTACTTTCCTGAAACTAAAAGTTATGAGGTTAAGATGAATTGTTGCCTAAGCAAATGTAATGTAGTATTTTTTGTCAGGTCGGAAATGTTGGCCTAGCAAGACTGAAATTGATGGCTTCAGAGCCCAAAGACAACAACACCTTCTACATTGATAATTACAATGGACTCCCTAGACTCCTTGACGATCTGCAAAAAGAGATCTACAATATTAAGGGTAAAACATTTTGTAAATTAAAAAAGTGTGCAGAAAGCTTTGATTTTTTTAAAAAATAAATATGGTTTGTTTAACTGTGGTTTTAGGTTCCCATGAAACAAACAAAAGCAACGACCGACAGAACTTTGAATCAGAATTATCTCAGAGTGGATTCAGTGTTGTCTATCACACTACGGTAAGTTGGAGAGTTCAGGGCTCCCCAACCTTTTTGTGAGCAAGGGCTACCACAAAGCATAAACCACCTGCAGGGTATACTTATTTGATATAGTCTACTAAAAACCCTTTTTTTTTTCTTGTTGATTTTATTTTATTTTAATTGTTGATATGTTTTATCGTTATATATGTTTTATTAGTAGAATATGCTTTAGCGGGCATCTCACAGACTCTGTGGGGGCAACCATGTTGGAGACCACTGCTGTTGACCAAGTTATATAGCAGTTTCATTTTCATTTCACACAGAAACAATAAAGAAAAGTCAAGCTGCTTACAAAAGTGGCATTAGACACACATGACCAACCTGTGACGTGAAATATTATTCAAACTTGATCAAGTTGGGTGAAAGCAAAACAAGTTGATCCAACACTGAAATTGATTGAATATACCGGATACGTGTCGGTCAACATGTTATTTGATGTTAGTGTTTGATGTCAATCTACATTTCTTTTCAACATCTGTTTGTTTCAGGACTCTGTGATTGTGGGTTCGGTGGGATCTTATAACTGGCGTGGAGTTCTGTATGAAGTCAGAGGATCTGGATTTAGAGAGACCGAGATTAAAGATCCAGCTGTCAATAAAGACTCATACATGGGTGCGTGTAGATCATGTTTATGTGTCTTTCTGTGTGTTACTGTGAAGTGTTTCTGGAGATTCTGGTTATTCATTTACATTTAGTCATCTATCAGATGCTTTAATCCAAAGTGACTTACAAAATGAAGGAATCAATGAAAGCAATCAAATAAAAAAGAGCAACAGTGCATAAGTGCTCTGAAACAGCTCTCAGTTCACCTAATGCAGTACATTCATAAACACCTTTTTATTTGACTAATGACTTTATGGATTACCTGCTGACTCCTCCTGGATACTACAATCTGTCTAAACCACACCTCACTGGCAGAGTTGATGGCTTGGCATCTGTGATTAAGAACAAATATAAAACTTTCAATATCGACTTCCATGCTGTTATTAGCTTTGAATATCTGTCGTTTAAATTCATTTTATTTCTTTATTTATTTCATTCATTTAAAAACAAACACAACAACAGCATTAAACATGAATGAAAAATTGCTGGTCCCACACCACTCTTGATTTTACTGATCTACAGACTGCCTAAACATCATGCAAACTTTCTTTCTAATCTCTCCAAGCTGTTTACTAGAAGTTAGCATATCTGACCATAAACTCATTGATCTTAGTTTCTCTCTCCCCATTGCTAAATCTAAACCCAAATCTTCAATATTGTGTCTAAACCTAAAAAAAACATAAATGCTGACAACTTCTTACTGCTATTGCTGCTTCCTCCCTGCCTCTCTCTGTTAATCTCTGTTGTCCTGGTGAGATTCTCTTATCATATAATGAAGCTAGATCTAATGTCTTGGAAGCCCTGTCCCCAGTAAAGACCAGAACGGTTCCATTAGTTTATTCTTCCCCCTGGTTCACCCCAGAGCTCAGATTAATGAAAGCAAAGGCTAGGCGTCTTCAACGTCTGTCATACTGTTCATTTTACCCTCTACTCTGGATTCATATCACAATATAAAAAGCCCTTAACACTACACGCGCTACTTCCTTGTCAAATATTACTGAGCAAAAGTGTAAACCAGGACCCCCTTTTCAGAGATTAACACACTCTCTAAACCACCATCTCTACCTCTCAATGGTTGTTCTGACATTTGTGAAATTGTTTTGACATTTTTTTATACACAATATTGACAATATCTATCAATAACTTTCTTCTTTTACTTCTTCAGAAACTTCTACTTTCCAGATACCCTACCCAACATCTAACTTTACTCTCACCAACATCTGTGGTTGAAAAGCTGATTATGAGCTCTAACTCCTCCACCTGCCTGTTAAATCCTTTACCAACACATCTAAACAAAAACTTCAAAAACTCTCCCTTCCCTCATTATACCCATCACCCACATGATAAACAGTTCCCTTATGACTGGTTATGTACCATCCAAACTGAAAATAACCATGATCACCCCTACACTTAAAACACCTGGCCTTGGTGACACAGTACTGAGTAACTTTAGACCAATCACAAATCTTCCTTTTTGGTCCAAAATCCTAGAAAAAGTGTTTGCCACACAACTGCAGACTCACTTGGACAAAAATAATCTGCAGGAACCATTTCAGTCTGGTTTTCGCCCCCTCCAGAGTACAGAGACTGCTCTCCTCAAAGTGGTAAATGATCTCCTCCTCGCCTCTGATTCTGGTATCCTCAGCATTTTGGTCCTTTTGGACCCGAGTTCAGCTTTTGATACCGTCTGCCACTCTGTACTTTTGTCCTGTTTGTCTGCAATCGGCATCTCAGAAACGGCTTTACAATGGTTAACTTCATATCTCAGATAGGCATCAGTTGGTTAGCATTGACAAATTTAATTCTCATTCTGTCACCCTCTCCCATGGAGTGCCTCAAGGATCTGTCCTTGGTCCACTTTTATTTTTAATTTACACACTTCCCCTAGGTCAGATCATCCAGCACCATGGCTTTAACCCTCTGGGGTCCGACCATTTTGGGACACTCTCAGAGGTTCTGACATGCTCTTACATTTGGTCTTTTTCAGTTAGTTTAAAACATAATAATGACAAGTGTCTCATAACACTGCGTTCAGCATAATCTGGGCCACAATATTATGTGAGCTACATGTATGTACATGTTTGTATTTTTGGATAGAAAAATGTTTATGCGTGGTTTTTAAAAAAGCTAAATTTTTAAGTCACTGATATACAGTATTGTTCAAAATAAAAGCAGTACAATATGACTAACCAGAATAATCAAGGTTTTTAGTATATTTTTTTATTGCTACGTGGCAAACAAGTTACCAGTAGGTTCAGTAGATTCTTAGAAAACAAATGAGACCCAGCATTCATGATATGCACGCTCTTAAGGCTGTGCAATTGGGCAATTAGTTGAATTAGTTGAAAGGGGTGTGTTCAAAAAATAGCAGTGTGGCATTCAATCACTGAGAAATCAATTTTGTGAAGAAACAGGTGTGAATCAGGTGGCACCTATTTAAGGATGAAGCCAACACTTGTTGAACATGCATTTGAAAGCTGAGGAAAATGGGTCGTTCAAGACATTGTTCAGAAGAACAGCGTACTTTGATTAAAAAGTTGATTGGAGAGGGGAAAACCTATAAAGAGGTGCAAAAAATGATAGGCTGTTCAGCTAAAATGATCTCCAATGCCTTAAAATGGAGAGCAAAACCAGAGAGACGTAATAGAAAACGGAAGACAACCATCAAAATGGATAGAAGAATAACCAGAATGGCAAAGGCTCAGCCAATGATCACCTCCAGGATGATCAAAGACAGTCTGGAGTTACCTGTAAGTACTGTGACAGTTAGAAGACGTCTGTGTGAAGCTAATCTATTTTCAAGAATCCCCCGCAAAGTCCCTCTGTTAAAAAAAAAGGCATGTGCAGAAGAGGTTACAATTTGCCAAAGAACACATCAACTGGCCTAAAGAGAAATGGAGGAACATTTTGTGGACTGATGAGAGTAAAATTGTTCTTTTTGGGTCCAAGGGCCACAGGCAGTTTGTGAGACGACCCCCAAACTCTGAATTCAAGCCACAGTACACAGTGAAGACAGTGAAGCATGGAGGTGCAAGCATCATGATATGGGCATGTTTCTCCTACTATGGTGTTGGGCCTATTTATCGCATACCAGGGATCATGGATCAGTTTGCATATGTTAAAATACTTGAAGAGGTCATGTTGCCCTATGCTGAATAGGACATGCCCTTGAAATGGTTGTTTCAACAAGACAATGACCCAAAACACACTAGTAAACGGGCAAAGTCTTGGTTATGGAGTGGCCAGCCCAATCTCCAGACCTTAATCCAATTGAAAACTTGTGGGGTGATATCAAAAATGCTGTTTCTGAAGCAAAACCAAGAAATGTGAATGAATTGTGGAATGTTGTTAAAGAATCATGGAGTGGAATAACAGCTGAGAGGTGCCACAAGTTGGTTGACTCCATGCCACACAGATGTCAAGCAGTTTTAAAAAACTGTGATCATACAACTAAATATTAGTTTAGTGATTCACAGGATTGCTAAATCCCAGAAAAAAAATTGTTTGTACAAAATAGTTTTGAGTTTGTAAAGTCAAAGGTAGACACTGCTATTTTTTTGAACACACCCCTTTCAACTAATTGCCCAATTGCACAGCCTTAAGAGCGTGCATATCATGAATGCTGGGTCTTGTTTGTTTTCTGAGAATCTACTGAACCTACTGGTAACTTGTTTGCCACGTAGCAATAAAAAATATACTAAAAACCTTGATTATTCTGGTTAGTCACATTGTTCTGCTATTATTTTGAACAAGACTGTAAGTCCACAAATCCCATACTAAACATGTTTTCACAAGACTTTTCTAATCAGAATCTAGTAGTCTAGAGTTTTTTTTCTTTAAAATGATGTGAAAATCATCCTGCCTACTCATTCACAATATATTGATTTAGAAATTGTAGGACACTTTTTGTTTAGAGGGGCCGTATGTAAGAAGGATTGATTGACAGCTAGCAAACAAAAGGCTTGCATAATGAGCTGCAAAATGAGGCAGGAATGTGAGAGGAAACTACAGTAAAGAATGAAATAAATTTATATGTTTTATTGTGGTTTATTAAGAAGTTAACAATATAATCAAAATAGAAATGAAGGTCAGTAGGACATTTTCAGTTTATTTGGAAACAAACCCTATAAATTGTCCACAGAAATACCACATAAGCTACGTTACATACATAAGTGATGGGTAAATATCATTGATAGCACCACATCCAGATAAACTATCATGTACATAAACTAAATTCAGAACATCTCAGATAAACATCTGCAGTGATTAGTTATATAAAAAGCTGTTTTCAGATGACTGTTTTCAGATGCCTGTTTTCGATCGTCTAGCTTCTGTTTATAACGCGTTTCTGTAAACGTGTATGAACTTTTAAAACATATTGCATATGTCGACCATGTGTGCGAGTACTCGCGTCTCTGCCTAAACAACGCGGCACTCATAAAAACCGGTGTCGCGTGTAAAGCGCAATATATGGAATTGCATTGCATGTAAACAATATATGGAATCATATTACAGCAGATCACGCAGTGCAGCATTACTCAAAGTTGCCATTAAGGATACGAAAGTAAATAACTGTGTTTAACACTGTACCACATCCACCATTACGTGAGATCACGCGTCATCGTTTGTAAACAATGCGAACGTTTTTCAATCCGAAGTGTGCAGTCTGCTGAGGTCGCTTGTGTAGGCTGAACTGCACAAGCCATAAGCATATTACATGATAGCAAATATAAATTAGGATAAATTAACTGTTACTATATCCTCCTCCAGTGCGTCTTTCATTGTTCTTCTTCTTAGGTAACGTTTAAGATAAACGCTTCTCTTCCTCAATGTCCAGACATAAATGAAGATATTCCTCACGTGTGTGTATAAAGTTTATCATCCAAACTTGCGGTAAAGTCTTTAAATCTGATCAAACTTTACGCTTTGTTTATTATTGTTGGAACTGCTCGTCTGCTCATTACCATGTTAACAGCGTGTACGGCATTAAAGATAATGAAGTCAGCCAGGAAAAACAGTACTCTCTTTACTTCAATGCAGATTATATAAACAGGCAATATTTGTTTTCGATTATAATTAGCTTGTTTAAAAGTAGACATTTCAGGCTTTCTTTGGATATGTGTATCATGTTTGTGTGACGAGTTTCGCGGAGTTTCAACAGATTTTTGTAACGTGATTTGAGAGACAGCTGGCGGAGACAGAAATGTCTGAATGCGCACCCTGTTTATTTTCTTTATTTGACAAAAACACAACGATCTCTTGTTATTCTGAATGTACACTAATTAAAGAGGACCCTTTACAGTTTCAAATGATGTCAAACACGTAAGTGTATGATTATTTATGATGGAGTATTTTAAGTTGATTCTGCAATGATAAGGAGAAAACACCTCAAAACGCGTTGCCGCATTTTGGACCCCGGGGGGTTATTTTCCACAGTTATGCTGACGATACAAAAATTGACTTTTCAGTACAACCTAACTCTGTTTCCCTCCCTCTTCCTTACATGACCTGTATTGCAGTGTGTCATGTAGTTGTCCACAGGGCCGGCCCAGGGCATAGGCGGAATAGGCAAATGCTAAGGGCGCCGCCGACCCCTTGGGGCGTCCATGCGCCCAAATTATTATTATTTTTAAATATATGTATATAAACATTTAACTATAAATATTTATATATTTTATAATATAAATATTTTGCACAAGAAAACAGCAGATATTAATGAATTATTAGTAGCATAGTATCTCGGAAGATCGTGCTTGTTAAATAGCTCTGTGGCTATACTGCACTGAAGCGGCAGTTTAAAATATAAACCCAGAATTCAGCGAATGTCAAGAACAAGAAAACGGAAACAACAATCAGACAGAGACACGGAATTTACATAATGTTACACAGACCATGTTTAAATTTCAATGTTTCTGCACAAAAATAACAACTTGTTCACTTTGTTTAGTATTAATAAGCTGCACAGATATTTACGTGCAACCTGTTGGAAACTATTATTCGTTATTATATAATTATTATTCGTTATTTTACTTTATTACTTCCACTTAAGAAGAGTTCTGCACTTTTTATTTCAATATTTCTCTTTATTTAAATACTATTTTGTACTTAAATCTATAATTTCATTATTTTACTAACCCAACTAACTTATCTGCGCTTTCCGATAGGTTGCACGTAAGGGGAAAAGTATAGCTTTCTTCCCCTTGAGAAGAGTTCTGCACTTTTAAACTTAAAAAATATATATCTCTTTACAAAAAAAACTTTTTTCTTCTATTTAAAAGCTGTAATTTCGTTATTTTACTAACCCAACTAATGACTCCTCCACTTTCCGATAGATTGCACGTAGATATCTGTGTATATGTGCCATCACGCGTTTTCAGCACCGCGGGGAGCAGCCAGCACTCCAATGTGCAGCTTATTAATACCAGACAAAGTTGGTATTTCTGTCCAGAAACATTGAAATTTATACATGGTCCGTGTAACGTAATTTAAATCCCGCGTCTTGGCCTTATTGTTTTTTTCTTGTTCTTGACGTTCGCTGAATTCTGGGTTTATATTTTAAACTGCCACAAAGCTATTTAACAATGAGCACAATCTCCCGAGACACTACAACATGCTACTAATAATTCATTAATAAGAGCTGTTTTCTTGTACACAATTAAATATTTTAAGTTAAATGTACAGTGTTAAAACATGTAAAAAAGACAAGATTTTAACAATGTCAAGATCAAATGCCTGAGTAACAGGGTATTGTGTGTATGTGTTCGTGTGCGTGTGTTTGTGTGTGTTTCCAAAATATTTTCAAAATAAAGAAAAACAAGACAAAGTTGTGATTCTGTGATTCTAAAGGGCACCAGGGGAAATCTTGCCTAGGGCAGCAAATTGGCCAGGGTTGTCCATCAATGTAAACAATGTGCAAAGTAGTTGAACCAAAAAGTGCACGATTAATAAAGTAATTGGCTTCTAAAGTAGGGAGTCGACATAAATGTTTACATAAATGCTTAAATGAGTGTAAAATTGTTAGTTTCTATCGTCGTTTTTATTGCTTGGATTAATTATGAATGGTGACGTTATTTAAACTCTTAATTTAGTGTCAGAGAGTCACGTTAGCAAGCGGCTAACGCATGCTGCACTTACAGTTTTCTACGACTCGGTTAGCTTACATAAATGCTTAAATGAGTGTATAATGTTAGTTTCTGTCGTTGTTATTGCTTGGATTAATGATGAATGATGTGTATTGATGTTGATAATGTCTTCTCAGTAAATCATGTTAGCACTAGGTCAATGCATGTTGCACTATTGTTGGTCTGTGCAGAGACTCTGTCATTTAAACGATCAGAGCAGAGTAGGCTACTGAGAGGTGGGGTTTAGGCAGACTGAATCGGCTTAACACGAATCGTTTGGGGTTCTCTGAGAAATGGGGTAATTTTACATTTATATTTTGAGAAAATTACAGTGTTTTTTGACCTTGCATGCATTTAAACTTGTTGTCCGGGACTTATAAACAGTGATAGGACACTTAAAATTGCCATCTTACTGGCTCTTTAACATCTTGCTTACTCGTTCTCAAAATATGAATGGCTCAAAACTACTTAAATTAAAATATGGATAAAACTGAAATTCTGCTAGCCCCTAAATCACTTGATCTTACCCAACATGGCTTTCCTATTAACATTGACAGTGTTCAACACTGTTTTTCTGTTTATTTGTTTTGAACACCACATCAATCAACTTGTCAAGTCTTGTTTTTTCCATCTTCGCAATATTGTCAATTTAAGACCCTCACTAAATCTCATAAATGCTGAAACTGTTGTTCGCGCTTTTTTTAACTTCATGTCTTGATTATTGCAACGCCTTGTTTTATGGTCTACTCAAAAAAGTCAATAATTGCTTGCAGTTCGTTCAGTATTCAGCTGCTCGGGCCCTCACTTTTACCAAAAAATCAGCTCACATCACCCCTCTTCTACAACAACTATACTGGCTCCCTGTTAAGTACCGCATCCAGTTTAAGATTGTCATGGTTTAGCACCTTCCTATCCCTCTGAATCGATTATCCCCTGTATCCCTGCTCGTACCCTGAGATCGAGCTCTGAAACTTGCTTGCAGATCCCAAGTCCCGTCTATCTAGTGTGGGTTGTAGAGCTTTCAGCATATCAGCTTCTAAGCTTGGGAAAAAACTACCGCAAGACCTTCATGATCTCTCTTCTCTTCAGACTTTTAAAACTGCTCTCAAAACTCACTTATTCACTTTATGTTTTGTTAATTGATTGTCTGTATTTTCCAGCTCTATGCTTGTTTTTGTAAGTCTAATGCAGATTGGTTGATTACATGTTGTATACTGTATACTGACTGTATGCCTTATTCGCCTTATATGTGTGAGGATCTGAGGGACAGATGAACCCAAATACAAATTATGTCGGGGAAAACAGAAAACACTTTATTTTGACAAAAACAAAAAACCCACGAGGGGGTACAAAACATGAAAACATATAACACTTAACTTTGACATGGTAACTAGACTTGACCGTAACACGAACACGAGAACAGAACACAATGAACCTGCACAGAACTAAGGACACAATAACATTAAATAGAAAAAAACAAACGAGATAACTAGCGGGAACAGGTGACGGGAGAAAACCAATAATTACTAATAAGCAGGAGAACGAGGGGGCGGGGACAAAAGACAAGACACCGAAGGCACATGCTATACAAGGTATAAGCCTCCACATAAAGCCTGGGACTGCCAGAACCCTGCCACCATGACTTAAATACAAATACAACACAAGACCCCTAGGCAGGACCCTGACAATATTTATTCATGTTTTATAGCAACCTCATGTAAAGCGTCCTTGGGTTCTTGAAAGACGTTATATAAATAAAACATATTATTATTTTTATTTTTAGGAAAGAGTAGGAGGAGTAAAACAGTGACGTGCAGATGTGCGGTGACTTCTCTTCTAAGGAGGCAGGAATTCAAAATATGTGATTTTGTGCCTTTTTGCTGCTTGTTTCTATGTTCAGGTTACTCTGCTGTGATAGGACGCAGAGGCAACGTCTCTCTGCTCGTCTCTGGAGCTCCACGTGCTCAACACAAGGGTCTGGTGATGCTCTTTCACCAAAATAACAACACATGGACTGTAAAGAAGAACATCATAGGAATTCAGGTCACACACACACAAGATCTTTGATAAGGCTATGTTTTAAAATGATGGCATTTTGTATTGTTTTGATTCATCTTCAGTAAATGTGCATTGTTGCATTGTGCTTGTTCTTGACTTCAGATCGGGTCGTATTTTGGAGCGTCTCTGAGTCTGTTAGACATCGACTCTGATGGAGAATCAGATTTTCTTCTGGTCGGGGCTCCGTTATATTACCGCTCTCAGCCGAGGGGAGAAGGGAGGCTCTACATCTATACTTTATCAGAGGAGGTATTCACCGCTTTGATCCTCATATTAGCATCAAAAGCTTCACTGTTGTTGATTGATTATCTTCTGTAATGAGACCATTGCAGCGTTCATTGACACCTACTGTTTATCGTTAATGAAGATTCTGCTGACCTGTTTCTCTCTTTGTAGTCGTTTCTTAAGATGATGAACATGTGCGAGTCAAATGCAGGCAGATTTGCTGCGTCTCTAGCATCACTAAAGGACCTGAATGGAGACGGGCTGTCAGATGTGGCGGTCGGAGCACCGTTAGAAGATGAAGGGACAGGAGTCGTGTACATCTACCTCGGCGATAAGATGCACGGCATAAACCTGAAATATAGTCCTCAGGTGAGAGGCAAAGAGCCATGACATCTTCAGTTTCATTTCATTATAAGGTGAAACCTGACATGAGATTTGATCATAGCCACCGCTCGCATCCCAGCTGATAAATGTCTTGCGTGGAAACAATTATACGCACACTTTTCATAAATGAGGCCCAACATCTTTTAATTGAGTAAAAAAGCAATCCAGCAGTCAGTGTAACATAGATCTTACAGGAGATTTTCGAATCGTCACATAAAATCCAACCAGTGTGTCTGTGTGTGTGTTTCTGTGTTTGTATGTTTAGCGGATCTCAGCGAGGTCAGTTCTGCCGGGTCTGCAGCAGTTTGGAGTCTCTGTGGTGGGTGAGATGGACATGAATGATGATAATCTGACGGATGTTGTGATTGGAGCACGCGGAGGAATCGTTCTGTTGAAGTACGACAAACAATCTGTAGATTCACTCACTATAATCTATATTATAAATTCAACACTCTGAGATCAACATCACTTTGTCTTTCTCTCTCTGCTAGCATAAGCAAGTTTGAAATTTTTTTTAGTTTTCTTATGAAACTGGCTATTCACATTCTTGTTTTTTTTTAAATGAACAATATTTACTTCTGCATTACAGTGGTTCATGCATACTAACACACAATTCATGAAACAATTCAGAGGTGAAAACCAAATATTATTCTCTTCTAAATTAAACTTTAGTTTCAGATGATGCGCTAAGAACTGAATGATCGGTTTGGGAAATTATGCAGACTGAATGAGTTACAAACTGTAAAGACATCAGTGGAGTCATCTGTATTCCTGATAGATTTAAACTCTTTTACATTTTCCTGTGTCTTCAGAGCCAGACCTGTGATGTTTGTATCTTCACAACTCAGTTTCAGCCCCAGTAAAATCAGCCTAAATGACTTTACCTGTTCGGATGTGGATGTGTTTCATGCGTTCACCCTCACTTCATGTTTCACTGTGTTTGAGCGAACCAGCAGCACAGGTAACATCATAACATAATGAACATCATTTTTATTTTATCATGTGAATAGCGAAAATGTCTTAACTGTCTCATGTCTCTCAGGTTCACTGAACAAGGATCTGAAAATCTCTCTGAATATTAATCTGGATGTTGAAAGAGAAATGAATCGAGGATTCTTCAAGCTGCAGAATTCAAGATCCAGGAGTCTTCAGAAATCCATCCTGATGCCGGTTTCTAATGCCTCCTGTTTTAACTTCTCAATCTTCATGCCGGTACGTATTTTCTTTCACAGCATTTAAAGCTGCAATCTGTAACATTTTTTATTTTCAGTTGAAATTGAGCAAAACTCAAAAAATATCTCCTTATATCTTACCCTGATTCACAATGGCTAGCTTATAATAATCATTTATAATTCAAGTGGCCAAGTCTGTTTTCACAGAAAAACATTTTCAGAACTTTCCAGATAGTGAGAAAAGTTTGCAGTTTGTTTATGCAACAGTTGCTTACAGTTGAAATCTAGATGGTGAAGTTTAATCTGTGAAGGTTTAAAGGACGATCATCTGGGGAACATTTACTTTTTCATTTAGAAAAAAAAATGTGGCAGGTATTTTACTTGTGCAGATGATGTTTTATATAAACTTTCAGGATGTACTTCTATTGTCATATTGATGTATAATGACAGATCAGCTCTGATGCGGTGATCTCACACAAAAGCCACTGCAAGAATCGCTTATTCATTTGCTGTGCTAAGTTTTTATTACCCCTTTTAATTAAGGGGATTCACAGAGGTTCTGATGGTTTGTGCAGAAGTAAAGCCTAAAGTGATATTGCGCGTACAGAAAATTACTTTGCAAATAATTATTTTATAGTACAAACAGAGATGGCGATAGAGAGGCCAAAACTACACATTGCTACTTTAAACATTAGTATGCTATTGTAAGAGAAAAAATAAAATATAGATCCATCCGTTTGGCCCAATGGCAAAAAACAGACATCATGGCAGAAGGTTTGTCGCGCGTTCAGTCTTTTCCGATGCTTGCAGTTGACATTTTAACATAACGCAATTTAGGTAACTTAATCTGACTCCAAAATATATAAACAGTGTCGTAATTCTGAATCAAATTGATGTAATTATAGAATTTCAATGAACTTTTGATCATTCTATTTGACTCATATTAATACTGAACTCATTAATTCGATTACCCATGTCATATCGGTCCACATCGGCCGTTATGCAGATTACGAACACATATATGACCGTACTAGAAGTAATGGCTAACACAATTAAACAATGCCACTCCCGCGATCTCTTGCTAAAAGTCCCCATATAGCCCAATGCAAACGTTTGTATACAACTTATTACAAAATCCAAACTATAACCAGAGGTTCGGGCTTAACACCATCTAGCCGAATATAGTTCAATCATATTACTTTATACAACTTAATTATAGCAGAAATAATGACCAGCGGTTATGACTTATCACTCCGATAGCCCACATACAATTTGATTACGTAACAACTTAGTTAAAGTTAAATAATTAATCTACCATACAATAACTGGAGGTTCGTGACTAAAGCAATTTTATCAATACCGCTCCATGTGTACGGACTCTCGTTAAAAAGTATCCATATAGCCTCACACAATCTTTTATATACAACTTAATTCAAAGGTCTACAATGACCAGAGGTTCGGGCTTAGCACCGTCTTGAAGTTAAATCATATTACTATAAACAACTTAATCAAAGTGAAGGCAATTATTAGAGGTTATGACTCATCACCCTGATGACCCACATAAACACTACTGCGTAACAACTTAGTTAGAGGAAGAAAAACAGTTTCCTGTGGATTCAGCCATTTGCTGCTGGTCTTACAAATACCTTTTGTCAGGGTTTGGCACTATCTTACACTATCATGACAGCTGCATTCTGATTGCAAATATTCTGTTGCTTTCAGCGATGTGTTTTTGACACAGTGACTCCACTGAAGATTCAAATGAATTTCTCACAAACTGAGTTGTCTTCTGATCAACCATCAGCTATTCTAGACATCCACAGCACGACAGGGATGTTTGTTGAGGTGAGCTGACCTTTGGATGACAAACTACAGAATGTACCGTATATACATTACTGTAACGTTAAAAACTCTCTCAAAGTAAAGCGTTTTTTTATATAAATAGGTACCATTCGAAAGGAGCTGTAACAGTGACAGATGTGTGCCCGATCTAAAGCTGAACTTCAGATTTATGTGAGAAATAACACATTTGACTGAAAGCGGCACTATATGATTGTAACACATCTCATTATTCAGATTTAGATTTTATTTAAAATGAGAATGTGTGTTCATGTTTGTCTACAGTAATGAGACCTTACTGGTGGTAAATCAAGCCTATTTTATGGTTCTTATAATGCTGGCTAACAAAGGAGACAACTCTTATAACAACAGCATAGTGCTGCACTACCCAGAGGGACTGTCACTCTCCAAATTTGATGCTGTTAAGGTACTGCCATCTACAGGTCTGCTTTATGATTGCTTCAATAGTAAATAGTCTGGTGACTTGCAAATTGGGAAGCGATGAGCAAATTATGTTCGGATTTATATATTTTGGTGCATGTGAAATATAACTTTGTGTGTCCAACAAACAGAGCCGCGCACGCAGCAGCTGTGGCGATCGAGATGGCGGTGCTATGAAGAGAACCACCTGCAGTATCAATCTACCAGGGTATCGAAGCGATATTGAAGTAAGCAAACAACACACTGTATCGTCACTCATGACGTCATTGAGACACATTACCCTAAAATGACACTGTCAAGTCACTTATTACACTACCATGACAGTGTAACATCACCCTTTACATCATCACGACACATTACCGTAATGTGACACTACAACGTCACTTATTACGCTATCACAAAACATTAACCTAACGTGACATTTTAACATCAGTCATTACGCCATTGTGACACATTACTGTAACATGACACTGTATTGTCACTCATTACGTCATCATGACACATTACCCTAATGTGACACTGTAACGTCACTCATTACGTCATCACAACACATTACTGTAACGTGACACTGTAACGTCACTCATTACGTCATTGCGACACATTACCGTAACGTGACACTGTTAAGTCACTCATTACGTCATTGCGACACATTACCGTAACGTGACACATTACTGTAACGTGACACTGTAACGTCACTCATTACGTCATTGCGACACATTACCGTAACGTGACACTGTTAAGTCACTCATTACGTCATTGTGACACATTACCGTAACTTGACACATTACTGTTACGTGACACTGTTAAGTCACTCATTACGTCATCGCGACACATTAACGTAATGTGACACTGTAACGTCACTCATTACGTCATTGCGATACATTGCCGTAAGGTGACACTGTAACGTCACTCATTACGTCATAGTGACGCATTGCTGTAACATGACACAATAAAGTCACTCATTACTTCCCTGCGACACATTACCATAACGTGACACTGTAACGTCACTCGTTACGTCATCGTGACACATTACCGTAACGTGACACTGTTAAGTAACTCATTACGTCATTGTGACACATTACTGTAACGTGACACTATAAAGTCACTCATTACGTCATCGCAACACATTACAGTAACGTGACACTATAAAGTCACTCATTACGTCATTGTGACACATTACCGTAACGTGACACTGTAAATTCATTCATTACGTCATCGCGACACATTACCGTAACGTGACACTGTAAAGTCATTCATTACGTCATCGCGACACATTACCCTAACGTGACACTGTAACGTCACTCATTACACCAGTGTTTTCAAAGTGTGGGGCGGCTCCACTGGTGGGAAATAGGAACATTACATGTGGGGTGTGACAAACAAATAATCACAAATAATTGCTGCGACTGTGTTGCTGTTGTTTTCAAGACTGAGTTTCTAGCAACATTTCGTGTGACCAATCAAGACTACGACTGGCCAGATATGATGGACATGATCATCATTGCCGACAGGTGAACATGACTGAAGCAGAAAGGGTTTCATTCATATTTGTCAAATCAGCCATAGTATATGTATTAAAGGTCCATTGTGTACATTTTAGCGGAATCTAGTGGTGAGAATCTGAATCGCAACCAATGGCACAGTCCACAGCTCACCCCACCCTTTGGAAACACATAGTAAAGCTATGTTAGGCGCTACAGGACAAACACGTCATCGTCTGGGAGAAATGACAAAACGTGCTCTATAGATACGTTTGCCTGTTTATGTTTACTGTAGAAACATGACGCCGACTTCCTTGTAAGGAAACCAGCGCTGCATGCAGTGTTGGGAAAGTTTACTTTCTACATGAACTAGTTCAAAGTTCAGTTCACAATTTTTAAAACGAACTAGTTCAGTTCATATTTAAAAAAAATTAACTAGTTCACAGTTTCAAAAATGAACTAATTTATAGTTCTTTTTTCCCATATTATTAAAAAATAATTTAAAGAAGATTTCATCTTCATATCCAACTTTAAATCCTTATCCAACCAGGGTTTACATTAGCATTGACTGTCTTTTAATTTTTATATTTGCTTGCACATACCTTGAAAGGCTAGCTGGATGCTTCAAGGGGGTCGCACACCGGGAACAATTTGCATATCGCACACCGCGCGTGCACTTTAAATAGCGCGAGCTTAGTCAGAGTCTATTTCAAGATCCAGAATATGCGTTAACAGCCTTTGTTAATCGTTAACGATTTGGGACAAATATGATGTTATTTAATGTTAAACTATGTGAGTGGCCCGGCAGGGATTTCAGCAGCGTCCAGAGTCAGTGTGTCACCTCCATGCTGCTTTTTGTTTTGATGACGCATGCAGCCGTGAAACGCTGGTGTTGCCAGATAGGTTTTTTTCTCTCTCGCTACACATTAAGGCCTGTTTACAGTGTGTTTTAGCCGGGTTTTTCACCTGGAAGACTCTATAGAAATCTGGCACCCTATTGAACGACGTTAAACTAAGAGAGTGTGCCGTTTACAAACACCAGAATGAACGAGTTCACAGTAACGTTCATTAGGCAGAAATACAGTACGTTCAGTTCACTTTCGCCCAAAATATGAATGAGTTTATAAACTATCGTTCAATGAATTCGTTCATGCACAACACTGGCTGTATGTAGATAAAAACGGCTCATTCTTAATTATTTCGCCGCCATTGACGAGATATCTCGTCAATCAAGAGAAAACGCTTCCCTGCCAATGACGAGATTTTCCGTCTTTCCGCAATACCGCTATTATCCACCAGTTGGCGCCCTTCCGCAACTTTTAAACCCGGAAGTATTGCCCTATGGCAAGCGGCTGCATGTCCGTGTCTGTTTTAAAGATCGCTCTGAATGGGATCTCTATGAAAAGTCCGTCACAAAAATGGAATTATCTCTGCTTTTTGCTCAAAATGTGGTGTTTTTGCAGAAACCTACCCATATTCAAAAGCTGATTACAAAAGAACCACTGAAGGTATTATTTATATATTATTATATTATATATTATTATTTATATATTATATTATTTATATATTTAAAGAAGAACATTTTCTGGAAGGCATTAAACTTTGGTGAAAATCATGAAAAACGCTGGCGCTGGCTGGCAACTTTTTTAAAAAAACGCTATCGGTGAAAGAGTTAAGCAGGGCTTTGAACCAGAATTTTTTCCCAATTGGTTCGTTCCGAACAGAAGTATTTTAACGTTTCCGGTTTTCGGTTCAACCCTAAAGTTGACGTTCCTGAACTGGTTAAAACAAAAAAATAAAGTTCTCAAACCGGTTAATAATGTTCCATGTCAGCTGTGGGACATACAGATGTGGCCTTTAAAAATGCGCGTCTCTGAGAGCAGAATGCCGCGAGCACTTCCGAAATTCTTCCGAAATTCCGCAGAAGGGGGGTTCGATGGGGGACGCAGGAAATACAAAAATCTGTAGAGGGCAGTCGTGTTTCATGTAGGCCATACTGATGACAATGTGTGTGCTCGACTTCATGCTGAGTGTATACTGTATGATATCGAAGTAACATGACACGGATTATCAATGTTTAGGCGATAGACTTTGATGTCATACAAATGCATGCTTTTTGGCAAACATTTCGTTGGCGAAGTTTTCTTTTGCCAGTTACATAAAGAGTCACATATTCTTCATAAAAATCAGACTCAAACGTGCATCATTTGTCTTATTTTTTCCGTGTACTTACAGTAGAAGAGATGTGATGTATGATAATCGAGTCTTATAACAAAATAATTCACGAAGACCTTTGAAGAGACCTAGCGCGTTTACGCAATATCATTAACTAGTTTATCTTATTTTACATTTAATTCATTTTGCATCTGAACGTTTTAATAGCTTTAACATGGTTGTGTTGCGCTTTTCTGCATTACTGAACAGTAGGCTACTTTTTATATTATCATGTTTCCCTTTACATGGTATGAAACACGATAAAAAGTATGCAATGGTGTTTAATACATTTCACTGAGAATTTGTGTAATATGTTATACTTTTGTAGTAAGGAAATAAAATCATATTGTGAGTGTAAATATTCATAAATTCGAGGAGTTTCTGAGGTGTTTGTCATCGGCAAAATGCGCAGTTTCTTTGTTGGCTATGTGAATGTTTATAATTGACATTTGTTCTACTTATTAATTTATTTTTTGCCTACATTTACTCAAATAATATCAATGTGAAAATAAGTTAATCATACTTCAAGTTAGGCGTATAACTTACACATTTTTGATGTCAAATAGAAATAATAATAATTTGAAATATGCAATTATTACAGTTTTAAGAACTTAATTATATATCTCTGACCTTTTTAAGTATATTGATTAAAATAATCTGTAAATGTAATACTTATAATATTAAGGCGTATACATCAAATAATATATGTACATTTTACACACAATATCTGTTCTATTTTTAGTAATTTATTTTCCAACTGAAAAAATTGCATAACTGCATTAAGAGATTGTATTAAGTTACTTTAATTTATTTAAGAGATATTTACAAAGCCACTGAATCATTTTTAACAGTGTGTACATTATGACCTTACGGTAGACTATTATTAAATGCATATAAATAAAAATATGTAAAACTAAATAAAAAAAGATATCATATGCCAAATGAGCATGTAAGCATATGTTTTCTTGTTCGCTCCACAGGTTTAAACAACTTTTTTTTTCTAAAGAATAATGTTTAAACTTTATTGGTGGTGGTTGAGAATAATTTATATTGCAGAATAATGTATATTGCATTTTAGCGCAATATAAATGTATCATATTGTTATATAATTCAATTCAATTCAAATTTATTTATATAGCGCTTTTCACAAAAGTCAATTGTTTCAAAGCAGCTTTACATAAATAGAAGCAGTGAAAAGCACAGAAAAATATATTCTTAATATATACTTAATATAAAAATACTAATATTCTTAATATAAAAGAATACTAATATATTTTTAACAACATTTTTAACTTTAAAACAAACATATAAAGATGCTTAGTACAATAGCTTTGCTTCTGACAACAATTTTCTGTAATAAATCAGTAAATCAATCACAAAATGTGTTGACAGTGGCGAATAAAATGCTTGTCAATTCAAACAAAGCGAAATGTGTATAAAACCACTTTAATTAACAATAACTAAACTGTGCTCTTTTGCATACCTCTACTTTTCTCATGTCTTTCTTTATACCACCTTTATCTTTTTAAAATCTTGCTACTTTTAGAAATTATTTGTTTGCATTTTTTGTATACTGCACACTTTATTTGCATAATTTTACCCACACTTTACCCATAATAACATTTTCTAAGTTTTTCTTTCAATAAAGATAAACATATTTATTATTGTCTTAACTTAAAACTTTGTTTTTTAATTTATAAATTAGATTTTATATAAATAAGTTTTAAAAAGTGTTGACTGCGAACGTCTGAGATAAGATATCTGGAAGGAGACGCGGTGTGTTTGTCTATATAGGCGCAGTTTCTCTGTTCGCTATTTTATTAGATGTAGTATACGCCTTAAAATGTCTGTTCTATTTCTAGCCATTTATTTTGGTTTGACCAACTAAAAAATACATAAGTGACATTAAGAGATTTTATAAAGTTACTTTAATCCATTATTTTAGTGATATTTACAAAGCCACTGAATATTTTTACAGTTATGAATTACGGCTGAAAGGATTAAAAAAAATCATAACACTGACTGCCTATATGCGCAAGAAAGGTATTATTAAAGGTATAATAAAAATAAATATGTAAAACTAATAGTAAGAGAAGAGAAGAATTTAGAAGAATTCCTCTTTCCATATGTAAAGCATTTTAGCACAATGGGCTCTATTTTAACGATCTGAAACGCAAGTGCGAAGCGCAACGCGCAAGTGAGTTTGTGGGCGGATCTTGGGCGCTGTTGCTATTTTCCCGGCGTGAGAAATAACTCTTGCGCCGGGCGCAAATCAATAAGGGGTTAGTCTGAAGTAGGTTCATTATTCATAGGTGTGGTTTGGGCGTAACGTCAAATAAACCAATCAGAACGCTAGCCAACATTCCCTTTAAACGCAAGGGCGCAAGTCCCGTGGCGGGTTGCTATTATTATGACGGATTTACCAGGCGCACGCCAGGAGCGGTTCACAGCCGAGGAGACCGACGTCCTTGTACGGGGGAATCCCAAGCTTGCCAGCATAAATCGGGCACGCCGTGTAACGGGAGGTGGATCTGCCTCAGGACCTGACGCCAGCAGAGGACATCGCTGCGTCCACCCTCACCGCTGAAAGGGTTTGGGGGCTTTGAAATCGGACCCAAGAAACGCAAGCAAGGTCCAACCCCAAAGTAGACTAACAAATCAAGTTCATACACATTAAGGTTTCTTATGAAAACATTTAAATTATTATTTACATAAAATAAACGTAATACAGCCACACAACAAACTTATGAAAATATTTTAATCGTTATTTGCATGAGAATTTTTTAACGCAGCCACACAATAAATAAAAACTATCACCACAATGCTCACCACTATGATTTCCCTTATCTCGTGTATTAATATTTTTAAGTGTAACAATTTATGATTTGCAAAAATAACTGTTGCATCTGTGTAGATTAGATGCAAAGTGTATGCGCGTTGTGCACGCTATACATTATGGTCAAGCATGCGCCCTTAAGATAGCATAATGAACCACGCGCAACGCGCCACTGACTTTAGACTAGTTTTTTTTGGTTAGTAGCGCAATTGTTTTTTGAAACTGCAAAATAGCATAAGAGATGGTTTGCGCCGCAACACGCCTCCTTTTTGCCCTGAACCGCCCAGGGAGCGCAAGTTCATTCCCTAGTTTGCTGACGTGCATCTGTGGAGGGAAAAACCCCGCTGTGCGCCGGCGCAAAATACGAATGATACATGCGTCACTGACAAAGTCAATTGCGCTGGGTGCAAGATAGGGCCCAATGTCTCAAATTATTGTTCTTAATATATTAAGAACAATAATACTAATATATTTTTACAACATTTTTAACTTTAAAACATGTATTTTTATACCACATTAATCTCTTTAAAATATTAATACTTTTAGAAAAACTGACATAATCATTAATATTATGAACAAACAATGAAACAAAACTGTCAAAATTCGACAACACAAATAATTAAGATATTCATTGTAAATAGAGATAAGTGTAATAGACACTAAATTCTCTGTTGCACTTATTATAAATGCCCATTGCACGTACAGTCATCTTAATAGATGTATGCGCTGTTATGCTGGCAAGAAGGGGTTGACGTCCCTTTGCTGTTTTAATAACAATGTTAAAATTCAGCAATGTCCTTATTAACTTCTGGAAACAACCTGTTGGAATGCGTATTTTGCAGCGATTTTTGTGTGAGCATACCAGTGAACACCCCGACCACTCGGTGAGTTTCACGTCTTTGTAAACGAAAGTTTAATGCATTTTAGGAAGGATTGTTCCAGTGCACCATTAAACCCATTGTAAAGGTGGGAGGTGAAACACAAACCTCCCAAAATTCTCGGGGCAGCCGCATATGTTGAAATTTCAGTCAAAACCGTTCTATTTCATCATAAACAATCTGAAAACAGGGCTTTAAGTGTAAAATACCGAACTTGTCCTTTAAGTAATAAAAACAAGACAGTTCATTATGTAAGGTCTTTATACACTACTAATAATATAGTTATTGCATTTCTGTCAAGAGATCCTCTAAAAGTTACACAATGCACCTTTAAGAATATATTATTAGTATATATATACAGTCTTGTTCAAAATAATAGCAGTACAATGTGACTAACCAGAATAACCAAGGTTTTTAGTATATTTTTTATTGCTACGTGGCAAACAAGTTACCAGTAGGTTCAGTAGATTCTCAGAAAACAAACAAGACCCAGCATTCATGATATGCACGCTCTTAAGGCTGTGCAATTGGGCAATTAGTTGAAAGGGGTGTGTTCAAAAAAATAGCAGTGTCTACCTTTGACTGTACAAACTCAAAACTATTTTGTACAAACATTTTTTTTTTCTGGGATTTAGCAATCCTGTGAATCACTAAACTAATATTTAGTTGTATGACCACAGTTTTTTAAAACTGCTTGACATCTGTGTGGCATGGAGTCAACCAACTTGTGGCTGTTATTCCACTCCATGATTCTTTAACAATTCATTCACATTTCTTGGTTTTGCTTCAGAAACAGCATTTTATGATATCACCCTACAAGTTCTCAATTGGATTAAGGTCTGGAGATTGGGTTGGCCACTCCATAACATTAATTTTGTTGGTTTGGAACCAAGACTTTGCCCATTTACTAGTGTGTTTTGGGTCATTATCTTGTTGAAACAACCATTTCAAGGGCATGTCCTCTTCAGCATAGGGCAACATGACCTCTTCAAGTATTTTAACATATGCAAACTGATCCATGATCCCGGGTATGCGATAAATAGGCCCAACACCATAGTAGGAGAAACATGCCCATATCATGATGCTTGCACCTCCATGCTTCACTGTGTACTGTGGCTTGAATTCAGAGTTTGGGGGTCGTCTCACAAACTGCCTGTGGCCCTTGGACCCAAAAAGAACAATTTTACTCTCATCAGTCCACAAAATGTTCCTCCATTTCTCTTTAGGCCAGTTGATGTGTTCTTTAGCAAATTGTAACCTCTTCTGCACATGCCTTTTTTTAACAGAGGGACTTTGCGGGGGATTCTTGAAAATAGATTAGCTTCACACAGACGTCTTCTAACTGTCACAGTACTTACAGGTAACTCCAGACTGTCTTTGATAATCCTGGAGGTGATCATTGGCTGAGCCTTTGCCATTCTGGTTATTCTTCTATCCATTTTGATGGTTGTCTTCCGTTTTCTTCTACGTCTCTCTGGTTTTGCTCTCCATTTTAAGGCATTGGAGATCATTTTAGCTGAACAGCCTATCATTTTTTGCACCTCTTTATAGGTTTTCCCCTCTCCAATCAACTTTTTAATCAAAGTACGCTGTTCTTCTGAACAATGTCTTGAACGACCCATTATCCTCAGCTTTCAAATGCATGTTCAACAAGTGTTGGCTTCATCCTTAAATAGGGGCCACCTGATTCACACCTGTTTCTTCACAAAATTGATTTCTCAGTGATTGAATCCCACACTGCTATTTTTTTGAACACACCCCTTTCAACTAATTCAACTAATTGCCCAATTGCACAGCCTTAAGAGCGTGCATATCATGAATGCTGGGTCTCATTTGTTTTCTGAGAATCTACTGAACCTACTGGTAACTTGTTTGCCACGTAGCAATAAAAAAATATACTAAAAACCTTGATTATTCTGGTTAGTCACATTGTACTGCTATTATTTTGAACAAGACTGTATATATATATATATATATATATATATATGTATATGTGTGAGTTTAAAACGAAATGACTATTGAATTAATTGGCAGGGAATTTCTGCATATTTTTTTCCACAGTGATAACAACGGTAACACCACTAATGCCACAGTGAAGAGGAGTATAGCGGTTAAGTTCGCCATTGACTTGGCTATCAGTCTGTGAGTAAGCTGTACTTCAAAATACTTATCTCTAAATAAACTCCCTCAAACTAATTATGATTATCAAAATTGTCAATCGCAGAGCATTTCACTTCAGTCTGTCTGTCTGTCTGTCTCTTTCTCTCGCCTTATGGAAAGACCCATCTGTATTAAAGGAGCTGTATGTTAGAGCCCTGCGCGGGACTGTTTCTTTAAACCACGCACCCGCTGAATTTATGGGGTTAGAGTATAATATTTGCTATACTATAATTTCTGTAAGATCAAACAGCAAAGGTGAACCCGTCCCCTCCCGTGAGATTTGCGTTGGATCCCGTTGCAGTTCCGTCCCAATGCAGCCCTCTACTGTATGTAACATTCACTTCTAGCAGTTTGAACTTGGTACCACAGTCTAATATTGGGGACAAGTTTATCTGCTCTTTTTTATGTTTTGCTGCCTGCTATATACAAACCTGCTCATGTGGATTTTTATTCAATCTGTGGCCTATAACGAAGGTTGCATTTTTGGGCCATTATGGGTCATTAAAGCAACTGTGATAACTGGCAACCAAGCTATCGAACTGCCTACAGCATTGTTTTTTAGAGAAACATATATGTTTTCTAAATATCTACAAATATATTAAAGTATTTGTATTTTATTTATAAAGACAAAAACCTACATCTAACTTCTTTAAAGGAGTAGTCCACTTAAAAGATGGGGTCCATTGACTTTTTATAGTAGGAAAAAAAATACTATGGTAAGTCAATGGGCCCCATATATAAAGTGGACTACTCCTTAACAAAACAGCTGCAACTGTAAACAAATCCTTACATTAAAATGATGTAAGATTGTGGAATTTAACGGATCTGCTGTTGTTTTCCTGTTTGTCAGGGTGAGTGAATATTCTGTCACGTATCTGAATCTCTCTCTGGAGGACAGAAGGCCAAAATCTCTCAGCATCACTTACAAGGTCAGACTGTAAATCAGAGATGGTACATATAAGCTTTTATTTCATTTTCTGCTAATGTACATGTGTTTCTTGCATCGTTCATGAAATATCTCAAACAAGTGTGAGAACGATAATAAGATGAACTGAATTCATAATCTTGTTTTTGTACAGGTGGAGAATCTGGGCCCTAAATCTCTGCCAGTATCAGTCACACTCCTATTGGCCTGTCCAACAACACATGTGATGTTCACACCGAAGAGCTTCGGCATAAACGAGGTCTTCGGTCTCTCTGTGAGTTCTCTTTTCTTTAACTCTTTCCCCGCAAGGCGTTTTTAAAAAAAAGTTGCCAGCCAGCGCCAGCATTTTTCATGATTTTCACAAAAGTTTAAAGGGACACAAGGAAGCTTTTTTATGTTAATAAATCATCTTCGTAAGTCGGTATATGGTTAAATGACTCATTACCGGACGAATGAAGACTCTCTCGCCCGCCCCTACCGTCTGTAAGAAGAATACCCCACTTGCAAGTTCGCTGTATCCTACCCGGTGTCCTTCAGTCTCGCAAAGTCTCAGATATCGCGAGAAGCAGGATCACTTTACGGCAAACAACACAGAGGCAGGCGAGCGAAACACGGCTAGCGATTGTTGCAAATGGCAGAGCCGGGGAAGAAGCAGCGAAAACCCTTGATGGAAGATTCCAAGAAAAGAAAAAGAGCTTCAGACCTATATATTTTAGGGTGACCATACATGCCATTCTTCCTGGACGCATCCTGGCCAGGATTTCGGGTGCGTCTTCCGGAAGTCATATTTGTCGACCGTATACGTCATAGAGGATTATTATTATTTATTATTACAGAAAAGCAACAGTTACATTTTAAGGTAAGAATGAAACTACGATTGCATGTCTTATGTTTTTAACTGAATGGCGTATGCTGTCAACAAATACGACTTCCGGAAGACGCACCGAAATCGTCTGGGAAGAATGGCACGTATGGTCACCCTAATATATATATTAGGTCTGAAGCTCTTTTTCTTTTCTTGGAATATATATATATATTATATATATATATATATATATATATATATATATATATATATATATATATATATATATATATATATATATATATATATATATAGATAGATAGATAGATAGACAGATAGATAGATGTAGAAGGATAATACTTGTCTAAAGTTATATTAGTAAGGTCAATAAGTTCATCTGGACAAATTACGTTTTCCCTTTGCTTGTCTATATATACATGGGTTTCAGTCATGTGACTTTTTACGTTATGCCGCCATCTTGAGGACCTACCGAGTACCAGTAGGCTACTGACAAGCATTGGCTGGCTTGCTACGATTTACGGATTTCTTATCTTTTACTGTCTATGATTCTTATGGATACGGGAAATGGCTACGAAAGACAACATGTCGCACCTCGACTGTCATGAAAAGAAACGCGACTTTAAAAAAAATATACCTTGGTTTGGGTGTGATGCCTACTCAATCCCCGATACGTTCTTCCAGCCGCTGTTCGCTGCTACCGAACTACCACTATTTTACAACACTAAGGCGGCGCGTCACAACATGAAACTTTGCTCGAAGTATCACCTGGATCTCTACTCATGAACGCTAACATTGAGAACATTGTTTGTGTACACAGAGTTTAATAAAAAGAAAGTTTTGTACAACTGATTTTGGCTGTTATGGTGTCTGCTCGTCATCCCTGCCAGACGGAAATAATCGATTTCTGAATGCGAATGAATGAATCTCATATGAGGCTCCTTTTTCAACTAGAAGGTCAATGTTGTTTTTCACTTGCGACAAAACAACGAATTATCTGTGCATTTATATGGAACTATGCTTTAGGAGCTATCCATCTTTACTCTCCTCCCTCCTTACGTTCCATTCGCAGATCGATACATCTAGACTGGGAAGATGGCGGCGAGCGGAAGCCAAATCAACCAAAGTCAGTTGTTCAAAACCTTCTTTTTAGTAAACTCTTTGTTCACAAACAATGTTCTCAATGCTCGAGTTCACGTGTAGAGACACAGGCGATACTTCGAGCAAAATATCATGTTTTGTCGAGCCTTCTTAGTGTTGTAAAAATAGCGATTTTGATATATATAAAAATATAATTATAATTACATTATTCTCATGCCCACTCTCCCAATAAAAAACAAAACACGAAAGCAGTAGTTTGCTTCGTTCATATTGGTTGTTCACGGTAAAAATACTATTATGCATGACAACACAATAAAAATAAAAAATCAGTTGGAAAGGAAATATGACTTACCTAATTTGGGCATAACTGGATTGGAAATAAGCTGATAAACTGTGATGCAAGGAGGGAGGAACAACAGTTCGTTTTTATGACATTGTGTTTTCGAAAGCATTTACTTCCAGACACTATGGGGGGGCTTGTAGAGAAATAATACTCAGACTTGCCTGGTTTCCCTTTAATGCCTTCCAGAAAATTTTCTTCTTTTAAATATATAAACAAACAATATATCAAATGAAAGAACAGACCCTCTGCTTTCAAAAAAAAAAAAAAAAAAACGTTTCATCCTACCTTCATTAGTTCTCTTTTTATCACCTCTGAAATATGGGTAGGTTTCTTCAAAAACACCTATTTTTCAACAAAAATCTGTTTTTTTGAAAGACTTCTCATAGAGATCAGATGCAGTGCGATCTTTAAAACATACACGGAGTTCTTTCTCTTTCACGTGAGGCGCTACTTCCGGGTTGTATAAGTTGCGGAACCTGGTGGATAATAGCGGTATTGCGGAAAGCCGGAAATTCTCGTCATTTGCAGGGAAGCGTTTTTTCTTAATTAAAGAGTTAATGAGTTACGCCCATGTTATGTTTTTTTACGTGTTGATCATGTCCTGTTCTTCTTTCCAGAAGTTAACACAGTGTAAGATGATCAATGGGAAACAGGTAAGTGACATCATCATTCACATACTGCTCTTTTCCTGCTACTGCCACTGTAACAAATTCTATATTTACCCTGCAACAGATGCGGGGTTAACAGATGCAAGCCGTCTAGATGAGAATGATTGCCACAAGAGGGTGGAGTTACATGTCAGATTATTATTATTAAAGTTTGTGAGGGCACAAAAATAAATAAAAATTATGGCCCATGTGGATAAATGGTTCATAATAAACACTGCAATATTACATAAAAATAAGAATAGTCATTTTTTATTTGGTGTAATGACATATGTTTACGCGGTTTAAGGTTTATTATTTTCCCATCACATACCGTACATTATTGTTGCTCATGTTGAATCGTGTTGATTTATACAAAGCTTATCGTTCTGAAAAGCGTGGCGTGCTTTGAATGGCCAATTATCACCTGCAGTGTGACTTGCTGAATACGTCAAGCTTGTGAATAAGTTACGCTCTCTTTTTTGCCTATACATGTGGACGGTGTAATATCAAAACTTCACACACAGTGATGTAGATATGTAGTGGTGAGTTTGAATGAGGCACTTTAGGAAGGCATGGATGGGAAAGCATATCTCTTTGGGTTTGAGACTTTAATCTTTGTGACATTACAGATCTTCTTTATGCACAAACAGCTTTTAACACTCCAAAGACAAACATCAGATCATATGACCCCTTGTGTAAATCACAATTATAAGAGCTTTAGTAAAAGAGCTTCATGTGTAGACAGACTACAGCATTCATAATGTAGTCTTGTTTGTGGGTGTGTGAGTTTATTGTTATTTATCTCGTGATTTTATAGGATGGTTACTGTGGGAAGTTTCAGTGTGATGAATTCTATCTGGAGACATCTGCAGCTGTTTACTTTGTTCTGACGGCACAAGCTGCGCTTCAAAACACAAAGGAGTTTGAGTCGGTGAGTGACTGATGTGTGCTTTTATATGACACGCTGAAATAAAAACGTGCTGAATTCTTCATCTTATTCATGTAAAGACCAATGACATTAAATCAATCTCATTTGCACAACACGTGATAATTCAGTGGTTGATAATAGAGATGTTTGATGTGTTTATGTAAAAGTATCTAAAATACTTTGAATAACTGATTTAATTGAGTCTGATATTTTTTTGATTCTTTAATATGATTGAAAATTTCACGACCAGTTCACGACCAGTTTATCGTATTATCGTATTATTATTTCACACGTCAAAGAGATCTTATTTGAACCTCTCTTTGGGTTTTACTCATTTTTTGTAATCATCTGTTTGTTATGCTGTAGAGATTTTCCTTTCACGAGTTCAGTTATGTCTTTAACATCATTGCCCATCTGAACTACAACACAAGCCGCTACAACCAGAGGACGACCGGTTTACAGGTTAAAAGCATATCAGTAACATTATGTGGATGTTTATTATTGTCAATGCTCCTATATGGTGTGACATCATTTTATATGAACATATATGAATGTGACACATTTTCCTTCATCTGAAATGACTTGTAATGATCATATCAACTTTCTGTCATGTTAACTGTTCATAATTAAATATTTCCTCTTTCTCTGTAGGACGACCCAAGTAAATTCCAGGTGTGCAACATTCATTTATTTTAATCATAAATTATTTCATGGAAACTTTATGTCAAATAGTACTAGTAGACTGTGGTAGGGGTTAGAGTTAGTAGAATAAGTTGACATGTAATTGCAAAGTTACTTTTAGTCAGTCAAATACTGAATTAAAGTCTTACCGCTGTTCGTATGCATGAAAATGAGGAAATGTTGTTGTTCTCTTGCACACAGACCACAGTCAGGGTGGAGTTTGTAGTTCTGCCCAGTCTATGGCTGATTATTTGCTTGGGTGCTGGAGGCGGACTGATCTTACTTATTATCATATTAGTTGTACTGCTGAAGGTAAGAACCATCTGCAATCGTGATCTATCATCAGTCAATAACCAATCATCTTAAAGTTTCTGTGTCTCTGTGTGTGTAGTGTGGTTTCTTTAGGCGCAACCGTCCTCAGGAGTTGAACACATATGTGTTAGAAAGCACACATCAAGGTGATCCTCTCATGCACAACTTTGATGAAAATAGAGAGGAAACGATGGATGATGGAGAGAAAAGGAGCAGTGGTGGAGAGATGAACAGCCGTGATACAGAGATGAAGACAGGCGATGAAGAAGAGTTTGACAGTAATGGAGCGATGCATGTATGTGATGAAGAGGAGTGATAGAGAGATAAGGAGCAGTGATGTAAAGATGAGGGAAAGTGATGAAGGTGTAGATGATTAAAAATGGATGGAAAAAATAAAAACTTTGCTTCTGAAGGTCCAAATACAGAGAAGCAATAACAAACATTCTGATGAAATATGATGTGTCATGTAGGGTTTTGTGATGTTTTCAGTGCATATTTAGTTTGGTTTGCCTTCTTTCAATTGAACAGAATTTAGTATTTTTAGGTTAAGAATTTGTTTAGTTTCATTATTTGTATTTCAATGTTTAGTGTATTTGTGTGTGTTTAATACGTGTGAGTGTCTGTGTGTGTTTTAATAGCTGTTCTGTGTGAATATTTTGCGCTTAATATTAATATCAGTATTAACAGTATTAAAGGGATAGTTCGGCCAAAAATGATATTAAACCCATGATTTACTCACCCCCAAGCTGTCCGAGTTGCATTTGTCCATCGTTTTTCAGACAAACACATTTTCGGATATTTTAGAAAATGTTTTAGATCTTTCAGTTGATTAAATGGAATGTTACGAGGTCCACGACCTTCAAGTCTCAAAAAAGTGCGTCCATCCTTCACAAAATAAATCCAAACGGCTCCAGGATGAAAAACAAAGGTCTTCTGAGGGTAATCCGCGCGGTGTTGTTGTAGAAATATCCATATTTAAAACTTTATAAACTAAAATAACTACCTTCCGGCAGCGCCGCCATCTTAGTCGTGTCCGCATTCAGGATGAGAGCTTACGCAGCGTACGGAGGCTACTCTGCTGCTGCTCTGTGCCCCCACCCTCTGAATTTGTCATACGTCACTAAGAAAAGTGCGTACACTACGCTAATACTCTCTCCTGAATACAGAGGAGTCTAAGATGGCAGCGCTACCGGAAGGTAGTTATTTTCGTTAATAAAGTTTTAAATATGGATATTTCTACAACAACACCGCGCGGATTAGGCAAGGCAAGGCAAGTTTATTTGTATAGCACATTTCATACACAGAGGTCATTCAAAGTGCTTTACACAGAAATGAGAAAACAATATATAAAAAAGAAAAAGAAAATGTAAAAATAAGATTTACACGATAAGATCACAATAAAGACAAAGATACATGAGAATTTAAAATAACAATTAAAGAAAATAAATAAATGTGATTTTAATAAAACAGTTTAAAATGTTAAAAAGAATAAAACAGGAGTAAAAGTGACTTGAGTTAAAGGTGCAGTCAGTGTGAAGCAGCACAGTGCTCATTCAGTAAATGCAGAGTTAAACAGATGTGTTTTTAATCTAGATTTAAAAGTGTTTACTGTTGAAGCACATCTGATCTCTTCTGAAAGTTGATTCCAGCTAGAGGTGGCATAAAAGCTAAATGCTGACGCACCTTGTTTTGAGTGAACCCTTGGTATTTCTAACTGACCTGATCCTAATGATCTGAGTAATCTGTTAGGTTTATATTCAGTTAGCATATCTGTCATGTATTTGGGTCCTAAGCCATGAAGTGATTTATAAACGAGTAACAATACTTTAAAGTCTATTCTAAATGTAACAGGAAGCCAGTGTAAGGACCTCAGGACTGGAGTGATGTGCTCAGATTTTTTGGTTCTGGTCAGAATTCTGGCAGCAGCGTTCTGTATGAGCTGCAGCTGTCTTATGGTCTTTTTGGGGATCCCAGTAAGGAGTCCATTGCAGTAATCCACCCTGCTGGTGATGAAAGCATGAACAAGTTTCTCTAAGTCCTGTCTTGAGACAAAACATCTAATTCTGGCAATATTTCTGAGATGGTAGTAAGCTGATTTGCTTATCGCTTTCACGTGACTACTGAAATTAAGGTCAGACTCTAAAATTACACCAAGATTTCTGACTTTATTTTGTGTCTTTAGACCCCTAGAGTCAAGGTATGTGTTAACTTTGAGAGTTTCATCTTTATTTCCAAATACAATGACTTCGGTTTTGTCTTTGTTTAACTGGAGGAAGTTTTGACGCATCCAACAGTTAATTTCATCAATGCATTTACATAGAGAGTCAATGGGGCTGTAGTCATTGGGTGACAGGGCTAAGTATATCTGGGTGTCATCTGCATAGCTGTGGTAAGCAATTTGGTTCTTTTTCATTATTTGACCAAGTGGGAGCATATACAAATTAAACAGAAGCGGTGGAAGAATTGAACCCTGTGGGACTCCACATGTCATGGATGTCCACTCAGATTTTTGGTTACCTATGTTCACATAGTAACCTCTTCCTTGTAGGTATGTTTTAAACCATTTGAGAACCATCCCAGAGAGCCCTACCCAGTTTTCCAGTCTATGTAAGAGTATGGTGTGATCTACTGTGTCAAAGGCAGCACTAAGATCTAGTAGCACCAGCACTGATATTTTACCTGAATCAGAGTTTAAGCGAATATCATTTATTATCTTTATGAGCACTGTCTCTGTGCTGTGATGCTGACGGAAACCAGATTGAAAGTTGTCCAGATAGCCATTTGAGTTTAAGAATTTGTTCAGCTGATTGAAAACAACCTTTTCAACGATCTTGCTTATAAATGGAAGATTTGAGATAGGTCTGTAGTTGCTAAGTATGGTTTTGTCTAGGTTACTCTTTTTTAGGAGAGGCTTAACAACTGCTGTTTTTAATGACTCTGGAAAAGTGCCTGTGATCAGAGAGGTGTTTACTATTTTTAAGAGGTCAGTTTCTAAGCAGTTAAGCACCTTTTTGAGAAAAGATGTGGGGAGCGTGTCAAGGCTGCAAGTTGATGCTTTAAGATGTTGTACTGTTTCTTCCAAGGTTTTTATATCATTTAGGTCAAATTCTGAGAGAATGACTAATTTCTGAGGTTGTTGCAATGATATCTAACTGACCACAGTACAATTTGAGGCCGTATTGATCGCCATTCTGATATTACTGAACTTCTCAGAGAAAAGGTTGCAAACTCATTGCATTTGTTGTCAGAGAGAATTTCACTAGGAACTTGATTTGGGGGGTTTGTTAGTCTCTCTACAGTAGCAAATAGAGTGCGAGTGTTGTTTATGTTTTTGTTTATAATGTTTGAAAATAAGGTCTGTCTAGCTGTGCCTAGTTCTACATTAAAAGCACGAAGACTGTCCTTATAGATGCTATAATGTACTTCAAGTTTTGTTTTCCGCCACATACGTTCAGCTTTTCTGCATGTTCTTTTCATGTGCTGTACTGCTGTTGTGTTTCTCCAGGGTGATTTACGTCTGCCAGTGATCACCCTGACCTTTACTGGAGCTATACCATCAATGGCATCTTTAACTTTTATGTTAAAGTTTTCAAGGAGAACATCAACAGAGTCTGCTGATATGTTTGGCAACATTGATATACCATTCATAAATACCTCACTGGTGTTCTCATTTATCAGCCTTTTTTTGACATAGACAGATCTAGCATCAGTGGCGGGACAGATCAATAAATCAAAGTAAACACAGAAATGGTCAGATAGCGCCTCATCCTTGATTACAGTGGATGAAATGTTTAGACCCTTGCTAATGAGCAGATCAAGAGTGTGTCCTCGATTGTGTGTAGGACCTTGCACGTGCTGGGTCAGATCAAAAGTGTTTAAAACATTTAACAGTTCAATTGCAGTATTGTTTTCTGCATTGTCTATATGAATATTAAAATCTCCAGCAATAACAAAATAATCAAATTCAGAGGAAATTGTTGATAGAAGTTCCGTGAATTCAACATATGCTGAGGTGTATTTGGGAGGTCTATAAATAATTGTAAACAGAATGCGTGGTGTACCTTTTAGAGCAATACACACATATTCAAAAGACTGGTAATCATCAAGTAACACTTGCTTGCATTGAAAGGCATCTTTGAATAAAGCAGCTATTCCTCCACCTCTTCTAACAGCTCTACAGACATTTATAAAAGTAAAGTTGGGTGGGGCTGATTAATTGAGGACTGTAGCACTGCAGCTGTCATCTAACCAGGTTTCATTTAGAAACATAAAGTCCAGGTTGTTAGTGGTGATAAGATCATTAACTAAAAAGGATTTGTTCTTTAGTGACAGATGTTCAGAAGTGCTTACTTAAAGGACAAGTTCGGTATTTTAGACTTAAAGCCCTGTTTTCAGATTGTTTATGGTGAAATAGAATGGTTTTGACTGAAATTTCGACATTTGCGGGTGCTCTGAGAATTTTCGCGTGTTTGTGTTTCAGCTCAGACCTCTGCAATGGGTTTAATGGTGCACTGGAACAATCCTTCCTAAAATGCATTAAACTTTCGTTTACAAAGACTTGAAACTCACCGAGTGGTCAGGGTTGTTCACTGATATGCTCACACAAAAATCGCTGCAAAAGATGCTTTCCAACAGCTGTTTTAGCATTCGTTGTTAACTTGTGGACCTATTTTTCCAAACGCCTCACACCCGTACATTCTTCCGCTTAGAGCTTGAATAATATACACTCCAGCCCAGGTGGTGGCGCTAATCCGCCTTTGCCTATTGCAAGAATAGAAACAAAGTTCCCGGCGCGGAGTAATACCGTACCTCACAGGACATCTAATACAAGTCCATGGGGCTGGTAAAAACTACGATAAAACCTGTTGGAATGCGTCTTTTGGAGCGATTTTTGAGTGAGCATACCAGTGAACACCCCTGACCACTCGGTGAGTTTCACGTCTTTGTAAACGAAAGTTTAATGCATTTTAGGAAGGATTGTTCCAGTGCACCATTAAATCCATTATAGAGGTCTGAGCTGAAACACAAACACGCGAAAATTCTCAGGGCAGCCGAAAATGTCTAAATTTCAGTCAAAACCATTCTATTTCACCATAAACAATCTGAAAACAGGGCTTTAAGTCTAAAATACCGAACTTGTCCTTTAACAGGAACTGGTTTTGGCACTGTATCAATCTCAGAATGACGTATAATAGGCAGTAGATTAGATAGAATTGCTGTGCGGCTGGAGAAGGCCTTCGTCTTTCTATCACATGTCAGGACAGAGATAGGGAAAACTAAAGGGACATCAGGCACCCCATTTTATCTTAAAATATTTATGACTGCTGACGTAGTGGGAACCCAACACATATCAGTTACCAGTGCTGTTTGCAGATGAGGGCTGGTGTGATCCCTGACGTTGAGGCAGAGGTCGGGGTGCTCTCTCAGATGGAGGGGGAGGGCGGGCTGGGCCCGAAGGCTTTGGTGGTTGAGGAGCCCACCGTTTCTTGGTTGATATTTGGGGACTCGCAGCAAAGAGAGCTTTGTTCCAGCAAATACCAGTTTCTCCATTTTCTCTAAAAAGCAGAGAAGTGGTGATGTTGGAGAGAGGGAGAGAGAGTGTGACGACATCAGCTGTGATTCTGGTATTCCTGAAGGCTGGGAGGGAGTGTTATCATTCCTTCTCTCGTCGTTATCAACAGAAACGTCCTTGGGTGTTGATTCACAATCCAGCTGTAGCGAGGTCTGTGGGCAGGGCTCAGCGTGAGCTGTGTCTGTGAACAGTAGTTGTTGTGACTGCTGAGTTTTGTCCTTGTCATCTGAATGTCCATCCAGGTGCTGGTGATGCATGGAGAAAAATATATTGTCTTTAAGCAACCTAGCACCTAGTTTGTTTGGGTGGATACCATCTGTGTTAAAAGTTGCCTTTGACTCCAGAAGATATTGAAATTGTCAATGTAATTCATTCCTCTCATAGTGCAGGTTTTTTGCAGCCATGAATTTAAACTTAGTAGCAGAGAAAACATATTTGTTCCTCGGGCTGGGAGAGGTCCACTGATGAAAGATTGAACTTTCAGTCTTCCAAGTGTTTCAAAAAGTTCATTGAAATCCCCCTTAAGGAGCTCAGACTGCTCTTTCCGAATATCATTCTTTCCCACATGTATGACCATCCGACTGACAGACTTATGTTTCATCAGAATGTTGCAAAGTTCCTTGTTAACATCAGAAACCATTGCCCGAGGAAAACAGTATGTACGGGTAGCCTTGCTTCCAAAGTTTCTGATAATATTGTCACCCACTATCAGCGTGCTTGCCTCAACTGCTGTCTGAGCGGAGCGCCGCTGCCTGTATGATATTGAGCGTCTGTTAGCTCTGTAAGCTACTGGCTGATGTGATCTGTGTCCATTAACATTTGGGGATTCTTCACCCAAACGCATTAGTGCTTCAAATCTATTTTCAAGCCGTACAGGGGGTGGTAGAATACCAATATTGGCTACTCGAGTTGTACCCATATCTGGGGTAGATGATGCTAATGCAGCAATTTGTGACACTCGTGACAGTCAAATAACTTGAGCACTTTTGGGTCTCGCACCCTGTTTATGCCATCGGTTTGTGTCCTCAATTACTTTAGGTTTCTCTGAGCTCACTATGACCTGTTTAAAAACATTAGGTTCACAGGACTTTATGAGAAGGACCACGATGAAGCTCCGCTGTATGTTCTGGCAGGGTCGGCAGCGCCACAAGTAACTTTGTTTCGAGAACTGCAATCTTTTGTAAAAGTCTGTGGCAGTTTGAGCAGCAGGTGGATTGAGATCCAAAAGAAGGCATTTTATCTTCTTTTCTTCTGATTGAGTGTGGGCAGCTGTGTTGTCCTGTTTTAGGATTTTCAGCTGCCGGCAATAGCAGACTGGTAGACTGCTATGACAAAAACCCCAAGTTGTTGAATATTCCAAATATCAATATGGTTCCAGGAATTTGTAGTTTTAGTTTGAGTGCGCAATTGTTTAGTTGAAGCGCTGTGCTGAACTGCTGGTAATTGAATCAAAAGATAAAAGCGAAAAAGCAAAAGTGCAAAGCACAGAGCGCAAGTAAAAGCGTCCGAACAGTAGTGAAGCAGGAAGTATTATGTTTAATATTACATACAAATAAGAATAGTCAGTTTTTTTATTTGGTGTAATGAAATATGTTTACGCGGTTTAAGGTTCAAAATCACATTATTTTACATCACATACCGTACATTATTGTTGCTCATGTTGAATCGTGTTGATTTGTACAAAGCTCATTGTTCTGAAAAGCGTGGCGTGCTTTGAATGGCCAGTTATCTCCTGCAGTGTGACTGGCTGAATACCTCAAGCTTGTGACAGTAATAACATGCCCCTGTGGCGCGTTTCAATAAGGAGGTTCAACCAACTGAGTTAAAACTTGAACTCTGAGTTGACTTACTCTGAGAGAGGAAACTCAGAGTTTTCGGTTACAGAACATCTGATCTGAGTTAGTTCAATCAACTCTGAGTAGGTTGACTCTAGGTTGAGTTAAGTGCGTGCAGAGCCACAATGAAAAGCCATCATCAATGGAGCTCTGATATTACGATTCACCATGGCAACAGCACGTGACAAAGAGGTCTTAATCCTCTTTATTACTAAAACTGAAAGTGGTGCTGCAAGTTTACAGTAACTACAAACATATATTTAAAAAAAGTGTTTTTGTTGGAAATTTGTTGTTGGAAATTACTACTCCAGTAAATGCATAGGCTACATTTAATTTTTTATCACGGTTAATATATAAGAAGAAAATAAACTGAGGACTGTCATTATACCTTATATTAATTTTCATGCAGATGTAATCCCATGGACAAAAGGAATATGACAGCAGCAAAAAAAATAAATTAGGCATAAGACTTTGGCATAAATTGATATGAACTTTACAAATGTTTGTCATGAATAAAACTAAAATACGCTAATTCGGTATTTGAACTCAGATCGCCAACATTACGTCTGCCCAAACCACTGCACAAGGCACTACCCACTAGACCAGCGGCTCTGATGAGTGCTTTTATTAGAAATATGAAGGCAACTATTCGGAAGTAAGCGCAAGGCCACAAAGGCTGATATTAGTCACTTAAGGATATTTATCTAAAATGACTTCAAAGAAAAATAATACCGCTCACATAAATGCACGTGGATATGACAAAAATCCACTCAGGGTCTCAAAATCCTCTCGTGACATAAATGTAACTTCCTACAAATGAATGCAACATCATCATCTACTACAGGATCCTCTATAAAAGCACATGCCATTTAAGTCACTTAGACCAGGGGTCCCCAACCTTTTTTACACAGCAGACCGCTTTCAGCTTTAAAAAAATTTCGGGGACAGGGGTTTGAGGTTTGGGGAGGGCGCTGAGTTGCTGTTCAACGGAAGAAAGATCAAACAACCATGGATTGGGAAAATTAATAATTGCTTTATTTATAGTATATTTTATATAGACGTGTAAAACCATATTTTGGCGGATAGTTTTTTTTACTTTCATTGTTTCAGTTTGCCTGCCCATTTAGTCTTAATAATTAACGGTAAACGAAATTGGCTTGCTTCTCGAAGGCAGCTCTAATCTTGGTCGAGCTCGAGCCCCAAGTTCAAGTAACAGAACGGAAGAAAAATGCAGTGAAGGAGGAGAGATGCCAGAAGAATTTCGGCTGGGTGCGGAGGCACGGAGACTCCCCTTTACCATATAATGAGGATTGACACAGGACAGTTTAGTTTCCTTTTAAACCTACGTTAAAAGTGTAGCCATTAAAATATTATTACTGCAGGAAAAGAGTTTATTTTGATCATGGTGCCACGATCTCTGGATAATTCTGAAGTTGTTTTACAGAAGAATAAAATAGTTAGCCTACTTTTCAGTCACACAGTTGAACGTCTCCGCGTATTTACATGATTTGCAACGTTCATTTGCAAATTATTCATTAAGTCATACCTCTGCAATTCTTTGATCGATTGTGTTTTAAAAGTACTGTATGCTCAAACTCTGACAGCAATGTGATCGCCACTGCACTGTTAGAGATAAAGAGAGACCGCGAGAAAGTGCGGCTCTGTACAAAAGTGGAAATGATTTGTTATTTCAAGTAGGCTCTTAAAGTACAAAATACCTGATTAAGCAATTACGTAGCTATTATAAAAAAAATTTTCAGGACGTTCTTGCGACCCAGTGGCAACTTGTCCACTACCCGGTACTGGGTTGTGGCCCAGTGGTTGGGGACCTCTGACTTAGACGGTCTCTGCACCTAAATATATGATAGGTTTACAAGTCATTTTAATTTACGGTTTCATTTTTATTATATTTTTGTGTAATATATAAACATATAAAGTAGTAAGTTAAAATTACTTGCACTGGAAATTTGATTATAACTTAAAGACAGCTAAAAAATGTTTTACAGTGTACATAATACAAATGTACGCAATGAATGAATGTAATAAATTAACTAACGAATAATAGTTAAACACCACTATTCGTTTAAAAAAGGGGAGGAGACTGACACAAACTCAGAGTTTATAGAATAAAACCTGCTCCCGACCAGGTTATGTTCACAGAGTAAGTTATCCAGGAAACAGACTCTAACAGACTCTACCTCTCCTTCTGAAACAGGCTTGACTTACCCCAATGTCTCAGGTTTAACTTACCTCCCTTTTTAAAACAGAAAACTCAGAGTTTCCCTCATTTCAGGGTTAACATACTCCGAGTTTTCACTTAACCACCTTTCTGAAAAGGGCCCCTGTTTAGCTCCCAAAACACAGCGTCTCTACGACATAGGTGGTGGCAACAATGCAATAGCGAGAATAAGTTACGCCCTCTTTTTTGCCTATACATGTGGACGGTGTAATATCAAATCTTCACATACAGTGATGTAGATAATAGAGGTGAGTTTGAATGAGGCACTTTAGAAAGGCATGAATGAGAAAGCATATCTTTTTGGGTTTGAGACTTTAATCTCTGTGACTTTACAGATCTTTATGCACAAACAGCTTTTAACACTCCAAAGACAAACATCAGATCTTGTGTAAATCACCCTGCTCTTATAAGAGCTTTAGTAAAAGAGCTTCATGTGTAGACAGACTACAGCATTCATAATGTAGTCTTGTTTGTGGGTTTGTGAGTTTATTGTTATTTATCTCGTGATTTTATAGGATGGTTACTGTGGGAAGTTTCAGTGTGATGAATTCTATCTGGAGACATCTGCAGCTGTTTACTTTGTTCTGACAGCACAAGCTGCAATTCAAAACACAAAGGAGTTTGAGTCGGTGAGTGACTGATGTGTGCTTTTATATGACACGCTGAAATAAAAAAGTGCTGAATTCTTCATCTGATTCATGTAAAGACCAATGACATTAAATCGATCTCATTTGCACATCACGTGATAATTCAGTGGTTGATAATAAGAGATGTAAAAAGATGTTTGATGTGTTTATGTAAAAGCATCTAAAATACTTTGAATAACTGATTTAATTGAGTCTGATATTAGTTGATTCTTTGATATGATCATGATAAAAAAAATTTACGACCAGTTTATCATATTATTGTATTAGTATTTCACACGTCAAAGAGATCTTCTTTGAACCTATCTTTGGGTTTTACTCATGTTTTGTAATCATCTGTTTGTTCTGCTGTAGAGATTTTCCTTTCACGACTTCAGTTATGTCTTTAACATCATTGCCCATCTGAACTACAACAGAAGCCACTACAACCAGATGACGACCGGTTTAAAGGTTAAAAGCATATCTCTGTTACAGTAATACAAACAGATCTGAGATCATTGTTACAGTGTCTCTCTCAAGTAGATGATGTGTAATGTCTCCAGCTTCTTTTAGTAATGTGAAGTTTTGTTGGGTTCAAATCTATATGAATGAGTAACATTATGTGGATGTTTATTATTGTCAATGCTCCTATATGGTGTGATAAACATGAGCTTATGAAACATGATCACTACAAGTCATTTCAGATGAAGGTAAATGTGCCACATTCAGGAAATATCAACTTTCTGTGATGTTAACTGTTCATAATTAAAAATGTCCTCTTTCTCTGTAGGACGACCCAAGTACATTTCAGGTGTGCAACATTTATTTATTTTAATCATAAATTATTTCAAGGAAACTTTATGTCAACTAAGTACTAGTAGACTGTTAAGTGGTAGGGGTTAGAGTTAGTAGAATAAGGCTGCGTCTCATTTCTCTGTCTTACCCCTCGGTTTTGTGCGTTCATGTGAGGTGACGTGGTTTCTCAATTCTCAGTTTGATCAAGGGCTAGGGCCACGGCGTAGGGATACATAGCCCTTGAAATGAAGTGTGATAAGGACCACGCTTGAAAGAGAGGGGTAAACGTTAAAGTAGGAATTTATCAGGAGATCAGGCATCAAGATCTTTTATGGCTGGACGTCGAACTGTCAAGGAGTTGCACAAATGAAAGTAACTTTATTTTCGGCAGTTTAATTGAGATTATATTATGACACTCATATTTTATGATAGCCTACTATTAATAAAATGTTCAAGCGGGTTTAATTGTAATGTTTTTGTTTTGAATCGCTAGTTAAGGCGCTTGCTAGCAGCAAAGTTATGCGTTATTTGTTGAGCTCAGCTCAGGCAATCGATACCACAAGCTGAGACGACGGCATCTTCTTTGTTTATGTCAACGCTTGTCTCTTTACGTAGCAGCCAGTTAGCAACAAGGTATGGTGACACCAACCGTAATCGAGTGGTGTCTCATTTTTTAGACAAACGATCTGTCTTACCCCTTCCCCTTCACTTTCGAGGGGCAAGGGGAAGACAAAGGGGAAGGGGTAAGACAGAGAAATGAGATATGGCCCTAAGTTGACATGTAATTGCAAAGTTACTTTTAGTCAGTCAAATATTGCTGTTTGTATGCATGAAAATGAGGAAATGTTGTTGTTCTCTTGCACACAGACCACAGTCAGGGTGGAGTTTGTAGTTCTGCCCAGTCGATTGCTGATTATTTGCACGGGTGCTGGAGGCGGACTGATCTTACTCATTATCATATTAGTTGTACTGCTGAAGGTAAGAACCATCTGGGAAGCACACATGGGTCGTTCTATGAAAATGGTGGCTTTCCGGTCCCAGCCCCAACCACCAGGAAAAACACTTAAAATTGTCAGATAATGACACAAAATATATGTGTTTTTGTTTTAATTGAAGTGTTTTATTATTAATAAAACATATGTAAGACAGTTATATTGCAAACCATTTTTTCTATATATTGTAGAACACGGTCATTACCATGAAATTGGCTTGTCCCTTGGGTCAGGAGTCGTGGTTTAGTGACATATTTTGAGTTAAAAAAAATTTTATTCTCTCTCTTTAAATGTCATAATACAAAGGGAAGTAGTACAGTTATTTAGAAGACTACTTAAAAAACTAAAATATCAACTAAATATTATAAATAATTTACAGGGAATACCTGTCCCCAAATTTCATGTCACTGGTGTTACAATTTATAAAAAACAACACTTTGAAAAAATCAACATCCTTGCCAACTTCTTCCTGGGTCAAACATTTATTGTAGGCATGGCTGTTTTGAAAAGCACATTTTAGCAATTTGATAAATAATTTGATAATTTCATGCGAGGACTTAAGATGTGTCACTGGTGTTACTACAGTTTATAGTAAGGGGAAAGGAAATTTTATTAATATAGTTTTTAGAAGAACAATGTCGCACACCCGTTAGTTCCAGTTAGGTGCGTTGGATGAAGAGACAATGAAGTCCACCAAACATATATAAAAAAGGGATATCCCGCACACGAATAACTTGCAAAATATAAAAAATATTTATTGCGACGTTTCGATCACAAGATCTTCCTCAGGTATATGAACATGAGTATGGTATCACACAGTATTTAAAAAATACATAGACCAATCACATGGGACAATAGTCACCGACTAATCACACAACCTCAATATCATACACAAATCAGAAACAGTCTATAATGACAAGAGAAAATCTGAAACTGTGAATAAATAAGCATAATGCAAAATTCCATCAACAATTTTAAAAAACACCAATTTTTTTCAAGATTATAACATCACATTGAAAAGGGCTTCATCATTTAAACCAAGAGGCGATAATGTTTGTAGAGTGAAAATCCAAAATAATTCACATCTCTGTAGGAGCATGTCAATGTCTCCGCCTCTCGGTGGCATAGTCACTTTTTCTATCCCACAAAAACTAAGAGAAGAGACATCATGACTCATGGCCATAAAGTGTGCCGCAACCGGGTAGTTAATGTCTTTTCTTCGAATAGAGCTCTTGTGTTCACTAATTCTTTTTTTCAATTGGCGCGTAGTTTTACCAACATAGCCCAAACTAGTGTGCGGGATATCCCTTTTTTATATATTAATATATTTTTTCAAATTGCATGATTAAGTGATTTATTTACAATTTAAGAAGTGTAGTTTGAGCTACTGTAGCCGCAATCTTAGATATGCCATTGTGTCTGCAGATTTGTCACGCGTGTTATCGTCACTGGTGTTACTGTTGCTGCTTTCATAAGTAAGCATTTTAAGGATATCATCATTCAATTTTGATCACTCAACCTCAATGCCTGTTTAAAGTAAATTATGACTTTATTTATATATTTTACAATTTCTTAATATTACATTAACTTTTTCTGTCTTTGATTATGTATGCAAATAAAATAGTCAAAATACATTCTGGGAAGCCTGATTTGTCATCTAAAATATAGGTAACATCAGTGACAAAAAAAGCAGCACAAGCTTTTTTAATGTAATGTAGCACAATATTTTAATGTAATATAGTAAAAATATAAAAATACATTAAGCTGTCATTTAAGTTGATTTATAATGTTAAGAGGTTAACTATTATCTGACTATAAGTTTTGGTATAAAAAAAAGAATTAAATTTTTAAAAAGTTGTCTGTTCAAAAAGCCACCATTTTCATAGAATGACCCACATCAAGGTGATCCTCTCATGCACAACTTTGATGAAAATAGAAAGGAACAATGGATGATGGAGAGAAAAGGCGCAGTGGTGGAGAGATGAACAGCCGTGATACAGAGAAGAAGACAGGTGATAAAGAAGAGTTTGATAGTAATGGAGCGATGGAAGTGATGAAAAGCAGTGATAGAGAGATAAAGAGCAGTGATGTAAAGATAAGGGAAAGTGATGAAGGTGTAGATCAGGGATGGGCAACTTCAGTCGTGGAGGGCCGGTGTCCTGCAGAGTTTAGCTCCAACTTGCCTCACCCCACCTGCATATGTTATTAGTATGCCTAGTAGGACCTTAATTGGCTGCTTCAGGTGCAGTGGCGGCGTTTCACGAAAACCTAGGGAATAGCAAAAATTCTTCGTACAAGAAGGCCATTCTCAAATCGAATCTATGAAACCACATTATATCCATATGTGTACATACTCCACCAACCTGTACAAAATCATACTATGATTGCACGGATGTACACTTACTGACAACAATATGGAAGCAATACAAATGAAAAACAAAAATAGAAATCATGGTTGTTTAAAATGCTTTTCAAATGTTGTCATTCTTAACTAAGTGCAACTCCAGCAACAGATAAACTAAAACAAGATAATATCAAAACATACTGGAACATCCCTTCACAAATCTTGTCATGACAGCCGCCAATAAACACTTATAAAAACACAATAAAGACTAACCAACTAAGACTAAAACACTAAATAAAACTCTTAGTAAAACAGGGCTAAATGCAAAAACAAGTCCTACTTTTTGTCGTCGTGCCGTTTTTATTCCACAAGTCGCCATATTCAAAAACGCGCGCAAAATAATTAATACAATTCACTTCGACTGCACTAGTTTCCCAGTGTAAGAGAACATGTTTGAGAACAAATAATTTTACTTCTGGAATAATGTATGCAATATGCATTGCGCGAGTGTGGGGGAGAACCGTGAGTCTGTTTGAATGTTAAAACAAAAAAAAGGAGTTTACTAGCGAAAATAAAGATTATAACAACAGCGGTCATCATGAAACCTCCTGCAAGGACTTCAAGCTGCGCTGCAAGAACGACAGGTTGATGACATCAAAGTACCGCGAGGGTGAGGCGAGAAATCATCGGAAGAGTTTGCTTTCAAACCGCTCTCGCGGCACGTTGATGTCATCCACATGTCGGTTCCTGTATTATAGCATGAAGTCAAGCACACGCGTAAATCATCCATATTAGTGATGTACCAATGTTCAGATATGTTCTACTGAAAAATATTTAACATTATTTTTAATGAGCTTCATTATAGCCTGTTGATTTCTGGTGTTTTGTCTGAATGCTGGATTTAATAGAGGAACTATATTGTATGGCGGAACAGCACTTTTGGGAGTACTTCAACTCGCCTGAAAAATCCGCTCCCCTTCTCCCTCTCATTATGGGAGAGGGAGGGTGTTACTGCGCCGAGTCAAAGTACTCCCAAAAGTGCTGTTCCGCCATACAATATAGTTCCTCTTTTAAATCCGCTTAGAAAAGCGCTACGTTTTATTTTGTACCACCAAATTTGGTCGTGTAACTACTCGTCTTAAATAGGAAAAACGTTGATGTGTTTGGTCACTTCTAACTTTATCTCTGAGTGGTACCATTGAATGAATGGGGCTAAGCTAAATGCTATCGAAGTGTCGCAGCGCGCTCCAGTGCTTACGTGCACGCACACAGATGATAGAGGGATGTATCAACTCTTCTTAGTTAAGGTAATAACATATTTTAATATTGAAAATGAGTAGACTATTCCTTTAAATCCTCCTTAATTCACAAAAAATTTTAGGCAGAAGAAAATAATGGGGAAAATTAGAAAACACATTTAATACATGATGCTAAACAATATATATATATATATATATATATATATATATATATATATATATATATATATATATATATATATATATATATATATATATATATATATATATATATATATATATAGTGATATATGAAAACCAGAGTAGATGTACTGTACTTGAATCACTGCACCATGGCCACAGATCCGGGTGTTATGACAGTGAGACATGGTTTTCTGATCGAGGCTGAATATTTGCTGTGCACTGGTTATAGCTTTTATTTTTTAACATATTCACTTGTAAAATATAATCTTATATCTGTGATGCTTAACTAACATAAGTTAACACTTGTATGCAATTGTCAAAAATAGGATTATGAGAAAAAAAAGATTTGTGTGAATAATTAAAATACTGCCCAAAAACTGTTATATAGAATAAATACAGTATCATACAGCAATTTTTAAAAGTACAATAAATTACTGTATATAATGTTTGAAGTCACAGAAAATGCAATGCGAATTAAAGTTATTTACTGTACAAATAGTTTTCAGTTTTATACTGGGTGATATACTCTACAGTAAATAACTGTAAAATGTACAAAAATGTTTAACAGTGTATGATAAATAAATCAAACGTTGCTCCCTCTTAGCACTTATAAAACATAATAAAAACTTTAAAAACGTATAAACTAAATGTGTTTTGCTGTACATACCTGTAGTTCTGTTGGCTGTGGAAGACGATATAAAAAAATGCTTTTATAGATTAGCATCTTATAGCTTCTTACTTTATAACCACACCCCTAATCCCCTTTATAAAAGAGGAAACTGACAATAATTGTTGATGCAAACATTTTGACATTTTTAAACCTTGATAAAATCTACCTGAAGACATAAGGACAGAAATAAAGAAATAATAAGAAGATAACGGTATTTACTGTACATTTACATCTACCCAACAGTCTTATGTTTTTATGCTCTTTTAATAAAGAAATTTGATTTCTGTTTTTAATACTGTGAAAAGTCTCGCAAAACGGGCACTTTAATTGTAATTGAGTTAAATAACGTATCACCTTTTTTGTTTATGTATTTTTGCACAAGATTATAAATGAACATATTAAAAGTATATCCTAATAAAAAAATTGCTTTGTTGATTCTTAATCATCTCAGTATTGAACTAAACTACATGAACTCGAGAAGACATTGACACTTTAATCCAAAATGACTTAAATGAGTTACATTGCATCTACAATATACATTGTTTATCAGCATGTCCTTCAAATTTAACCCATGTTGCTAGCACCAAAAATTTATTTCTCCATTATTTACATAAATATTACATAAAATATTAGTCAGTCATAGACTACACATATAGTTTAAAAGAATGTTAAACGATCCCAAACGAGGCATAAGGGTCTTATCTAGCGAATTGATTGTCATTTTTGACAAGAAAAATTAAAAATATACACTTTTAAACCACAACTTCTCGTCTAGATCCGGTCGTGATGCGCCAGCATGACCCCACGCAATACGTCATGACGTCAAGAGGTCACAGATGACGAACGCGAAACTCAAGTGTGTTGAAAGAAGACCGTTCCTACGTTGTTGTATGTCAACTGATACTAATTAATGTCTTTGTGTCAGTTTATTGTTTACAATGGTCCGCAAATGTGCGTTTTATATATGTAACACGTGACCTCCCTACGTCACTACGCATTTACGTTAGGTCGCGCTCGAAAAGTTGTGGTTTAAAAGAGCATTTTTTTTTTTCTTGTCAAAAATGACAATTGTTTCGCTAGATAAGACCCTAATGCCTCGTTTGGGATTGTTTATAGTCCTTTGAAACTCGGTTGAAAAAAACTGTTAAGTGTTGAGTTAAGTATTAAATGTTGGGCTCTATTAAAGTCCATTCAAATGAGAAAAATCCTGCAATGTTTTCCTCAAAAAACATAATGTCTTCTCGACTGAACAAAGAAAGATATCAACATTTTGGATGACATGGTGGTGAGTAAATTATCTGGATTTTTCTTTTAAGAAAATTGAATGTTCCTTTAAGTACTCCTCCATTCTCCTGTGTTCAGACAAACAGAAAGTCTCACTACAAACAGTGTTCTGCCAAGAGCTCAATGTATTGGTGAGAGGAAGTGAAGAATCAATCTACAAATCTCCAAAAAAAAAAAAAAAATCTACAAAAACATAGGTTAAAGTTAACTCTCTCACTGAATGTTTATCTTTTTGTTTTATTATGCACAATTATATGTTGTAACATTATCAGTGCAAATCTTTCTTAACTATCTAAGCTTATCTTACCAAAATCTAAGCTCATAAAAAAACTGCTTATTTCCTGCTAAGGACATTTTGCAACATTTCTCAATTTAAAGGTCATTTTATGCTAAATTGTGTCTTTATCTTATTTAAACCTTTACTTTTACTATGATAAAAACAGATCAAATATATCAGGTTGAATAAAATAGTTACAAAAATTTGTAGTTAATTATAATACTGAACTCATTAAATAAATGCAGTTGCAACACAGTATAGATGATGTATAAAATGCATGATTACCCAACAGAAATAGACAAATAGGGGTGCGCGGGGCAAAAACGCAGGGTTATTTTTAACACGGACTGTTTACATTGTTTTCATGCTGCCAAAAAATGGTCTCCCTCAAATTATGGAAAGGTTTAATGTTTTTCAATAGAGCTATTGATGAAAGAGTGTTTTGTGGCATGTAAGTAAATTGTTTCATCATATGTTTTTTTTCTTGGTTTCTGAGTTGAGTGTGTAAGATACCAAAACCAATGTTATGTCATATTAATCAGTGTCTTACTAATTGTTGAAATGAACATTAACAAAGATTAATCAATGCTGTATAAGTTCAGTTCATTATTAGTTCATGTTTACTAAATTAGTTAACTAATGTTAACTAATGAACTTTATTGTAAAGTGTTATTGAGTTTTTTTTTTACAGAAGTGCAAATGTTACAACTCCACCCCATAGGTGTAACTTTGCAGGCAAATATTTCAATACTATTTTGTCTATAGGTATCTGGTACCTGCACTATTCATCCCTCATTTAACCATAGTTCAATTAAAATGGATACAAATGTCTAAATTGGTGAGAAAAAGCAGCACTATTATGAAAAAAAAAACATTTTTATATGTGACCCAGTCTGTAAAAACCATACTAAAGTCTCGAAATCAAATTCTGAGATAATTAAAGTCAAAGTCTGATTTTGACATGACTTTATTCAATCAATGTTAAAGATATAGGGCCCTATTTTAACGATCTAAGCGCATCGTCCAAAGCGCGTGGTGCACGGTCTAAATGGGCGTGTCCGATGCCACTTTTGTTAATTTAACGACGGGAAAAATAGTTTGTGTGCCGAGCGCATGGTCGAAAAGGGTTGTACATATTTTCCTAATGAGTAATGGGTGTGTTTTGGGCGTAACGTGCAATAAATCCCCTTTAAAAGCCCTTTGCGCTGGTGCTGTGCGTAATCCCAATTTAGATGACAGACTTTGTTAACTGAAAAACTAAGCGGGGGAAGAAGATCCCCAGTTTAAGAATAATGTTAAAAATGGGTTGTTTTTTATTATTTAAAAAAAATTATTATTAAAACCTTCAAAAGCCTTTTTCTTCCAATCATAGAAGTACAAATAGCAGGCTTTTAATTGCTGTAAATGTATTGATATCCTACATAATCAATGTAATCTCATAAAATAATTTGCTAATATGCAAGAAAAGGTTTGTACTGTACTCTAAAAATACAAACAAGAGATAAAGGATTTATAAACGTGCAGAGAGCTGACACGTTTCAGCACTCGGAAAGCGCCATATGTTTTTTTTTTTACAAAGCATTACTTAAAATCTTACCATATCCACAGGTACAGTGTCATCATGTACAATAAATCCTTAAGATAGCATTTAAAACATTTAAAAATAGACGCATTTGTTTAAAGCAAGACATTTATTTACTTACCAGGCTGCAGGTGAAGCAGCTCTTTTTGTCTTCTAACGTCTCATAATTAGTCCTCATTTATGTCCAAGAGACTCAATAATAATCTTTTACATTCAATCCTTTAATCTTTCATATTTAAAAGCGTTTTTGTGCTGCTGCGCATTCATGTATGTGATAAACAAACCCGCGTTGTCCTCCCGTGTATTGGCGCATATTACTAATGCACTCTTTAAATAAATAAAAAACATATTGCGCCATTGACTTTAGACCAGGTTTTTGTTGGTCAATGGCGTAGTCTATTTTAGTTGCCTAAAAATAGCAACGCGCCAACAATGCGCCTGAACACACCTCGTTTTCAGACCAGAACACCCATGGGCGCAAAAAGGGGCGCAAATGCATTTGCTATTTAAACAACGTGGCGCTAAACGTGAAAATGATAATTGCGCAGGGTGGAAACTAGCAAAAGACACTTGCGTCACACATTGCGCTGCATTGCGCCGGGTGTAAGATAGAGTCCATAAACAATTTTCGATAAGACAGGCAAATTTATATTATTGGCAGCCACCAATCATTTGTGTTCTGCCAATTTAAAACAATGGTAAGAATTATGCTAATGTAGCAGTTTTCATATTGTTGTTGCTGATGGGTAGGGGCGGACTGGTCAAAAAGAAAAGCCCTGGCCACAGACGCAGCGAGATGCTGCACAGAAATATTCGCAAAGAAGGGAGCAGGTCAGTCAAGTTACCAGTAAAAGCACAGATCTATACATTGATGATTACATGTTTTAAAGTCAGGTGCTAGCATGATGAGTTGCTTTGTGAGGTCCTTACCGGGGAAACTCCTATACTGCAGCTCCGAACGCATCAGGCAGATCACTAGTTTATTAGTCAATTAGCAGGTCATTTTCAATAAGTCCTGCTATTCATGCAACCACAGCGAAACATCAAGGGTGATATGTTAAGTTTATCATTTCAAAAAATCATGCCTTTTATGTTCATTTCACCTTTTAATTTGCAACTCTTAAAAAGGTCTTTTATCATGCACACAACATCGTTTTCAAAAAACTTGTCATTTACATCAACCCACATAAATACGCTGTCGAGTGCCACAATTACTATGCCAAACCTATGGGCGGCAATGTAGGGAGCGGAATAAAGCCACGCAAGCCAATCAAAATCCTCATAATCTACACCAACAATCAACACAAGCGACTTCCTGTTACAGTACTTTCATATGACGCTTATTGTGATGTTTCAGAACCTAAAACCCCGTTTCTCCCAATTGACATGGCAACACATAAACGGGGTTATCAGAAATCTCCACTTTGGCCAGAGGTTTTAGAAATAATCATTTTCAGTGATAAAAACAGGGGGTTTTGTGTATTGTATACCTACAGTATAGACATAGACTGCATCTTTACAACTCATTATTAAGATAGATTACTTGTTGGTCAGTCCCCTTTTCTATATTTTAAAGGAACAGTATGTAAGAAATGTATATCAAACTGAAAAAAAACCATATGATTAAAAAATGTAATTACATGCCACCAAAACACTCTTTCATCAATAACTCTATTGAAAAACATTATACATTTCCATAAATTTGCGGGAGACCATCTTTTGGCAGCGTGAAAACAATATGAGAAAACCAACTCGCTCAATGTAAACAGTCCGTGTTACAAATAACCAAGGCTTTGAACCAGTTCACGGAACGAAAACGAAAACGAAAACCAGAAACTTTAAAAATATATATGTTCTGGAACAGAAACGTTCATTTAAAATAATGGTAACCGGTTAATACCGCTAGTTTTTAGTTTTTTTGACAAAATTTCTGTGCCATTCTCGATGAAGTTCACTTCCGGTCGTCGTTGACTCATCGGAGAAATGAGAAGCTTGCCACCAGCAAGTAGCCTACTCAAGCCCAAGTCTCTAATGCTCAATCATAAGAGGTAAATAGGCAACCAAGTATCTCAAGATGTTTGTTTTTTACTAATTAGTGGTGTAACGGATCATAGTTGATCCTTGATCGTACAGATCACGACTCATGGTTCGGCTCGCATGCAATTCGCCGATTAATACGCAAATTTAAATAGGGTGAAAGTTGATCATTTGTACATGTTTCAAAGGCTTGCAAATGTTAACACTATAGTGATCTTAAACAATTTAACCGCTAAAAGACGCTAAAATGAGCAATTTTCTGTACGCACATGCAAAGCACTGAAAAACAACATAAATATCACTTTATGTGGAGCAACTTTTTATGCTGCAACTTCTTCCAGAAGCGCCGTTTGATATTCATATGTGTGTGTGTGTGCTTGTGTTTAACTGGACTCAACAAATGTAGGCATGTCAGAAATATGCTGCTTACATAATGTAGCCTTTTTTAATGTTTGATGACAAGATAGAGACTTAAGGAAAAAGAATAATAATTTAAGTTTAATGTCCTAATGATCAGCCTACTTATTTGTATGTCCCACAGCTGACATGGAACGTTATTAACCGGTCCAGGAACTTAATTTTTTTGTTCTAACTGGTTCAGGAACGTTAATTTAAGGGTTGAACTGGAAACGTTAAAACACTGTTTCTGTTCTGAACGAACCAATTAGGGAAAAAATCTGGTTCAAAGCCCTGCAAATAACCCCACGTTAGTTTTTGCTAATCATGCAGTTTATACATCGTCTATATTGTACATAAAACTGTAAGGGGTGCAACTGCATTTGGACATTTAATGAGTTCAGTATTATAAATAACGACACATATCTGTAATTGTTATGTTCAACCTGATATATTTGATCTGTTTTTATCACAGTGAAAGTAAAGGTTTAAATAAAATAAATGTTGCAAAATATTTTAAACAGGAAATAAACATACATTTTTTAGTTACAAGCTTAGATAAGATAATCTTAGATAGTTACAAGATTCGATTTAAAAAAGAAAGATTTGCACTAATAATGTTACAACATATAATTTTGAATAACAAAACAGAAAGAAAAACATTCAGTGAGAGAGTTAACTTTAACCTATGTAAGAGATTTGTAGATTGAATCTTCACTTCCTCTTCATCGATATATTGAGCTGTTGGCAAGAGTTTGGAGTGAGACTTTCTGTTTGTCTGTACAAACAGGAGAACAGAGACCGAAGCTCAAAATTGTTCTGTTCTCTTGCTGCCAGCAAAGAATCAGATGTTTGTTTCTTCTGTCTGTACACTTAATACCTGCTGACATTGAGAGTTGTGAGGAAGTGGAGTTGATCTTAAACTCAGATGCTCTTCAGTAAAAGCCCCCTCAAACACCAGCAGGAGAGACTTTTTAAGTTTCTTCTTATACTCATCACACATGAACACATAGAGAATGGGGTTCAGACAACTGTTAAAAAAAGCCAGACAGGCTACAAAAGGTTCTGCATCATTAAGTTTCTTTTTAGCACTGTCACTCCAGTTATACTTATATGCACTTATTAAACACAATTTCTGAACATGAAAAGGAAACCAGCATATGAAAAAAGCCAGAATCACAGTTATGATCCGGTAAGAACGAAGCTGCTTTCCTGTTTTGAGACGTTTTACTCGCACACCAATAGCTATGTATGAAGATGCAATGATTATAAAGGGAATTACAAATCCTATAATAAACAAGAATGTGAACAGAGACATATACACATTCATGACATTTTCAGCATCTTGTACAATTCTAACAAAGCCAAAAGGGATGCTGCAGTACATGGATAAAATCCACACAAATACACTGATGATTCTGGCTTTGACTAAAGTTCGTTTGTTCTGAGCCCAAACAACAAACCATGTGCACAGACATCGATCCACACTGATAACTGTCAGAAAGAAAACACTTGCAGACATATTTAGTGCAAAACCAAAATACAAGCATGAATTCATGTGATTGTTCAAGTTCAAAAGTATACTCTTGTCAAAGGCAACAATTTTGTAAACCAAGAACGTAATAAAAAAGAAGTCTGCAATCGCCAAGTTGAGAAACCAAATGGAGTTGACTGTCTTCTTAATTTTGTAGCCGGTCACAAAGATGACAAGTCCATTTCCAATGACACCTATGACTAAGATGACAAAATATATGCATATCTCAAAGATTTCAATGTTTGTTAAGCTCTTCGGACTTCGGTCAGATTTTGATGTCCCAATAGTTGTGCTCACTGCAGAAAGAAAAGAGAGAGAAATGACTCATGATTACAGACTCATGCTCAGTCCCATCATGTAATCATCAACAAAGGCTTTTCTACAAAGTATTAAATAAAGTATTCCCTGTGTCATTTCACTTTATTTATTATGACTCAACTTGTATACTTAAATGTTCTGATTTCTTTGTATGAATTCAATATTTGGCTTGATGGCTACATCTGGTGGAAATTTTGTGTCAATAGCCCACTTACAAAACCCCTTAAAAATGCTGATGTGTCAAATACTTATTTTCCCCTTCTGTATAATGGAGAATTACATTTTTTGGTCCTAGCAACATGGGTTTAATTTTAAGGACATGCTGAAAAACAATGTATATCGTAGATGCAATGTAACTCATTTAAGTCATTTTGGATTAAAGTGTCAATGTCTCCTACAGCTTATGTAGTTTAGTTCAATACTGAGATGATTAAGAATCAACATAGATTTTAAAATCTGTTGAGATCTAAAGAATGTTAGCTGTTATTTTTTTATTAGTTTATATTTTCAATATGTTCATTTATACATTTTGTGCAATAAATACATAAACAAAAAAGTGAATGAAATTAGAATTAGAATGAAAGTAAAATGTCCTCAACATTCCCATTTTGCAAGACTTTTCACATTGACTGTATTAAAAACAGAAATCAATTTTCTTTATTAAAAGAGGCACAAAAACATAAGACTGTTAGATAGATGTCAATGGTTGTACAGTAAACACCATTATCTTCTTTTTATTTCTTTATTTCTGTCCTTATGTCTTCAGATAGATGTTGTCAAGGTTTAAAATGTCAAAATGTTTGCATGAACAATTATTGTCAGTTCCTCTTTTATAAAGGGGATTAGGGGTGGGGTGATGATGTAAGAAGCTATAAGATGCTAATTTATAAAACCATTTTTATATCGACTTCCACAACCAACAGAACTACAGGCAAAACACATTTAGTTTATAAGTGTTTATAGTTTTTATTATGTTTTATCAGTGCTAAGAGGGAGCAAAGTTTGATTTATTTAACATACACTGTTAAACATTTTTGTACATTTGACAGTTATTTACTTTAGAGTATATCACACACACTGTAAAAAAATTCCGTAGAAATTGCAGCTGGGTTACTATCTTACCATAGATTTAAATTTATGTTCTTTACTGGCAACATTTTGTTCAAAGTTAAATGAACATTAAACATTCTTTGTCTTTACAGAGTAAAACTGAAAAACAGCCTAAAGCAAAACATTCTGGGAAACAAAATCTGAAGCAAAAAAAACAGAAAAAGGTTGATGATGATTTCTGGTTCCCAGAATGCTTTGCATGAGGCTGTTATTGTATAGTTTTAGGGGCCAGTCACACCAAAAGTGTTTATGGCAGTTGCAGGCGCCTTTTTTGAATGATATTCTATGGGCAGGGCACGTTTGCGCGCTGTTTATGCGCGCCGAGCGCCTTGCGGTTTTTTGCCGCCTGCCGCGCACGCGTTTTTGAAGGAGCGCTGAGAGCGGAGAAGCGCCTGACGTCATTCGGGTCTTTCCATTGTCCAATCGAATGAGGGGAGAGGCGGGCCTTACGTTGTGGTGAGGGAAGTTTACAGTTGCTTTGAAGAACCGGACTACACTCGCTCACTCTCTCCTGCGTGTTTGTGCACCTCTCATCCTCAAACAAGGTCAGAGCAAGCATCCTCTTTTTAAAGTTTCTACTAATATGACAGTTAACAGCAAAAGAGCGCTTACACTTCAATATTTGATTGACAAGATAGCTGACTCAGTGGTTGCTTAGCAATATGAAAAGCCGCGTCGCACTGCTCTTTTTTTTAAAAAGGCAGTGCGTCGCGCCTTGCGTTTGCAAGCGTTTAAAGCGCTTTTGGTGTGACTGCAGCCTTATTCTGTAAAGATAAAGACTTGTTAATATTTAAAATTTATTTACCTTTGAACAAACTCTTACCAGTAAATATAAATATAAATCTACGGTAAATTACCGGCAACCCAGCTGCAATTACATTGTAATCTCTACGGATTTTTTTTACAGTCAGTATAATACTGCAAACTATTTGTACAGTATAACTGTAATTCGCATTGGAATTTTCTGTGACTGCAAATATTATATACAGTATGTTATTGTACTTTTAAAAATTGTTGTTTGATACTGTATTTATTCCAACAGTCTTTTTGGTGGTATTTTAATTATTCACACATCTTATTTCACATAACCTTATTTTTGAAAATTGCATACATACAGCCGTTGACAGGACGGAGTTCAGGGGAGCAGATAAACTGAAGATTTTTCAACAAAGACTCATTCCTTTAAAAAAAAAAAAGAAAAAAAAACATGCCAGCATTTTTTGTGATTTTCACAAAAGTTTCACAAAATGCCTTCCAGGAAAATGTTCTTCTATAAATATATAGACTTACAAATATATAAAATCTAAGAACAGACCCTCTGCTTTCTAACAAACATTTATTCATTTCTTCTCTTATTATTACCTCTTAAATATGGGTAGGTTTCTTCAAAAAGAACCAATTTTGAGCAAAAAGCTGAAATAATAGAATTTTTGTAAAGGAATTTTGTTAGAGATCAGATTCAGAATGATTACCAAAACATCCACTTAGGTTAAAATTTATTAAACCAGTTTTTGCTTCAGTTTTTTATAAATTGGGTAAGAGTGCCCCCTAGTGGACTACAGAATACCATAAAAACTCGTCAGGAAAGCGTCATTGGCAGAGAAATGTTTTCTCTTAATTGAAGAAATAACTCGTCAATGGCGGGGAAAAGCGTTAATCCCTGAGACAACGTCGCTTTTTTGTAAAGATACCTGAGAGAATGAAAAAATACCAGCAAGGTAAAATAGTCTGTGTATGTTATTTATTATCAGACCCGCGGTTGTCAGGTTGTTCACTGTAATGGAACATTTTAAAAATGTTAACCGGATAAACATGTAACATAGCGGAACGCATTATAACTGTAATATTAGAAGACGAAATTCAATATAAACATTATTAATAATTTATATGTATGTGACTCAGAAAGACTTTATAATGAGATCAGAGTTCTTATTACTGTAGACGGGTCCCTGCAGCGTGTACTTGAACCGTCGTGCTTGACATCTCTGCTCCTGATAGCTTGCCCTGTCCGTTTGATCTCCGCCCAGCAGACACACAGGACACAGGCATGAAAAACGAAAGGCGTGGTTGCGATCACTGGTGCTTGCCTCATCATCACTATTACCGCTGCTGTTAAATGTTAAACATATGCGTAACTTCTTTTGTCTGTTCTACATCCACATCCCGGGAACCGCGCCGCAACCTTGCACTTTGAGAGTGCGATGTGCTTTATTTTTATTTTTAAACAAACTTCGCTGAGGCCTGTTTTTGTCAGACCACTTATATTTTGTTCAGTCAGTGACATATTTTAATTGCATGCCCATGTCCATTTTATTTAAACCTCTATTAAATTAATCCATAATTGAGATTGAAATCCAAGTTTAAGTAGTGAAACAGGACTAAAGATAATCTTAAATATAACTTTGAATATAAAAATTCTTTGTGGGGATAAATTAACGAGGATTTAGCCAAATACACTGCAAGAACTAGAATGAGAGACAGGCGATGATAAAGAGGACAACGGTTATCCATCCTTTCTTCACCAGTAGTGTTGTTTTTGTCAGCCTGTTTTAATTTTAGTTTTAGTTTAGTCTTTGTGTCAAGCTGTTATTTTAGTTTTTATAGTCACGTTCATACTCTTAGTCTAGTCAAGTTTTAGTCGACTAAAAGTCTGGGGATTTAAGTCTTATTTTAGTCAGACTTATCCATGACTATTTTCGTCTAGTTTTAGTCGATGAAAACTGATGACATTTTTGTCTAGTTTTATTCAGTGAAATTGTATTTTAGTCTCTTTTTAGTAATGCAATTCTATTTAACCCATATAATACAATGACCTAGTAGTAGTATAGACAAAACAATATTTTCTTTGAGCCAAACCCATTTCAAACAAAAGTTATATTATTGTTACCTTATAGACTCAAGAATAGATCCATTCCAGACATGGAAGATGCTCTGATTTGAATTAACAAGATATTTATTTTACTATACTCTGAGTGAGTGACTTGACTGTTCGTAAGAGTCTTCATAAAAGTTTACGTAATCAGAAGTATTTTAAGCAAACACACGCACGCACGCACGCACACACACACACACACACACAGGGTCAAATATACATATTGCATATTGTACAGTATTAAAAATCAAGTTCCCTGCTTATTTGTCAGTCAAAAATTTAACTAATAATGAAACAAACACATAACATTAAAGCATAGATGTAAATTCTTACCCATTTTCTTTGTCTTTATTTTCTACTGTGTGTCTGCAGGTTGATGTTGTCAATGCCCACAACAACGTCTCTGTGATTTCCCTTTATAAGGGAGAATAGGGGTGGGATGTGGGGTGATGATGTAGAACAGACAAATATGCTTCTGTAGAAAGACATTTTAAATACCATCTTCCAATAACAAATTTCCCATACCAGATAAAATTAGAGCCAATTTTACATTAGGGTTAACCCTCTGGGGTCTGTGAGTTTATTGGCCCCTTTGAGAAGTTTTGATCTGCACTAACATTTCTGCCTTTTTCAGTTGCTTAAAGAAATAGTTCACCCAATAAGTAAAAATTCTGTCATCATTTTGCCAATCAAATCCTCAGAATCTACACCAACAATTAACACAAGCAACCTTCTGTTTCTTTCAAATAGCACTTATTGTGACGTTTCAGAACCTAAGGTTGTTTTCACATATGTTGGTGCGCACCGTGGTGCGGCCTCGGAGCGCACCAAAATACATTGTATCATTTTTCAGTTAGTGCGGTCCATGTTCACATATATATATATATTTTACTTTACTCGACATGCCGCACCGTACACCATGTGACAACGGTCAGCGCTGTCATTGGTCTCTGACAGCTCTTACTGTGTCATGACCACCCCCACGTTTCCACAACAACCAACCTGACATGGAGAGCGCAGCTATCAAGATGTGGAGATAAACAATGCACGTCTTTGCGAAGTTCATTTGCTTTAACACAAAATTGCGTAGCTGTTCTATTAAAGCCTTTCTCACGGAGCTGTTTGCTAAAAAGCCCGTAATGTCACTATTTGTGTGTGGAGGACAGCTATGCATTTATAAAATCATCAGCTCAAACGTAAAAGAGACAGCGAATCTCTATGCAACGGACCAGGATTGGCTTGTTTGTTGTTAACCCACAATATAACACCCGGCTCACGTCACAACGGAAGCCCAGTGGCTCAAACATGTGGAGAACTTCCTGTATTTGGTTCGGCCCGAGGTCCAGCAGTGTTCACACCACAGGTGGGTCGCCCCAGAGTTCGGCAACAGCCGCTCCGAGACCACCTGTTTAGAGCGGTCTCGGAGCGGCCGTTTAGTGCGCACCCGAGTACGGCTGTTGTGTTCACACTGACCCAAACGCACCGTACTCGGAGCGACACGTCATTTGGGCCGACCTAAACAGTGTATATGTGAAAACACCCTAAAACCCTGTTTCTCCCAGTTGACACGGCAACACATAAACATCAGAAATCTCCACTTTAGCCAGAGGTTTTAGAAATAATCATTTTCAGTGATAAAAACAGGATTTTTATTGTGTAAAAGAGAGGCCAAAACCCAGGGAAATATCTGCATCTTTCCTTCCCGGGGCATCTGTTTTTGAGGGTTCACCTACAGATATAGACTGCATCTTTACAACTCATTATTAAGATAGATCACTTGTTGGTCAGTCCCCTTTTCTATATTTTAAATTTGTATAAATGTATTCCCAGTCAGATTCATGAACATGAATTTGTCTGGTAGTCTACCTGTTATATCAACTACAACTAATAATTGTCACAATTAGGATGAAGATACGGAAGACGGATTTACAAAATGACCTAACTTTAATAAAAACTCAGGAACATAACAGGAATGTGCATACACAATAGACAATAACCGACAAAGAGGGGAATATATACACAAGACTACAGGTGGAGACAATCAGCTTACACACAGGTGAAAACACTATGAAGACTAAACACATGACAATGACGGTCCTTACAATAATATTAACCTATAAAATTACCAAGTTCGGTGGAAAATGGTGATGGTAGCAATCAAGGTGGCCTGGGATGGAGTCACTACAAAAAAAGTTGCTAAGAGCTGCAGACATGATGCTATGTTTTAGTCAACAAGACACTGACATAACATAACATTGGATTTGGTATCTTACACACTCAACTCAGAAACAAACAAACAAAAAATCTCTTTCATCAATAACTCTATTGAAAAACATTATTCCTTTCCATAAATTTGCGGGAGACCGTCTTTTGGCAGCGTGAAAAAAAAAACGAGAAAACCAACTAGCTCAACCTTGTGCAACAATGTAAGCAGTCCGTGTTACTAACCCCACATTAGTCGATGCATTTTATACATCATCTATATTGTACCTAAAACTGTAAGGGGTCTAACTGCATTTGGACATTACGTTCAGTATTATAAATAACTACAGTACACATATCTGTAACTGTTATGTTCAACCTGATATATTTGATCTGTTTTATCACAGTGAAAGTAAATGTTCAAAGAAGATAAAGACACAATTTAGAATAAAATGACCTTTATATTGAGAAATGTTGCAAAATGTTCTTCAAATGTGTTTTTTAGCTATTAGCTTAGATTTAGATAAGAGAAGCTTAGATAGTTACAAGATAAGATTTAAAAAAAGAAAGATTTGCACTAATAATGTTACAACATATTATTGTGCATAACAAAACAGAAAGATAAACATTCAGTTATAGAGTTAACTTAAGTAAGAGATTTGTAGGTTGATTCTTCACTTCTTCTTTATTGATATATTGAGCTGTTGGCAAGAGTTTGCGGTGAGACTTTCTGTTTGTCTGAACACACAATGGAGGAGTTCTTGCGAAATCTTAATCTCCAAATTACAAATGTATATCTCCAATCATCTAAAGGCTGAAGTAAAAAAAAATTGTTCTCTTGCTGCCGTCAACGGTTTAGATGGTTGTTTCTTCTGTCTGAACATTTACTACCTGCAGACATTGAGAGTTTTGAGGAAGTGAAGTTGATCTCAAACCCAAAATTTGCTCCTCAATAAAAGCCCCCTCAAACACCAGCAGGAGAGACTTTTTAAGTTTCTTTTTATACTTATCACACATGAACACATAGAGGATGGGGTTCAGACAACTGTTTAGATAAGCCAGACAGTTAACAAAAGGTCCTGCAGCATTAATTTTCTCTTTAGCACTGTCACTCCAGTTATTCTTCACTGAACTTATTAAACACAATTGCTGAACATGGAAAGGAAACCAGCATATGAAAAAAGCCAGAATCACAGATATGATCCGGTAAGGACGAAGCTGCCTTCCTGTTTTGAGACGTTTTACTCGCACACCAATAGCTATGTATGAAGATGCAATGATTATAAAGGGAATTACAAATCCCAAAATAAACATCAGTGTGAACCGAAACATTATAACATTGATGAAATTTCCAGCATCCTGTACATACTCAGCAAAGCCAACAGGAATGCAGTAGCAGATGGATAATATCCACACAAATACACTGATGATTCTGGCTTTGACTAAAGTTCGTTTGTTCTGAGCCCAAACAACAAACCATGTGCACAGACATCGATCCACACTGATAACTGTCAGAAAGAAAACACTTGCAGACATATTTAGTGCAAAACCAAAATACAAACATATGCATTCATGTGATTGTTCAAGTCCAAAAGTATACTCTTGTCAAAGACAAAAACTATGTTGTAAACCAAGAATGTAATAAAAATAAAGTCAGCAATTGCCAAATTGAGAAACCAAATGGAGTTGACTGTCTTCTTAATTTTGTAGCCGGTCACAAAGATGACAAGTCCATTTCCAATGACACCTACGACTAAGATGACAAAATATATGCATATCTCAAAGATTTCAATGTTTGTTAAGTTCTTCTGACTTTGGTCAGATTTTGATCTCCCAATATTTGTGCCCACTGCAGAAAGAAAAGAGAGAGAAATGACTCATGATTACAAACTCATGCTCAGTGAAAAGTGAACCTGTTTAATTAATTCACCAAACAAAAAAGCTTAAAAACCTGTTAAAGCGAACCGGGCCCGTGCGTGGTCCTGACGCGTTTTGTTTACAAACTATTAAGTTTACAATACATTATACTGATGAAGAAGGTTATTAAACTTGTCATGCCATATATCATTAGAAAGGTTGGAGGGTTTAGATTTCATTTTTAAGTGCTGTTCCACTAAATAAATGCTCTAGCAAAATTAATAATACATTTTATGCAACGAGGTCATATTTTAATTTGTTCATTCATAAAATGACTTCACGCTCTTATTATGAAACTGCGCCTCCCTCATAACTTTAGACGAATTCACACTGCTGAAATCTCATTGCTTAAGCATTCACAATATAACATCCATTCGCAGTTTTAGTCCACAAATGTATTACATAAGAGAATTATTGATATTTCTTCGTTGTTTCCATGTGATTTTGCATCAAATAATCCTAAATCCATATTGTTATTCAACAACTGCACACGCAGCGCGATTCTAATATGGAAAAGGCATACGCGATCAGGTCAGTCAGAGTATTATGTTTAAAATGAGTCCACACACATTATGATTAATATTTCACATACAGCTAATAAGTTTAGTGTTTTACTGATGTTTTTGTGTGTTATTTTCGTGTACCTGTTATCTTCAGTAACTTAGACTGCTTGTCATTCTGATGCACATTCGCTATTTGCAGACATTGTTGAATGTACCTAACATTATGCAAGTACTCTGAATGTATATTGTGAGGACAAAAGCTTATTATTAGTAACAGATCGCTGTCTGGGTGCTTTTCTATCGCCCATCACTGAATGAATGGTTACGCAATTTACTCGCGATAGAGATACGTCACCGCCATTAATATGAATGCTTCTTTTATCACTTCACAACAACTGGTGAGAGTGCTTTAGTTTTTAAAACATGAGGTGTCCACAATGTAAATAGTTTTATTTTTATTTTAAAAACTTCATAATTACTATGTTCTGTGTAGTTTACGGTTACTAGATTATTTCAATATTTAAATTAAAACACATTTTTGTCAAATGTGTATACAATGTTTTTATGTAATTAATAAAGTTTTGTATATACATACTCTAGGTAATAACCACATGTAAATAATTATTTATAAAGCTTTTTCTACTTTACTCTACATCATTATAGCAGGTGATGATTTGGAGGAGCCCAGTGGCCATTTTTTGAAATGTGCCATGGTGAAGATCAAAGCTTACAGTAACCTTATTTTTTATCATATCATCTTCAAATTTAAAACATAGATTGGTCAGACATGTGGTCTTAAGTCTATGTTGTTTTTGGGTTGGTATGGCATATTTAATATGACATTATTAATTAAATAAAAACACGTTTAATTTTAATAAAACATTTTCACCACACTTCAGTGTCTATAACATTTAGCTTTTTTTACATATCTGAATTCTGATAACTGAGAAGTAAAGACACAACTGTCTTCTTTTTAAAGATATCAAAATTGTGTCTGTAGGTCAAAGGGTTTTGGAACTACAGCTGTTTTAGTGTGGGCATGTAAATTTCATGATTTGGCCTGAAAACGGCTGTCTGGATTAACAGGTTAAAATAGTTTAAAGAACATTCATCTAAACTATATGTGTAGTCTATGACTGACTAATAATATTGACAGCGGGGAAGATAATTTTTTGACACTTCAGCATTTTTATCAGTAAGGGGATTTCTAAGTGGGCTATTTATAACAGATTTAGCCATCATCAGAGGTGTAAAGTACTTGAGTAATTTTACTTGATTACTGTACTTAAGTATTATTTTTGGGGATTTTTACTTTACTTGAGTACAATTAAAAATCAATACTTTTACTTAATTACATTTTTTAAGAAAAATAAGTACTTTTTACTCCTTACAATTTTATTTACAGTCAAAAAGTAGAGATCAATTCATTCTATTTTCCCTTGCTCTTACCAAACCAATTGAATTTTGCTGATGGCCAGTTTAACTTAAATGTAATTCATTCTGGAGCCTTTGGACCATTTCAAGGAATTGGCCAACAGTTTATCTGATGATGAAACCGTCAACACATGAAGTGTCTTCCTGTGTGACACGTTCCCTGCTATTTGCAGTCTCTCTATCAAGACTAAGACCTTGTTCACACTGTCAGTCCAAATCTGATTTTGGTGCATATCCAATTTGACAGATTCGCTGTCCATATTGTGTATCACAACTGTTCAGATCTGATCTGTGCTTCCTGTTGCATTCTGCCGTTTTCCGGATTAACTTCACTGTTTCTATGGCAATGATGTCGCTCTGGCACGGCAGTCTGCATCGACTTCTGACGTGTTTACGTGATGCAACAGCATGACATAACCAAAAAGCTACACAAATGCGATCAGGGCGGTCAGACTGAAGTGGATTTCCAGAAATGCAATTTGAAAAACTATTTCAAACCACCACTGGATGTAGCGTGAAAAGGATTAGAAAAAACAGATTTCATGTGGTTTTTGGCCGTTCACACATTCTAAATGTGATTGGATTCCTATCGGATATGCACCAAAATCGGATTTGGACTGACAGTGTGAACAAGGTCTAATACACCTCTTACTGCAACAGCTGCCCGTGAGAGGCTTGATAGAGCTTGAATTTTGAAATTTAGCGTCTGGTTAAGTTAAATTAAAGGTATTACAACTTTGAGTAGCATGTTGCTTAAAATAATGCACACCCTAGCTGGTAACGCGGCACGACACAAAGCGGAGTTTGCATTATTTTCGAATAATTCAAAGGACCGAAGTCATTTATTCCGGTTACACCACGGTTACCACAAACATTGCTCTGGTGCCTATTTTAAAGAAATGAAAGGTTAGGTGTGCGGTTATTAAAAAATAATCAACACCCATAGCACATTTCTCAGCCAATCAGAATCAAGCATTCAACAGACCCGTGGTATAAATAAATACAATTAGATAAAAACAGTTGTAAAGCAGGATAAAACCTTGTATGTGGTTCATTCACTTCATGTTTTTAGAGATTAAAGCTTAAACAAGAATCTCTAGTTTTCATTCTTCCTGATACTTTTACTTTTTTAATACTCAAGTACAGTGGCGGTTCTACACGGAGGCCAAGGGTGGCCCGTGCCTCTGTAGACATGTCCCTGGCCACCCCTGTGGCCACCCCGTGCTGACCAAATAAAAAAGTATAAATTTATTTTGATTTTACACGCGAGCGCCAAAAGCGGAACTAATGCGACGCAACGTTCTACACGGGCAAATTAGAGTGGCGCACCCAACCACTAGCCGCCTGTGGGTGCTGCTCGGCGAGTGTCTCAATCCGTTCCCAACCTCCCGATGTTGAGAATGTGTATGCAGGTTTGGGCACTGGTAAGGACTCTAGCTCACTTCACATTGGGACACACTGTTCACTTGTTCTCCTGTGACGTGGCTGCGTGTTGTGATCATTTACAGCTGTTACTCATCAACAACCGGCAAAACCAACATCTCGCTAACTTTTTAAAGTTTACACATTGTAAAAAGCGCTGTAATTATGCTCTTACATATACGTGCATAAAATTGGAGGAATATAATTAAATGTTACATATAAACATTTTTACAATTTAAAAATAAATATTATTTTAAATGTTGATTAGATTGTGGTCCCTAACTGTCTAGCAATGTGTATTTATATGTAAACTAAAACAAACGTTTGTCTTTATAAAAGTTTGCATTTCATAAAGTTTATTGAGTAGGCTTGCATGCTTTTCGGTTGGGGGGCTTTAGAAAAGAGCCCAGCTCCCCTTTTGCACCTGCACTCACTCTTGTATTAAATAAAAAAGTATATGATTGTAAACTAAAATAAAGTTTACGGGGTAGTTCCCTTTCAGTCGGTCACTACGACGTCACGTCGTGACCGACGAATTGGGAACTCGCTTAGAGAGACCAATCTGCTTCGTATACTACTAAAACGCCAATGAACTTGGCATTGAGATATTTGCATAATGCTGGCGCCGCCCCGCCAGGTGCCTTTATAAGCAGCAGGTGCAAATAGGGAAATTAGCTTTTTCGCTTCGAAAGCCGGCTTTATCTGCTACTGAGAAGCTACTTTACTCTGTTGGGATTTGATTGCTGAAGTTGGTTGAACTAGCAGTATCACAGCGGACGCTTCGCTTATTCCACGGCTCTACATCTGTTTATTGTTTTGAGTTTAGTGTGTGCGTTGCCTTCCTGTGCGCTCATCAACTAAGCATCTGAGTGAATTTCCCTAAAAGAGTGATACGAGAGAGCTTTGTGCCTTGTTAAAGGCAGCCACTCTCTCGTATATGCGGGGATCAGCGTCCTTTTCAGGATAGCTTTTCGCCCGTGCGATCTTGGATGCGAGAAGTATAAGGGTTCCAGTGACGGTCACGAGCGCTGTCTTCGTGCTCAGGCATCGAGCACTCCGGGGCTGCGTTCGTGGAGAGTTTCTGTTCTCTCTGTGAGAGCATAACCCTCTTGGATTGCGGAGACGACTGTCGTTTCTACGGGAACGCTGTCCGCGCCTTTGCAGTGCTGACGCCGCCATGGTGCGGCTGTCAAGCGCTCGCAGGGCGCCCTTCGCGTCACTACGCTGAGTAGGACGGAGGATGCGTCCTCCACCTACCGGCCTTCTCATCCTCAGCCGGTTGAGGCTCCGGTGGAGACTGCAGAGTCGTGTTCTACGATGTCTGCCGAATCCATTGGACCTCCTTCTGGTCCCGTCACTTCTGCAGCATCAGAGGGGTGTCCATTTTTCCTCCGAGGCAGAGTCGTTCCGGAGATGGCGGCCGTGCCCGCGAGCGGCGGAGACGGTAGAGTTGGAAAGGTTAACCCCTCTCCGCCCGAACCGTCCCGCCCACATGATTGGTACTTCGGAGCTGCTCGGGCCTCTCGGTCCTCTCCTCCTGTGCCTTTCTTCCCCGACGGCACGAAGAGCTGACGTGATTTGCGGCCGTCCGGCCGTTCAGCTTTCACCCCTCACCTCCCTCACCAACGGAGCCGCTGAGGGCGGGGACCCCTTCAGTGGAGCGGGATGCGTTCCTGGAGGGACCACCCAACCCTTCCCTCCCGTGTTTGTAGACAGTCGTCCGGTTACGGACGCTGCCCATCAGGCATGCCGGAGAGGCGGCTTCAGCCCTGCACGTAATAACGTTGCTGCAGGCTCACAAAGGATTTACCAGGGAGGCCGCGACCTTCAGTCGTGCGATGTCCACCTCAGTGGTTCAAGATCGCCACCTTTGGCTGTGTCTGGCTGACATGACGGACGCAGACGAGAACAACTTGAATGTTCCTGTCTCACAGACCGGCCTCTTCGGCGAGCCAGGGGAGTCGTACAGCTCCGCTGCACAGACTGAGGCGATCTCCTAGGTCATGCCCCGGCGGAACAGAGCTGCCCTTGGTCCGTCGGCGTCCTGCGGCGACCACCTCCGTTCCCCTCCTCGGACCCCATCTCGGCAGCGCAGGGGAACCGGTCGTCAGCAGCTCGCCCCGCCCGCTTAGCCGCTTCCCGTGAAAATCGGGAGTTTAAGTGGCCAGTGAAGGGCGACCCGGATTGGCAGAGGATCACTCTTCAGGAGATGGAGCTCCTTCCCCCGATAGAGGGTCGGGTGGAAAATCCTTGGTTTGCATATGTTCCACCGGCTGTTTAGCCGGTACCCACTAACCACACATAGAGTGCATTCCTCTTCCCTCTCCAGGTCTCCAGAGGATCGAGAGAGCCGTGAGCGGGCACACACCAGCTCACCCTTCCTCTCCTCTATCGCCAGCGGGTGACCTGAGGAGTCCGAGCTCTCCGCTGAGGAGACCGGACCACCAGCACCCTTATCGGAGTCTGCGCTCTCCGCAGAGGAGACCAGATGACCGTCACCCTCAGCGGGCTCAGGTCAGTGTCACACACACATACTGTAGATGTTTATGCTGTCACAGCAGACGCACCGGCAGTCCCACCTGTCTCGCTTCGCTGCCCCACCGCGGGTACTTCGGTAGTGTCGTTATTTCTCCTCGTACGGTGCCTGGGTGCTTGGCTTCAGTTCCCAGCCCGTTTCGTTGGGTTTTACGCACGATCCGCCTCGGTTACGAATCCGGCACACCCCAAAATTTCGGGCTTTCGTTTCACTGTAGTGAAAGCGTCCGATGCACATGTACTGCGTGCAAAAGTCGATATCCTGTTGGCGAAGGATGTTCGAGCCGGTCCCTCTTACCGAGATGATGATGATAGGGTTTTTCCAGCCTTTATCTCATAGTACCCAAAATACACGGCGGGTTACGATCGATTTGATTTACGCACCGGCTCTACGAAGGTGTTCTTTTTGGATGATAACGCCGAGGCTCGTATTTCAATATTCAGATCGGTTTGCAGCCTTAGACCTGTAGACGTGTACTTTATGTGTCCATCTCCCCTCGCTTTAGACCGTTTTTCGCTCTGCGTCGTGGGGTGGGCATATTAATACGAAGTACACCATTCGAGCTGTCTCTCTCTCTCCGTGTCTCCATGTGCTAGTCACGGCATTAAAATGTCAGAGAGAGAGCGTTGTTCGCATTCTGCTTTTTTCTACGTCGACTTATAATAGCCCGTTCTTGGCAGACGTGCGCGAACACAGAGAGTTAATGCTTTGGCATCTCGCTCGTTTAAGTCTTCAGGTCGACTGGGAAAGAGCAACTTTGCCCCGTGCAGAGGTTCCTTTTTCTCAGTATGGAAATAAGACTCGGTCGACTAATTGACGTGTTTAACAAGAGCGCGCAACCAGTCAGTTCTGACTTGCCTCGGTTTAATTCGAGGGAAGTACGCGGTCCCTCTGAAACAATTTCAGAAGCTCCTGGACATATGACAGCATGCTGCGGTTGTGACGCCGCCCGAGCTGCTTCATATGAGACCGCTTCAGCATTGGCTTACGATCGAGTCTCGAGGAGAGCGTGGCACACCGACATACACCGTGTAAACATTGCACCTGCGTGTCATTTAAATTTTTCCCCGTGGTAGACCCGGCATTTCCGATAGAAGATATGCCCCTGAGGGGTCTCCTGGCATTCTGTATATTGCAATGCCCTCAGCACGGGATGATCAGCCACGTATGACGGGCTTGCAGTCTCAGGGGTGTGCATAGCACCCCAACTGCCGCGAGCGGTGCGCTGTATATCTGGGACTTGTACGCTCCGCTATGGAGATGCGAGGGAAGGATGTATTAGCCGACACCAATAACATTGCGACTGTTGCGTTATTTACCGTTAAGGCGGTTTTGCGCTCTCGTCACCTGTCGCATCTCGCTCGTCATCTCCTCCTTTGGAGTCAGAAGCATCTGAGGTCCCTTCGTGCCATTTACATCCCGGGTTCGCTCAATACAGCGGCAGACGCGCTTCCCGAGCTGCGCCCCCGGCGAATGGCGACTCCACCTCCAGACGGTCCAGCTAATTTGGAAGAAGTTCGGTTGTGCGTAGATAGATCTGTTTGCGTCGCCGGACGATACCCACTGTCGCCTATTTTATTCACTAACCGAGGGCAGCCTCGGCGTGGATGCGTTGGCACACAGCTGGCCGCGGGGGGTGCGTAAATACGCATTCCTTCCAGTGAGCTTTATTGCGCAGACACTGTGCAAAGTCAGGCAGGACGTGGAGAGCCTTTTATTAGTCGCCCCGTACTGGATTGGTTTTCAGAGTTAATGCTCCTCGCGACAGCCCCTCCCTGACGATTTCCCCTGAGGAAAGACTTTCTTTCTTTAGGAAGGGGCACATTATGGCACCCGCGCCCCGACCTGTGGGATTTCCATGTATGGTCGTTGAGCGCGCGCAAGGTTTAGGTGATTTATCGCAAGCGGTATCTAACACCATCGACGCGGTTCGAGCACCGTCCACAAGACGGGCTTACGCGCTTAAAGAAACCTTTTTCGTCACCCGGTGCTCTTCGCAACGCGAGGACCCCAGAGAATGCCCATTAACATTGTGCTTTTATATCTTTAACATAGGTTAGATGGTAGGCTGTCCCTCCGCCATTAAAGTTGATATCGCCGCTATTCTGCTCATCACTCTCTTATCAACGGCAGATCAGTTGGCCGGCATGATTTAATTATTTCATTTTAAGAGGCGCTCGCAGGCTAAACCCCTCGCACCCTCCCTCTTTCCTCCTGAGACCTGTCCATGGTGCTGAAGCCTTCAGGTCTCCCTTTTGAGCCTTTGCAGTCTACGAGTCTGATGTTTTTATCAATGAAAACTCTGACCCTGATAGCATTGGCCTCCATGAAGAGAGTAGGGGATTTACATGCATTCTCTGTTGACGATTCGTGCTTTTAGTTTGGTCCTGCTGTCTCACTGAGACCCAGACCAGGCTACGTGCCCAAAGTTCCCACCACTCCCTTCAGAGATAAGGTGGTGAGCTTGCAAGCGCTGCCCCCGGAGGACGCAGACCCAACCATGGCTTTGTTGTGCCCCGTACGCGCACTGCGACTCTACGTGGATCGCACGCAAAGCCTCAGGACCTCAGACCAGCTCTTTGTTTGTTATGGTGGCCAGCAGAAAGGGAAAGCTGTCACTAAGCAGAGGATGTCTCATTGGATAGTTGATACTATCGCCCTGGCTTATAATCTTCAGGGTATTCCTTGCCCCTTTAATTTGAGAGCGCACTCCACACGGAGTGTTGCCTCATCTTGGGCTTTAGCTCGTGGTTCCTCGCTAACAGACATCTGTAGAGCTGCTGGTTGGGCGACACCTAATACGTTCACTAGATTTTACAGTGTTCGTATCGAGCCTGTATCCTCTCGTGTTCTTTCCTCATCAGGGGGAGCACGGAGAGCAGTCTCGCAGGTCGGCTTGCAGCCTCCAACTGATGCTTCATAACTGTGTCAGTATGGAAGGCCTTCAGAACAAAGATGCGTAATGGTTTGAATTGTTCTTCCTCCGCTGCCTTGGCAGCCTTTGTTGCGGAGCATTGGCTGTCAGCCTTTCACTAGCTGTATCCTCGCGAACCTACGTGTCTGGCTCGGGCTCCACATTGTGTCCCACCGGGTTCCTTTGTGAGTATTTTTCCGTGGGGTTAATCCTACCAGCCCACGTTTCCCTTAGCAGAGCACTGCTTTGCTTACACAGCCACGGCTGTCTTTATTCCTCAACTACGGTTGACTTCGCCCACCATTAGCCCTTAAGACGGGCAGTGGCTTCCGCAGCGTTCCTATCCCGCTCAGGTAGGGCGCTTCCCAGTCGCTGGCACTTCTGTGGGGTTAAAGGAACATCTAGTGCCCGGCCTTCTGCCTTAAAACCTATCTCCTCCTCCTTAAGTGGAACCGGAGGGCTTTACGCAGACACTGGAAGAGGTCAGCCCCTAGTGGCGTTTTGGTAGGGATTCCCAATTCGTCGGTCACGACGTGACGTCGTAGTGACCGACTGAAAGGGAACGTCTCGGTTACGGATGTAACCCTCGTTCCCTGAAGGAGGGAACGGAGACGTCACGTCCCGTCGCCACAGGTGCTGCCACCTGCTGTTTATCGGCCGGTCTCATTTTCTCGGCTTTCTCAGCGAAAAGAAGCTAATTTCCCTATTTGCACCTGCTGCTTATAAAGGCACCTGGCGGGGCGGCGCCAGCATTATGCAAATATCTCAATGCCAAGTTCATTGGCGTTTTAGTAGTATACGAAGCAGATTGGTCTCTCTAAGCGAGTTCCCAATTCGTCGGTCACGACGTGACGTCTCCGTTCCCTCCTTCAGGGAACGAGGGTTACATCCGTAACCGAGACGTTTCCCAGAAAGGGACTAGTCCTAGACTAAAATAAATGTAAGAGCTGTCCAAACTGAAAACAACTTGCAATGCCATATCTTAAAATACAGCTTTGTTTTGCTTCAAAATGCACACAAGTAATGTATACTGTATGTTAAAACTAGTTATATTTCCTAATTAAACTAAGGCCTAGTCCTATCTTAAACCAATTCCTGTAACCACCCCTATAATCTTTAAATATAATTTCTTGCCATTTTTTTATGTGCCCCTCTGGTAAAATACTGGTCCCTCCTTGGCCCCCCTAGTGAAATTTGTCTAGAACCGCCACTGCTCAAGTACAATTTTAATGTGGTACTTTTTACTTTTACTCAAGTATGATTCTAGCCTGATACTTCTACTTTGAATTGAGTAAAATTTACACTCCATACTTGTACTTTCACTCAAGTAACATTTTGAGTACTTTTTACACCTCTGGCCATCATGTAATCATCAACAAAGGCTTTTCTAAAAAGTATTAAATAAAGTGTGTTCAATACTTATTCCCTGTGTCATTTCACTTTATTTATTATAACTCAACTTGTATACTTAAATGTTCTGATATCTGTGCATGAATTCAATATTTGGCTTGATGGCTACATCTGGTGGAAATTTTGTGTCAATAGCCTCACTTACAAAACCCCTTTAAAAATGCTGATGTGTCAAATACTTATTTTCCCCTTCTGTATAATGGAGAATTACATTTTTTGGTCCTAGCAACATGGGTTTAATTTTAAGGACATGCTGAAAAACAATGTATATTGTAGATGCAATGTAGGTGTCAATGTCTCCTACAGCTTATGTAGTTTAGTTCAATAATTCAATTCAATTCAATTCAATTTTATTTATATAGCGCTTTTCACAAAAGTCAATTGTTTCAAAGCAGCTTTACATAAATAGAAGCAGTGAAAAGCACAGAAAACGACAGATAGCACAACAGAATACATGATAGCATGAGCAGTTAAATTTGCTGCGGCTATGACTCAATATTATAATTGCACGTATTACTAAAGCAACGTATTGAAGAGGAAGCTAGGTAAAGCCCAAAAAGGCTGCCTCCCCGGGGTGAAAAACCCCCTAGGAGAAAAAAAAACCCCGGGCTTTTATCCGAGGAAAAATAAGTCCTAGGAGGGAAAAACCCTTGGGAGAACGGAAATGGAGATTTAGCGGAGATTAAGCTGTTCTGCCGGTGATCGTTGGTCAGGTATCAGCTGGGCATAACGTTGAAGGACGGCCAGTAGATCAGAGGTGTGCCGACTTTCACATCTACCGGGACTGGGTCTGTTTGTCTCGTCCTCGGGTCGAGGACGAGACAGGGAGAGAAAAACAAAATCGTATTAGCGTAGCAGCCATTCATATGTATTGAAGTGTCACACAGTGATGTGGTTTAACTCAGCTTAGTTCCAGACAGACTAAATATTGCGGCATAATTATGTTATCCACAGTTGAGGATTTAGCAAATTGGGGGCCCAATGCGAGGGTATATATGGTAAATAAGGGTCACCTTCCGATCTTTAAGAGAAAATGAAACCTGACGACCCGTTTGACTAAGGCCTAAAGCCCCACTGTCGTCGTTAATGCAGGTTCAGTGGCAAACGGGTCTATATTGTATACCATTTACAGGACCAGGAGAAGACGCCAAAAAAAAAACATCGCAACCCGACCATACGTGTTAACCCGTTTGACTAAGGCCAGAAGCCCCACTGTCGTCGTTAATGCAGGTTCAGTGGCAAACGGGTCTGTATGGCATACTATTCATAAGACTTACGATAGCGCCAAAATCGCAACCCGACCATACGTGCCAACCCGTTTGACTAAGGCTGGAGGCCCCACTGTCGTCGTTAATGCAGGTTCAGTGGCAAACGGGTCTGTATGGCATACTATTCATAAGACTTACGATAGCGCCAAAATCGCAACCCGACCATACGTGCCAACCCGTTTGACTAAGGCTGGAGGCCCCACTGTCGTCGTTAATGCAGGTTCAGTGGCAAACGGGTCTGTATGGCATACTATTCATAAGACTTACGATAGCGCCAAAATCGCAACCCGACCATACGTGCCAACCCGTTTGACTAAGGCTGGAGGCCCCACTGTCGTCGTTAATGCAGGTTCAGTGGCAAACGGGTATGTATGGCATACTATTCACAAGACACACGAAAGCGCGAAAAACGCAACCCGACCATACATACCAACCCGTTTGACTAAGGCTGGAGGCCCCACTGTCGTCGTTAATGCAGGTTCAGTGGCAAACGGGTCTGTATGGCATACTATTCATAAGACTTACGATAGCGCCAAAATCGCAACCCGACCATACGTGCCAACCCGTTTGACTAAGGCTGGAGGCCCCACTGTCGTCGTTAATGCAGGTTCAGTGGCAAACGGGTATGTATGGCATACTATTCACAAGACACACGAAAGCGCGAAAAACGCAACCCGACCATACATACCAACCCGTTTGACTAAGGCTGGAGGCCCCACTGTCGTCGTTAATGCAGGTTCAGTGGCAAACGGGTCTGTATGGCATACTATTCACAAGACACACGAAAGCACCAAAATCGCAACCCGACCATACGTGCCAAACCGTTTGACTAAGGCCGAAAGCCCCACTGTCGTCGTTAATGCAGGTTCAGTGGCAAACGGTGGCAAACTATTTAATGCAATTCATTTTAAGTGTTCATGTAGAAAAGGTTTTTATTTATTTATTTGGTTGGTCTGTGTTATGACCGTGAGTGCTTTGTTCCGTGAAAATAACTATTGCGAGTTAAGAACCTTTACTAGACAAATTATGCGAATGCTTTGTTGAAGAGAAAAGTTTTAAGTCTAGATTTAAAATGATCGACTGTGTCTGATTCTCGGACATCGGTTGGTAAATCATTCCAGAGCTTAGGGGCTAAGTAGGAAAAGGATCTTCCACTTTTAGACACTTTTGATAGTCTAGGGATAATCAATAGGCCAGAATTTTGCGACCGTAGTGTGCGTGATGGATTGTATTCTGATAGTAATTCTCTAAGATATGAGGGTGCTAAGCCATTTAAAGCTTTGTAGGTGATTAATGATATTTTAATAATAATACTGAGATGATTAAGAATCAACATAGATTTTAATATCTATTGAGATCTAAAGGATGTAAGCTGTTAATTTTTAAACAGAAACAAAAAAGTGATACATACTTTTACTCAATTACAATGAAAGTAAAAGGTCCTCAACATTCCCATTTTGCAAGACTTTTCACATTGACTGTATTAAAAACAGAAATCAATTTTCTTTATTAAAAGAGGCACAAAAACATAAGACATCTATTTTAGATAGATGTCAATGGGTATACAGTAAACACCATTATCTTCTTTTTATTTCTTTATTTCTGTCCTTATGTCTTCAGGTAGATGTTGTCAAGGTTTAAAATGTCAAAATGGTTGCATGAACAATTATTGTCAGTTTCCTCTTTTATAAAGGGGATTAGGGTGGGGTGATGATGTAAGAAGCTATAAGATGCTAATTTATAAAACCATTTTTATATCGGATTTCACAACCAACAGAACTACAGGCATGTTTAACAAAACACATTTAGTTTATAAGTGTTTATAGTTTTATTATGTTTTATCAGTGCTAAGAGGGAGCAAAGTTTGATTTATTTAACATACACTGTTAAACATTTTTGTACATTTTACAGTTATTTACTGTAGAGTGTATCACCCAGTATAATACTGCAAACTATTTGTACAGTAAATAACTATAAGTCGCATCGCATTATGAGAATTTTCTGTGACTTCAAACATTATATACAGTAATTTATTGTACTTTTAAAAATTGCTGTATGGTACTGTATTTATTTTAACAGTCTTTTTGGCGGTATTTTAATTATTCACACAAATCTTATTTTCGCATAATCTTGTTTTTGACAGTTGCATACATAAAGGCGTTGACATGACGCAGTTCAGGGGAGCAGATAAACTGAAGATTTTTCAACAAAGACTTATCTTATTCCCCGCCATCCTTTAAAAAAAAAAAAACATGGCAGCATTTTTTGTGATTTTCACAAAAGTTTCACAAAATGCCTTCCAGGAAAATGTTCTTCTATAAATATATAGACATACAAATATATAAAATCTAAGAACAGACCCTCTGCTTTCAAACAAACATTTATTCATATCTTCTCTTTTTATTACCTCTTAAATATGGGTAGGTTTCTTCAAAAAGAACCAATTTTGGGCAAAGAGCTGAAATAATAGCATTTTTGTAAAGGAATTTTGTTAGAGATCAGATTCAGAATGATTACCAAAACATACATGTAGTTTAAAATTAATTAAACCAGTTTTTGCTTCAGTTTTTATAAAATGGGTAAGAGTGCTCCCTAGTGGAATACAGAATACCATAAAACTCGTCAGGAAAGCTAGCCTGGCTCCGCCCTCCTACGTGCTTCCGCTTAATTTTCATTTCGCTTCAGTACTAGGTCTGGGACTGCTGTGTAGAGTTTCGTTTTCTCCTGCAAAAATCTGCAGGTCCTATCAGCGAACAGAGGGGGGTGGCTAAGAACGATTACGTTGAGGTTGTGCGTCAGTTTGAGTAGTAGTTCAGTAATGGCAGCGGCGAAAGACGTGAGAAAATCTATTCGGTCCGTTGTTGCAAAGATGCGAATATACAGAAGTTAAAGCCGGAGCAAGAAAAATGTAATGGGACATTTTAAAAATGTTAACCGGATAAATGCGTAACATAGCTTAACGCATTATAACGGTAATATTAGAAGACCAAATTGAATATAAACCTTATTAATAATTTATATGTATGTGACTCGGAAAGACTTTATAATGAGATCAGAGTTCTTATCACTGTTGACGGGTACCTGCAGCGTGTACTTGAACCGTGGTGATTGACATCTCTTCACCAATAGTGTTGTTTTGGCAGCCTGTTTTAATTTTAGTTTTAGTTTAGTCTTTGTGACAAGCTGTTATTTTAGATTTTATTAGTCACGTTCATACTCTTTTTAGTCTAGTCAAGTTTTAGTCGACTAAAAGTCTTGGCATTTTTGTCTTATTTTAGTCAGTGAAATTGTATTTTAGTCTCTTTTTAGTAATGCAATTCTATACCCATATAATATAATGACTTAGTAGTAGTATAGACAAAACAATATTTTCTTTTAGCCAAACCCATTTCAAACAAAAGTAATATTATTGTTACTTTATAGACTCAAGAAAACATCCATTCCAGCCATGGAAGATGCTCTGATTTGAATTTACAAGATATTTATTTTACTATACTCTGAGTGAGTGACTTGACTGTTCGTAAGAGTCTACATATAAAAGTGTAATCAGAAGTATTCAAAGCAAACACACACACACACACACGCACGCACGCGTGCACGCACGCACACACACACACACACACACACACACACACACACACACACACAGGGTCAAATATACACATTGCATATTGTACACTATTAAAAATTAAGTTTTTTTTTTATTTTTCTTATTTGTCAGTCAAAAATTTAACTAATAATGAAACAAACACATAACATTACAGCATAGATGTAAATTCTTACCCATTTTCTTTGTCTTTATTTTCTACTGTATGTCTGCAGGTTGATGTTGTCAATGCCCACAACAACATCTCTGTGATTTCCCTTTATAAGGGAGAATAGGGGTGGGATGTGGAGTAAAACAGAGAAATATGCTTCTGTAGAAAGGCATTTTAAATACCATCTTCCAATAACAAATTTCCCATACCAGATAAAATTAGAGCCAATTTTACATTAGGGTTAACCCTCTGGGGTCTGTAAGTTTATTGGCCCTTTGAGAAGTTTTGATCTGCACTAACATTTTGCCTTTTTCAGTTGCTTAAAGAAATAGTTCACCCAATAAGTAAAAATTCTGTCATCATTTTGCCAATCAAAATCCTCAGAATCTACACCAACAATTAACACAAGAAACCTTCTGTTTCTTTCATATAGCGCTTATTGTGACGTTTCAGAACCTAAAACCCTGTTTCTCCCAGTTGACACGGCAACACATAAACGGGGTTATCAGAAATCTCCACTTTGGCCAGAGGTTTTAGAAATAATCATTTTCAGTGATAAAAACAGGGTTTTCGTGTAAAAGAGAGGCCAAAACCCAGGGATATATATATATATATATATATATATATATATATATATATATATATATATATATATATATATATATAGCCTATTAGTAGTAGTTTTATTATTATTATATATAGTATTGCTGTTATTATTATTATTATTATTATTATTATAAGACTAGACTTTATTAGGGATAGCCTAGGAGGACTGAGGATCCATTGGGATATTGAAACAAACAGAAGCTCCAATATCCCAATTTATATAAGCTGGCACTGACCTTCTTATGTTGTCCAGCATCATCAGTGCCCTGTGAAAGGGTGTTTTCTAAGGCTTGAGAGGAGCTTTCTAAAAAGAGAAACCGCTTCAATCCAAATACTGTTAAAAAACTTTTGTTTTAAATAAAAACCAGTAAACACTTTTCCGTGTTGCAGTTTGCTGTTTCACACTTCCAGTCCCATACTGCATTGCACTATTGCACCCATCAGTTCAATAAGCACTATTGCATTCCCAGTCAGCACTGCACTCATAATAATTTATTTACACTCATTCGGGGCATTCACGGTTATCAATAACCCAAAGAACTACTGAATAGTTGAACACAAAGTTGTGTATGTATGAGTTGTGTGTACAAATTAACACAAGCAGAGTAAAATACTTTATACACAGGCAATAGATAAAGCCCACACCATGACAATTTGGTTGCTCAGAATGAATAGATTTTTGTGCAATACATTGCTTTCCACAGCAGGTGTCACTAGAGAGCACACTTTTCACGAGGCTTCGGGTAACTGAACCTTTTTGCGAACCAATGGGCTGGAAAGCCTCAGTGGTTCAGGAAGCCTCATTTGGCCATCACTATTGGTCAGTCCCCTTTTCTATATTTTAATTTTGTATAAATTTATTCCCAGTCAGATGAACACAGTGGCTGAATTTATAATTTGTCTGGTAGTCTACCTGTTATATCAACTACAACTAATAATTGTCACAATTAGGATGAAGATACGGAAGACGGATTTACAAAATGACATAACTTTAATAAAAACTCAGGAACATAACAGGAATGTGCATGCACAATAGACAATAACCGACAAAGAGGGGAATATATACACAGGACTACAGGTGGAGACAATCAGGTTAATGGGGTGATGATTACACACAAGTGAAAACACTATACACGATGAAGACTAAACACATGACAATGACGGTCCTTACAATAATATTAACCTATAAAATTACCAAGTTCGGTGGAACATGGTGATGGCAGCAATCAAGGTGGCCTGGGATGGAGTCAAATTCCCAACCTGAATTATTGTCCCAGTCTGCCCCTAATGATGGGATTAGTTGTAACACAGCGTTCCCACTAACCCCTTTGGGTGAAAATATATTCAAGACTACAAAAAAAGTTGCTAAGAGCTGCAGACATGATGCTATGTTTTAGTCAACAAGACACTGACATAACATAACATTGGATTTGGTATCTTACACACTCAACTCAGAAACAAACAAACAAAAAATCTCTTTCATCAATAACTCTATTGAAAAACATTATTCCTTTCCATAAATTTGCGGGAGACTGTCTTTTGGCAGCGTGAAAAATAACGAGAAAACCAACTAGCTCAATCTTGTGCAACAATGTAAACAGTGTGTTACTAACCCCACATTAGTCTATGCATTTTATACATCATCTATATTGTACCTAAAACTGTAAGGGGTGTAACTGCATTTGGACAAATAACTACACATATCTGTAACTGTTATGTTCAACCTGATATATTTGATCTGTTTTTATCACAGTGAAAGTAAAGGTTTAAATAAGATAAAGACACAATTTAGAATAAAATGACCTTTATATTGAGAAATGTTGCAAAATGTTCTTCAAATGTGATTTTTAGCTATAAGCTTAGATTTAGATAAGATAAGCTTAGATAGTTTTAAGATAAGATTTAAAAAAAGAAAGATTTGCACTAATAATGTTACAACATATAATTGTGCATAACAAAATTCAGTTATAGAGTTAACTTAAGTAAGAGATTTGTAGGTTGATTCTTCACTTCTTCTTCATCGATACATTGAGCTGTTGGCAAGAGCTTGCGGTGAGACTTTCTGTTTGTCTGAACACACAATGGAGGAGTTCTTGCGAAATCTTAATCTCCAAATTACAAATGTATATCTCCAATCATCTAAAGGCCAATGTAAAAAAAAAAATGTTCTCTTGCTGCCAGCAACGGTTTAGATGGTTGTTTCTTCTGTCTGTACATTTACTACCTGCTGACATTGAGAGTTTTGAGGAAGTGAAGTTGATCTCAAACCCAAAATTTGCTCCTCAATAAAAGCCCCCTCAAACACCAGCAGGAGAGACTTTTTAAGTTTCTTTTTATACTCATCACACATGAACACATAGAGAATGGGGTTCAGACAACTGTTTAAATATATCAGGCAGGAAACAAAAGGTCCTGCAGAATTAATTTTCTCTTTAGCACTGTCACCCCAGTTATTCTTCATTGCCATTGTTAAACACAATTGCTGAACATGGAAAGGAAACCAGCATATGAAAAAAGCCAGAATCACAGATATGATCCGGTAAGGACGAAGCTGCCTTCCTGTTTTGAGACGTTTTACTCGCACACCAATAGCTATGTATGAAGATACAATGATTATAAAGGGAATTACAAATCCCATAATAAGCATGAATGTGAACAGAGACATATAGACATCGTTGACATTTCCAGCATCCTGTACATACTCAACAAAGCCAAAAGGGATGCTGTAGTGGATGGATAAAATCCACACAAATAGACTGATGTTTCTGGCTTTGACTAAAGTTCGTTTGTTCTGAGCCCAAACAACAAACCATGTGCACAGACATCGATCCACACTGATAACTGTCAGAAAGAAAACACTTGCAGACATATTTAGTGCAAAACCAAAATACAAACATGCATTCATGTGATTGTTCAAGTCCAAAAGTATACTCTTGTCAAAGACAAAAACTATGTTGTAAACCAAGAACGAAATAAAAATAAAGTCTGCAATCGCCAAATTGAGAAACCAAATGGAGTTGACTGTCTTCTTAATTTTGTAGCCGGTCACAAAGATGACAAGTCCATTTCCAATGACACCTACGACTAAGATGACAAAATATATGCATATCTCAAAGATTTCAATGTTTGTTAAGCTCTTCGGACTTTGGTCAGATTTTGATGTCCCAATATTTGTGCCCACTGCAGAAAGAAAAGAGAGAGAAATGACTCATGATTACAAACTCATGCTCAGTGAAAAGTGAACCAGTTTAATTAATTCACCAAACAAAAAAGCTTAAAATAGTTTAAAGAACATTCATCTAAACTATATGTGTAGTCTATGACTGACTAATATATTATGTAATATTGACAGCGGGAAAGATAATTTATTGACACTTGAGCATTTTTATCAGTAGGGGGATTTCTACAAAGTATTAAATAAAGTGTGTTCAATACCTATTCTCTGTGTCATTTCACTTTATTTATTATAACTCAACTTGTATACTTAAATGTTCTGATATCTTTGTATGAATTCAATATTTGGCTTGATGGCTACATCTGGTGTACATTTTGTGTCAATAGCCCACTTACAAAACCCCTTTAAAAATGCTGATGTGTCAAATACTTATTTTCCCCTTCTGTATAATGGAGAATTACATTTTTTGGTCCTAGCAACATGGGTTTAATTTTAAGGAAATGCTAAAAAACAATGTATATTGTAGATGCAATGTAGGTGTCAATGTCTCCTACACAGGCACGTGCAGAGGGGAGGGGGGGCGGCGGCGGGTGCCCAAGCACCTGCCCCTTTACCCCTGGATGACCAAAGTGCCCTTTTTGTCAAGGCATTTTTTTGTAATTAAAAGCCCTTTTGTGAAGGCCTGCCCAATCTAACTATTAGTAAAATTAATAAAAATAATTTAGCCGCAAATAAAATTAGTCACATGATGACGTATTGACCTTTTATTGGACAATCTCTTTAGGGAAAGCTCACAGCGCTATAGCAGCGCCCACACGTGCACGACACGGTGCGCAGTACAGGGAGGATCCCCCTCGAGCCGGCATTGAATCGAAGCGGTATGCTTGTTATATTATTATGATTTTACAAGAACAACGTGAGGAGAGCATGCACAGCGTTTGTTTATTGCTGTCTGTGTGTATTAACATCTCTAGAACGTTAGATGCAAACAGGGCTCTCAAGTCTCACGCATTTCAGCCTTCACACGCCACACCTTGTATTTCTCACGCTGAAAATAAAACATTCTTCCCATATAAAAACAATGGATGAGGCAAAGGCAGGGACGTTCTCTGCCGGAAGTTCATACAGGTAGCTGTCTCGAGTTTTTAGGTGTGCTCAACTTCACGCAGCAATGCAAGAACCGAAACGCACATGACATCAAAGTACCGCGAGAAATATTCGGAAATCATACGGAGGAGTTTGATTTCTATTCCCTCTCGCGCTGTTCTAATGTCATCCACCTGTCATGCGGAGTTTGTTGGAAGAGCAAGATCCGATGAATACGGTAAAAAAAACTCTTAATTTTTGTATCACATTGAATTTACGATTCCTGGACTCGCCTTTGATTAAAGACAATGTGAGCTGATGTTGGGTAATATAGCCATACTCGTGCTAAATTATTAACTCAGTCAAAAACTCTCCAGCTTTGCAACCAGTTTTAGTTTACCTGAAAATAAAGAAAGTACTAGAGGCTTCATGAAATGAATGAAAGGAGAGATGAATGTCATTATTTTATTGCCGTGTCATCAAGGCATCAAAGTGTGCAAAAACACAACACAAACACGATTCAAAACTAAAATATGTAGGCTACTCTCTTTGTATACAAATTTCGAACAGGATTAGAATAGAATAGAATTATATTTTAAATATGAAAACAAAAACACAAGCCTGTAAACGTAATAATATCTTAATGTCACAATGCAATATATAATATCATATAATTTCAAAACTGCATATACTGTGTTGACACACACAAACACTAAATGAAATGCACTGTAAGTCGTTTTGGACAAAAGCTGCTGCCAAATGCATAAATATATAGATATAAAACTCAGTCTATATAGATTTTTCTGTCTCACTCTATTTGCTAGGAAAATAAAGAAAAACGTTAGACTTATCATCTTTCTATTCTGTATTACTTCATTATTTGTTTCAGTTGTGTGCTTGCGTGTCGGCGAGCAAAGTGCCCTTTTTATTCTTTGAGCACCTGCCCCTCCAATGGTCTCTGCACGGCCCTGCTCCTACAGCTTATGTAGTTTAGTTCAATGCTGAGATGATAAAGAATCAACATAGATTTTAATATCT